>NC_040105.1:70892248-71196651 GCF_003369695.1 Bos indicus x Bos taurus | reverse complement strand
ATGGGGTTGCAAAGAGTTACACATGACTTAGCGACTGAACAAAAACAACAGAGGTCTCATCATCTTCCTATTGACAAGGATAGGGCTTGTATTTCAGTAGCTCAGAACTGTGAAGGAACTAAAGAAAAAAGAGGGAAATTGATAAGGCTAATGTTAGATGTATATTTATTTAAGAAAATTTACCCGACTTCACTTTCTTTCATATTTGTATAGATTTACTTAAGTGTTATGTATTAGAAAAGGACTGAAAAATTAATTTCTCCCAACCATTGCCCAATCTCTACCTACCATTCTCCTCTATCCCACAAATTGGAATTCTATCACTAAAGTTGGGAATTGGCAAGGTATGACATGCAGGTCATATCTAATGTTTATGCCATTAACTTCATATTTATTTGAAGAGTGGTACACTATTACTATAATCAAATTTAGGACATTTTAGAACATTACTGGAATGCCAAAAGGAAACCATTAGCAGTCATTCTCCATTCCCTCCACACCTCCAGCCTGAAACCATCAATAATACGCTTTTTGTCTGTATAGATTTGTCTGTCCTGAACCTGTATACCTGAAATTTTTTTAATTTAAAAAAAAAAATAAAAAATAAAAAAAATAAATGGAATCATAAAATATGTGGCATTCTGTGACTAACTTTTTTCAATTTTCATAATATTTTCAAGATTCATTCACATTGTAATATGCATCACCACTCTAATATTTGTTTAATGCTTCATTGTTCAGATATACCACATTTTGTTTATCATTCATCAGTTGATATAAATTTGGATTGTTTTGAATTTTGGACTATCATGAATAAGGCTACTAAGAACTTTTGTGCAAATTTTTGTGAGTGGAATTTTTTTATTTCTTTAGAGTAAATATGTAGGGATACAGTTACTAGATCCTATGGCAACTCCATTTTAACCTTTTGAGTAACAAACAGACTGTTTTCCAAACTAAATACACTATTTTGCAATCCCACAAGCAATATATAAGGGTTCCAATTATTACTGCATATCCTTGTAAACACGTTACTTTCTGTATTCTTTTGTTGTTCATGTATATTTATTTTTTTAATTTTATTTTAATTATAGCCATTATAATTGATATGAGTGTGCTTCCCTCAAGGCTCAGGGGTAAATAATCCAATGCCAATGCAGGAAACATAGGTTCGATCCCTGGTTTCGGAAGATCCCTTGGAGAAAGAAATGGCATCCCACTCCAGGATTCTTGCCTGGGGAATCTTATGCACTGAGGAGTCTGGCAAAGTCTGACACAGCTGAGTAACTGAGCTCATATTAATACTAGTACCACACGATCTTGATTACTGCTCCCTTGTATTAGGTTTAAAGTGAAAATTGAGACTTCTCTAAATTTATTTTCATTTTTTCATTTTCAAGATCAAGAATGCACTTCCATTATTGGGGTCATCTCTAATTTCTTTCAATGATGTTTTGTAGTTTTCAATGTACAAGTTTTCCACTTTATTGATTCATTCATTTTTATATTATTGCAACATATAGCAAGTTATATTATTATATAATAGATACATATCATAGTATTATAAAACAAAATTATATTATTAATTTCATCTTCAGGTTGTTTATTCCTAGGGTATGTAAATATAATTGATTTTTGTATGTTGATCTTATATACTGTAACCTTGTTTCTTAGTTTTAACTTTAGAACAATTAGCTCTAATATTAATTCTTATATATTTTTAGTAGAATTCTTAAGGTTTTCTTTACAGAAGATTATGTCATCTCTGAATATAGATAATTTCTTTCTTTCTGATTTAAATGAGTTGACTTCTTCTTATCTATTTGCCCAGGTTAGTACTATGTTGAATAGAAGTGATGAGAATGAATATCTATTTTGTTCCAAATAGCAGGGGAGAAACACTCAATTTCACATTCACCAAGAATATGATGTTAGGTTTGGATTGCTGATAGATGTCCTTAAACATGTTGAGGAAATTCCTTTCTCAAATTCCTTACTTTGTTGAGCAGTTTTTATAATGGTAGTGTATTGGATTTCATCAAATGATTCTTCTGTATCTATTGAAATAATTATATATTTTCTTTTTAATTAATGAGGTATATAACACTGATTTTTGGATGTTCAAACAAACCTTTCATTCCTGGTATAAGTATTATTTTTAATGATATGTGAAAATTGAGACTTCTCTAAATTTATTTTCATTTTTTCATTTTCAAGATCAAGAATGCACTTCCATTATTGGGGTCATCTCTAATTTCTTTCAATGATGTTTTGATTACTGGATTCATTTAGTGTTTTTTTTTTAAGAATTTTGCATCTATATTTGTAAGGGATATGAGTGTTTTGTCTTCATTTCTTGTGATATCTTTTCTAACTTTACTTGTAAGGTACTACTGACCTCATAGAATGAGTAGGGCATGAAATGATTTCTCCTCTTCTGTTTTATTGGAAGACTTTGAGAAGGATTAGTACTAATTCCTCTTTAACTGTTTGGTAGACTTCACAAGAGAAGCCAATTAGTCCTGAGATTTTCTTTTAGGGAAGTTTTTATTATATATTATATTTGTTATATACATCTGTTCATATTTTCTATTTCATCAAAAATCAATATAGTAGTTTGTGTCTTTCTAAGAATGTGTCTATTTTATTGGTTATTAAATTTGTTGGCATCCTAATGTGTGTATAGAGAGAACATATTGCAACACAATAAAAGCTCTTCATGAAAACCCCCACAGCCAACATAATACTCAATGGTGAAATGCTGAAAGAATTCCCACTAAAACCTAGAGTTAGACAAGGATGCCCACTCTCACCACTTCTATTCAGTGTCATATTGGAAGTCGTAGCCACAACAGTCAGGCACAAAAAAGAAATAAAGGGTATCCAAATTGGAAGAGAGGAGGTGAAACTGTCATTATATGCAGATGAAGTGATACTACATATAGAAAAACCTAAAGACTATGCAAAAAATCTACTGGAACTGATAAAAAAGCTTAGTAAGGTAGAAGGATGCATGATTAATACACAGAAATCTGTTGCATTTCTATACATGAACAATGAGATAACAGAAAGGGAAAGCTAAAGGAAAACTCAAAACTTTATTTTTCTTAATTAATATATCTTAATTGGAGGATAATTACTTTACAATATTGTCATGGTTTTTGCCACACATCGACATGAATCAGCCATGGGTCTGAATGTGTCACACCATCCTGAAGCCCCCTCCCACCTCCCTTCCTACCCCATCCCTCTGGGTTGTCCCAGAACACTGGCTTTTGGTGCCCTGCTTCATGCATCAAACTGGCACTGGTCATCTATTTTACATATGAAAATACACGTTTCAAGTTATTCTCTCAAATCATTCCACCCTTTCCTTCTCCCACAGAGTCCAAAAGTCCGTCCTTCACATCTGTGTCTCTTTTGCTGACCTGAATATAGGATTGTTGTTACTGTCTTTCTAAATTCCAGGTATATGCGATAATATACAGTATTTTTGCTTCTCTTACTGACTTATTTCACTGTATATAATAGGCTGAAGTTTCACCCATCTCATTAGAACTGAGTCAAATGTGTTCCTTTTTATAGCTGAGTAATATTCCATTGTGTACATGTACCACAACTTCCTTATCCATTCATCTGCTGATAGACATCTTGGTTGCTTTCATATCCTAGCTATTAATAGTGTTGCAATGAACATTGGGGTATATGTGTCTCTTTCAATTCTAGTTTTCTCGATATGGATGCCCAGCAGTGGGATCGCTGGGTCGTATGGCAGTTCTATTCCCAGATTTTTTAAAAAAAAATCTCCACACTGTTCTTCATAGTGGCTGTATCAGTTTGCATTTCCACCAACAGTGTAAGAGGGTTCCGTTTTCTCCACATCCTCTCCAGGATTTATGGTTTGTAGACTTTTTGATGATGGCCATTCTGACTAGTGTGAGATGATATCTCATAGTAGTTTTCAGTTGCATTTCTCCAATAATGAGCAATGTTGAGCACTTTTTGTGTGTGTTTATTAATGATCTGCATGTCTTCTTTGAATAAATGTCTATTTGTATCTTCTGCCCACTTACTGATTGGGTTGTTTGTTTTTCTGGTATTGAGCTTCATGAGCTGCTTGTATATTTTGGAGATTAATTATTTGTCAGTTTTTTCATTTGCTATTATTTTCCCCTATTCTGAAGGATGTCTTTTCACTTTGCTTATATTTTTCCTTCATTGTGAAAAAGCTTTTAAGTTTAATTAGGTTCCATTTGTTTATTTTTCTTTTTATTTCTATTACTCTGGGAGATGAGTCATAGCGGATCTTGCTGTGATTTGTGTCAGAGAGAGTTCTGTTTATGTTTTCCTCTAAGAGTTTTAGAATTTCTCATCTAACATTTAGATCTTTAATCTATTTTGAGTTTATTTTTGTGTATGGTATTCGAAAGTGTTCTAGTTTCATTCTTTTACAGGTGGTTGACCAGTTTTCTCAGCATCATTTGTTAAAAAGAATGACTTTTCTCCATTGTATATTTTTGCCTCCTTTGTCCCAGATAAGAAGTCCATAGGCACATGTATTTTTCTCTGGACTTTCTATTTTGTTCCACTGGTCTATATTTTTGTCTTTGTGCCAGTATCATACTGTCTTGATGACTGTAGCTATGTAGTATGGTCTGAAGGCAGGAAGGCTTATTCTTCCAGTTCCCTTATTCTTTCTTGAGATGCTTTGGCTATTTCAAGGCTTATGTGTGCTTCCGTACAAATTGTGAGATTATTTTTTCTAGCTCTGTGAAGAATACCATTGGTAGTTTGAAAGGGAGTGCATTGTACTACAGATTGCTTTGGGTAGTATACTCATTTTTACTACATTGATTCTTCCAATCCACAAACATTGTATATTTTTCCATCTTTTTGTGTCATCTTTGATTTCTTTCATCAGTGTTTTATAGTTTTCTATATACAAGTCTTTTGTTTCCTTAGGCAACTTTATTCCTAAGTATTTTATTATTTTCATTGCAATGGTGAATGGGATTTATTCCTTAATTTCTCTTTCTGATTTTTCATTGTTAGTTTGTAGAAATGCAAGGGATTTCTGCATATTAATTTTATATCTTGTAACTTTACTATGTTCGTCGATTAGCTCTAGTAATTTTCTGGTGGTGTCTTTATGGTTTTCTATGTAGAAAATCATGTCATCTGAAAACAGTGAAAGTTTTACTTCTTTTCCATCTGGATTCCTTTTATTTCTTTTTTTCTCTGATGGTTGTGGCTGGGAGTTCCAAGACTATGTTGAATAGTAGGGGTGAGAGTGGGCACCCTTGTCTTGTTCCTGAATTTAGAGGAAATGCTTTCAATTTTTCACCATTGAGGATGTTTGCTGTCCGTTTGTCATATGTAGCTTTTATTATGTTGAGGTATATGTCTGCTTTCTGGAGAGTTTTTTTTTTTTTTTTTTTTTATCATATATGGGTGTTGAATTTTGTCAAAGGATTTCTCTGTATCAATTGGGAAAATCATATGATTTTTATCTTTCAATTTGTTAATGCAGTGTATCACATTGATTGATTTGCAAATATTGAAGAATCCTTGCATCTCTGGGATAAAGCCCATTTGGTCATGAGGTATGATCTTTTTAATTTGTTGTTGGATTTTGTTTGGTAGAATTTTCTTAAGTACTTTTGTATCTATGTTCATCAGTGATATTGTCCTGTAGTTTTCTTGTTTTTGTGGTATTTTTGTCTGGTTGTAGTATTATGGTGATGGTGGCCTCATAGAATGAGTTTTGGAGTTTACCTTCCTCTGCAATTTTCTGGAAGAGTTTCAGTATGATAGGTGTTAGCTCTTGTCTAAATTTTAGGTTAAGCCATCTAATGATTTATAAAATTGCATCCAAAAATACTTAGGAATAAACCTGACTGAAGAGGTGAAATATTTATATGCTTAGAGCTATAAAATATTGATAAAGGAAATTAAAAATGATTCAAAGAAATGGGAAAATATCCTATGGTCTTGGATTGGAAGAATTAATATTGTTAAAATGACCAAACTACTAGAGGCAATCTACAAATTTAATGTGATCCCTGTTAAATTATCCATGGCATTGTTAACAAAGCTATAGTAAATAATCTTGAAATTTATATGGAACCTTAAAAGACTCATAATTGCCAAAGCAATCCTGAGGATATACTACATCAGAGGCATAATCCTCCCAGACTTCATAGACTATTACAAAGCTATAGTAATCAAACATAAGAAGGGGTGGGATAAAAATTGCAGAAGAGCAGGAAGCAGAGTTCACTTCCCTCTTCAGAAATACTGAAAATACACCTACAAGTGGAACAAGTCACACAGAACAGTTACTGAATACCAACAGAAGACCTCAGATGCCTAAAAAGACAATAAAACCTCCATATAATGAGGTAGAAAAAAAGGAAAAACAAAAAGAAGGAATCAGGATAGGGCCTGTGCCCTCAAGATGGAGCTTTGAAGGCGGAAAGCTTCGCACACCTTTGGGAAGGCCCTCACCAGTGGAGATATTAGACTGGATGGAGTGGGAATTTTCAAGCCTAAGAGGAAATAGCAGCAACCTGTTTGTGGAAGGCAAATGGAAAATAACCTGCACAGAGGGTCAGCACTACCACCTTGCACTTCTCTTTCGGTGTCAGTGTTGGTTGGTGTGTCAGGAGCTGAAACTCAGGCTCCAAAGCTCAGTCTCAGGGAGAGGACCAGGTTTAGGTGTGGAAACAGTTTGAAGAAGTCAGGCCATGGCAACTGATGGTGTACTAGGAAGAATCCTGGACATACCAGAGAGACAAGACACCATTATAGGGAGGCACATGAGGAGAGAGGTGAGACCACCAGAAGAATTTCTATTTCTGTGAGCACTCCCAGGCAATAAGATACAGCCTATAGGAGTTCTAGGTGCAGAGATTAGTCACTACTACCATCTTAAGCTTCAGAGGCTGGCACTGGCCACCTCTTCCAGACCCATAGGAAGATGCCAAACTCACCTATAAGGTCAGAGATAGATTTCTCCATTAAAAATTCTACCAGTGGGCCACAGGGCCCACCATCACTGTCCCAGAAAGACACAAACAGCTTTCCCCATTAGGACTTATGGCCAAGGAGCCCCAGGACCTGCCCACACTGACCTGGAAGCACATGGACAGCTCCTGACATTAGAAATCCCACCAGCAGGTGCCAGGACCAGCTCATGCTGTCCCTGGAGTGCATGGATAACTTTCTCCACTAGAAAATCTATCAGTGGGTGCCAAAAGTACCCCCATCACTTGGGAACATATGAAAACCTCTCACTACTACAAAATCCACCAGTGGGTATCAGGACCCACCCTTCAGTCCCTGGAGGGAGTCTGGGGAGGGCACAGAAGGCTCTTCCCACCAGGAAATCTGCCCAGAGGAAACGCTGAAGCCACAGCTGAGCACCAGGGGCTGGGAAACTATGAAAGAAGAGCTGAAATCCCTCCTGTTGGCTGCATGAACATAGGAGCATGAACACCTCTGTTGACAGCTTCCTAAATTCAGCACCTGTGAAACATCCAAAAGAACATGTCCTCATGTAGCTGGAATGGGTCTGATTTTAACAGCTGTGGGCACCTACACGTGGAGATTGGGCCAGACCAGGGTTCAAATTGCCTCCATAGCTCCCACAATTGAGTGACTACTACACAACTATTGCAGCCCTGGGGCCTGACCTCAGTTGATCTGCACCAGTGTCTGAGTGAAAACAACAGCCAAGAGTCACCAGGGCCAGTTTCCCACACACCCACAGTTAAGGTGAAACTTAGAGCAATGGCAACAACAGTGAATTTGTGAACCCACACAAAGGGTGAAAGGAGACAGCAACAAAGCATACTCACAGGTGAACAGCTCCAGAGGAGGACTATTCCATAACTTCTCTCCCAGTGGGAGTGCTCCAATCCCACCTACGTCACATCACATCTTAAAAACAGATTTGGGGGGCCCTAATCCAACAACTATGGAGCAGACACTCCCCTTAAAGGGCAGTGGTAACCACAGAACAAAGGGAAGCCCCATTCAGTATCTAGGACAGGCTCAATCAACACAACACCCATCAAACCTTCTATCAAGGGGATAATGGTAAAAGCCTCTGGACCAATCCTCACCCACCAGGGGTTAGGCACCAGAAGGAAGAGGATCTATGATCCTTCCACCTGTAGAATGGAGACCACAAACACAGTAAGTTTTACAAAATGAAATGACAAGGCAATATGTTGCAGAGGAAGGAGTTAGATAAAAACTTGTAAGAACAACTAAATGATCAGGAGATAAGCAATTTATCAGATAAAATAATTCAGAGTGATGATAACAAAAATAATCCAAGATCTTGGAAAAAATGGAGACACTAAAAGTCAAAGCAATCTTGAGAAAGAAAAATGAAGCTGGAGGAATCAGGCTCACTAGTTTCAGGCTATATGGCAAAGCTACAGTAATCAAAACAGTAAGATCAATGGAACAGAAAGATCCATGGAACAGAAGCATTCAAAAAACAGAAAGATCAATGGAACACACCCATGCATCATACACAAAAATAAACTCAAGATGGCTTAAAGACTTAAATATGACATGTTGCCTAAAAACTCCTAGAAGAGAACATATACAAAATATTCTCTGGTACATAAAATGTATCAATATTTTCTTAGGTTAGTCTCCCAAACAATGGAAATAAAAGCAAAATTAAACAAATGGAACTTATTCAAACATGAGCTCTTCCACAGCAAAGAAAATCATAAACAAAGTGAAAAGACAACCTACAGACTTGGAGAAAAGTATTTGCAGGTGATGCAACCAACAAGAGCTTAATTTCCAAATTATACAAACAACTTTTACAACTCAATAACAAAACAAACAATTCAGCCAAAAAAAGCAGGAAGAAGATGTAAATAGACATTTCTCCAAAGATGATGTACATATAGCCAATGAGCATATGAAATTATGCTCAATATCACTAATTATTAAAGAAATAGAAATCAAAACTACAATGGTGTACCACTTAATGCTTGTAAGGATGGCCATCATTAAAAAGTTTAAATATAATAAATGCTGGAGAGGGTGTGGTGAAAAGGGAACTTTCTTACACTATTAGTGTGAATGTAAGTTGGTGCAGCCACTGTAGAAAACAATATTGAGGTTGCTTAAAAAACTAAAAATAGTTTCCATATGATTCCAGCAATCCACTGAAGAAAACTCTTATTTGATAAGATAACTGCACCTCAGTGTTCATAGCAGAGGTATTTGCAATAGCCAAGACATGGAATCAACCTATATGTCCATCAATAAATGAATATACACACACACACAATGGAATACTATTCAGCCATAGAAAATAATAAAGTAATCATGTCACTGGAAGCAACATGAATGAACCTAAAAATTATAATAATAAGTGAAACAAGTCATAAAGAGAAAGACAAATATCACATGGTATCACTTATATGTGTAATATAAAATATGACAGAAATGAACTTATTTACAAAATAGAAACAGATGCATAGACATAGAAAATAAACTTATGGTTATTATAAGAGGGTGGGAGGGATAATTAGGAGTTTGGGTCTGGCAGATACAACCTATGATATATATAAAATAGATAAACAAAAAGATCCTACTATATAGCACAGGGAACTATATTCAATATCCTATAACAAACTATAATGGAAAAGAATATGAAAAAGAATAAGTATCTACATATGTTAGTGTGAATCACTGTGCTGTACAGCAGAATCTAATACAATACTGTAAATCAACTATACCTGAATAAAAATAAATGTTGGCATTCCATAACTTCTTTTCATACAGGAATATCATAGTATGCCTTTATAACCTTTATCTGTGTAATCGAATAGCAATGACTCAGATTTTATTCCTGATTTTAGTAATGTGAATCATTTTTTTTCCTTATTAGTTTAAGAGTTTGGATCTTTTAATAGAAGCAATTTTTGTGCAATTTTTCTCTTTTTAAAAATCTTTTCATAAATTTCCATTCATTATCTTTTGCCTGCTTGCTTTGGGTTTGATTTGCTCTTCTTTCCTTGTGCCTTAGGTGGAAGGTTAGGTTACTGATTTGTGAAATTTTCTTTTTAATATAATTTCTTATGATAAACTATAGACGGATGTTTGTGACATTGTACAGGAGACAGGAATGAAGACCATCCCCAAGAAAAAGAAATGCAAAAAAGCAAAAAGGCTGTATGGGGAGGCCTTACAAATAGCTGTGAAAAGGAGGGAAGTGAAAAGCAAAGGAGAAAAGGAAACATATACCCACTTGAATGCAGACTCCCAAAGAATAGCAAGGAGAGATAAGAAAGCCTTCCTCAGTGATCAGTGTAAAGAAATAGAGGAAACGAATATAATGGGAAAGACTAGAGATCTCTTCAAGATAATTAGAGATACCACAGGAATGTTTCATGCAAAGATGGGCTCAATAAAGGACAGAAATGGTAGGGACCTAACAGAAGCAGAAGATATTAAGAAGAGGTGGCAAGAATACACAGAAGAACTGTACAAAAAAGATCTTCACGACCCAGAAAATCACAATGGTGTGATCACTCACCTAGAACCAGACATCCTGGAATGTGAAGTCAAGTGGGCCTTAGGAAGCATCACTACGAACAAAGCTGGTGGAGGTGATGGAATTCCCGTTGAGCTATTTCAAATCCTGGAAGACGATGCTGTGAAAGTGCTGCATTCAATATGGCAGCAAATTTGGAAAACTCAGCAGTGGCCACAGGACTGGAAAAGGTCAGTTTTTATTCCAATCCCAAAGAAAGGCAATGCCAAAGAATGCTCAAACTACAACACAATTGTACTCTTCTCACACGCTGGTAAAGTAATGCTTAAAATTCTCCAAGCCAGGCTTCAGCAATACATGAACAGTGAACTTCCAGATGTTCAAGCTGGTTTTAGAAAAATCAGTGGAAGCAGAGATCAAATTGCCAATATCTGCTGGAACATTGAAAAAGGAAGAGAGTTCCAGAAAAACATCTATTTCTGCTTTATTGACTATGCCAAAGCATTTGACTGTGTGGATCACAATAAACTGTGGAAAACTCTGAAAGAGATGGGAATACCAGACCACCTGACCTGCCTCTTGAGAAATCTGTATGCAGGTCAGGAAGCAACAATTAGAACTGGTCATGGAATAACAGACTGGTTCCAAATAGGAAAAGGAGTACGTCAAGGCTGCATATTGTCACCCTGCTTATTTAACTTATATGCAGAGTACATCATGAGAAACGCTGGATTGGAAGAAACACAAGCTGGAATGAAGATTGCTGGGAGAAATATCAGTAACCTCAGATATGCAGATGACACCACCCTTTTGGCAGAAAGTGAAGAAGAACTAAAAAGCCCCTTGATAAAAGTGAAAGTGGAGAGTGAAAAAGTTGGTTTAAAGTTCAACATTCAGAAAACTAAGATCATGGCATCTGGTCCCATCACTTCATGGCAAATAGATGGAGAAACAGTGAAGACAGTGGCTGACTATATTTTTGGGTGCTCCAATATCACTGTACATGGTGATTTCAGCCATGAAATTAAAAAAAAAAAAAAAGCTCTTACTCCTTGGAAGGAAAGTTATGACCAACCTAGACAGCTTATTAAAAAGCAGAGACATTACTTTGTCAAAAAAGTTCCATCTAGAAAGGCTATAGTTTTTCCAGTGGCCATGTATGGATGTGAGAGTTGGACTATAAAGAAAGCTGAGTGCCAAAAAACTGATGCTTTTGAACTGTGGTGTTGGAGAAGACTCTTGAGAGTCCCTTGGACTGCAAGGAGATCCAACCAGTCCATCCTCAAGGAGATCAGTCCTGGGTGTTCTTTGGTAGGACTGATGCTGAAGCTGAAACTCCAATACTTTGGCCACCTGATGTGAAGAGCTGACTCATTTGAAAAGACTCTGATGCTGGGAAAAATTGAGGGCAGGAGGAGAAGGGGACGACAGAGGATGAGATGGTTGGATGGCATTACTGACTCAATGGACATGGGTTTGGGTGTACTCCAGGAGTTGGTGATGGACAGGGAGGCCTGGCATGCTGTGGTTCATGGGGTTGCAAAGAATTGGACATGACTGAGAGACTGAACTAACTGAACTGATGGATAAAATTTCCCTCTAAGCAGTGATTTTTCTCCATCCCATAAGCTCTGGAACTGTAGTATTTTGTGTTTGTTTTGTTTTAACTCAATGTGTTTTACAATTTCTTTCACATTTTTCTCTGATATAGTGGTTATTTACAAGTGTGTTCATATTTGTTTAAAAAAAATTTGTTATTGTTCAAATTTAATTTACTTTCGTTTTAGTCGAAGTGCATACTAGGTATAGTTTGAGTCATTTCAAATTTGATAATGCTTTATCTATGGCCAAGTATAGGTATATGAAGGAGAATATGTCATGTCTATCTAGAAATAAAGTATGTGTTCTGCTGCTGTTTCTTGAATTTTTCTATAAATGTATATTATAGTGTTAACATCTTATATTTCCTCATTGGTTTTCTGCCTTATCAGTCTATCCATTTTAAAAGTGACTTAGTTCTCTTCAAATATATCAGTTTGTGCTACATGTATTTTGGAGCTCTCTTGTCAGATACAAACATGTTTATAATTATGCCATTTTACTAACGAGAAATCACCATTATATTATAAATATCCCTCTTTCTCTCTAGTAACAGTGTTTGTAACAATGTTTATTTTGTCTGATTTTAGTATAGTCACCCCATCTAATTTTTGGTTACTATTTGTTTAATATATAATTTCCTATTCTTTTATTTTCAACCTATTTTTAGCTTTGAAAACAAAGTATGTCCACTGTAGACAGCATATAGTTGAATATTCTTTCAATTTATTTCAACTTTCTAATTCTTTACTTTTGATTAGATCATTTAATCTATTTAAATTTAATGTTATTATTGGCATTTCCATAGTTTGCTTTTTTTCTTTTGTTTTCTGTGTGTATGTATGTGCTTAGTGCTGTCTGACTCTTGGCGACCCCCTGCCAGGGTCAGGCTCCTCTGTCCATGGGATTCTCCAGGTAAGAATACTGGAGTGGGTTGCCATTCCTCTCCAGGGGATCTTCCAAAGAGCAAGCATCTTTTAATTTCATAGCTGCAGTCACCTCCCACAGTGATTTTGGAACCCAAGAAAATAAACTCTGTCACTGTTTCCATTGTTTCCTCATATATATGCCATGGGACTTGATGCCATGATCTTAGTTTTTTGTTGTTGTTGTTTTTTTTTTTTTCTTTCCCCCATCATTGGCTATGTATTTTACATATGGTAATGTAAGTTTCCATGTTACTCTCTCCATACATCTCACCCTCTCCTCTCCTCTCCCTGTGTCCATAAGTCTGTTCTTTATGTCTTGCTACTGCCACTGCTGTTGCTAAGTCGCTTCAGTCGTGTCCGACTCTGTGCGACCCCATAGACGGAAGCCCACCAGGCTCCCCCGTCCCTGGGATTCTCCAGGCAAGAACACTGGAGTGGGTTGCCATTTTCTTCTCCAATGCATGAAAGTGAAAGTGAAGTCGCACAGTCGTGTCCGATTCTTAGTGACCCCATGGACTGCAGCTGATCAGGCTCCTCCATCCATGGGATTTTCCAGGCAAGAGTACTGTTAAAACTAGGCAAAACTTGGTAGAATGGATCATAGCTATTTTACTGTTGAGTTTTAAGCCACTTTTTTTCTCTCTCCTCTTTCACCTTCATGAAGAGGCTCTTTAGTTCCTCTTCACTTCCTACCACTAGGGTGGTATCATCTGCATATCTGAAATTATTGTTATTTCTTCTGGAAATCTTGATTCCACCTTGTAATTCATCCAGCCTGGCATTTCACGTAATGTACTCCACATATAACTTAAATAAAGTGAAGTTGCTCAGTCGTGTCCAACTCTTTGTGACCTCATGGACTGTAGCCTACCAGGTTCCTCCATCCATGAGATTTTCCAGGCAAGAGTGCTGGAGTGGGTTGCCATTTCCTTCTCCATGGGATCTTCCCAAGCCAGGGATCGAAGCCGGGCCTCCTGCACTGCTGGCAGATGCTTTACTATCTGAGCCACCAGGGAAGTTAAATAAACAGGTTGACAATATACAGCCTTGACACACTCCTTTCCCACTTTTGAACCAATCTGTTGTTCCATGTCCACTTCTAACTGTTGCTTCTTGACCTACACATGGATTTCTCAGGAGACAGGTAAGATGGTCTGGTATTTCCATCTCTTTAAGGATTTTCAACTGTTTTTTTGTGATCCACAATCAAAGGTTTTAACATAGTCAATGAAGCAGAAGTAGATGTGTTTCTGGAATTCTCTTGCTTTTGCTGTGATCCAATGGATGTCAACAATTTGATCTCTGTTTCCTCTGCCTTTTCTAAATCCAGCATGTACATCTGGAAGTTTTAATTTCCCATTCTATTGATACCTAGCTTGGAGGATTTTGAGCATGACCTTGCTAGCATGTGAAATGAGTACAATTGTGCGGTAGTTTGAACATTCTTTGGCATTGCCCTTCTCTGTTATTGGAATGAAAATTGACCTTTTCCAGTCCTGTGGCCACCGCTGAGTTTTCCAAGTAGATATTTTCCAATATGCCATTTTTATTCCTTTAGGAGTTTTTAGCTGTATTAATGCTTTCAGTTGTTTTCTTGCTGGTAGTTCTTAGGCTAAATACATATATTTTTATTCATTAGAACCTACTTTTAGATGCTTAATACATATATTTTTATTTATTAGAATCTACTTTTAGATTTATGCCAACTTAATTAAAGTAAAATAAAGGAAATTTATTCCTATATAGCTTCATTTATCCAGTCATTTCTTCTTGCCCGAGTATTTGTAATCCCATTGACTGTATCCCGCCAGTCTCTTCTTCCTTCATTTACTCTCCCATTTCTGTACTAATCTATATAAGCGCAAGATATATGGGAGATATGTATCTTCCAGGTACTTTGGAAGAAATAAGACTCTGTAGATATAGATATACAAACATATGAACAAATTAACAATACCTTGTTAAAATTATTACTATGTATAATTTTGTTTCTTCTAAAGAAGCTAGGAGAAGAATGAGAGCACAATATATTTGTAGAGTTTTTAAAAAGATAATTTCACTCTCTTTTATTAGCTCTGATTCTCTTCATTTCTTCCTGTAGATTCACACTACCACTAAGAGTAATTTTCTTACTCCAACACTGTTATTACCAATATGCTCAATAGACATATATTATGGTTGCTGTGATGCAATTGTATGCATATTGTTTTATGCACTTGCTTTTTAAATTATTTTAGAGAAGAAAGGGAACGATATATGTAATTATGCTTTTTTTTTTAACTGAGTAGTTATCTTTACTTTAGTTCTTTGGTTTTCTATGTGATTTTGCATTGTAATGTAGTATCACTTCCTTTTAGCCTAAAGAAACTTTATTCAGTATTTGTTACAATGCATGTCTGCTAGCAAGAAAATCTCTTTCTTAGTTTATTTGAGAATGTCTTCATTTCTCTTTCGTTTTTGAAGAATATTTATTCTGCATAAGGAATTCTTGGTTGATCCCCCTACGCCCTTTCAACACTTTGAGCATACCATTTCACTGCTTTGTGACTTCCACTGTTCCTGATATAAAGTCAGTTGTCAATCCAATAGTGGTTCCTCTTATGTTATTGTTTTTCCCTTGCTGTTTTTGTGTTTTTCTCTTTCTTTGGCTTTCATTGTTTTGCTTATGTGTCTGGTTATGGACTTCTTCCTATTAATCTGAATTTAAGTTTCTTTTTTAAATTTCTTGGATGTTAAGGTTAGTATTTTTCACCAAATTGATAAAGTTTACCGCCATCTCTTTTGAAAATGATTTTATGTTCCTTTATTCCTATATTCTCCTTCTGGTATTTCTATTATGCTACTGTTAGTCTCGAGAAGGCAATGGCACCCCACTCCAGTACTCTTGCCTGGAAAATCCCATGGATGGAGGAGTCTGGTAGGCTGCAGTTCATGGGGTCTCTAAGAGTCGGGCACGACTGAGCGACTTCACTTTCACTTTTCACTTTCATGCATTGGAGAAGGAAATGGCAGCCCACTCCAGTGTTGTTGCCTGGAGAATCCCAGAGATGGCAGAGCCTGGTGGGTTGCCATCTATGGGGTCGTACAGAGTCGGACACGACTGAAGCGACTTAGCAGCAGCAGCAGCAGCAGCACTGTTAGTCTGCTTCATCTTGTAGCATCTCTCTTTCAGACTGTGTTCATTTTTCTGTACTCCTTTTTCTTTCTGTTTTCCAGATGCATAATCTCTGTTAATGTATTTTCAAGTTTGCTGATTCTTTTTTTCATTGAAGTCCAGTTGAAGGATGTGGCAACTCACTCCAGTATTCTTACCTGGAGAATCCCATGGACAGGGACTTGGACTTGGACTTGGCTATGGTTCATGGGGTCACACAGAATCAGACAAGACTGAGATGGCTTAGCACACATGGGAAGTTGATTTACAACATTGTATTAGTTTTGACTGTATGACAAAATGATTCAGCTTTACATTATTTTCAGATTACTTTGCATTATAAGCTATTACAAAGCATGCTGATTCTTTAATCTGAAAACAATGCACCCTTGAGTCCATTCATTTGATTTTTCACTTTGCTTATTATATTTTAAATCTCTAGAATTTTCATTTTTATTATATATACTTCTTTTTTATTGGAGTATAGTTGCTTTACCATGTTGTGTTGGTTTTTGCTGTACAATGAAGTGAATCAAATGTGTGTGTGTATATATATATATATATATTTAAATTTATATATATATATATATATATATATATATATATATATACATATATTCCCTCTTTCTTGGATTATCCTCCCACCTTGCTATCCCACCAATTCAGGTCACCACAAAGCACTGAATTGGGTTCCCTGCACTTTACAATAGGTTCTTGCTAGCTATTTTATACATGGCAGTGTATATATGTCAATCCCAGTCTCCCACTTTATCACATCCCCATTCCCTTTCATTACTATCTGTGCATCCTCTACATTTGTGTCTCTATTCCTGTCCTGCAAATTGGTTCATCTGTGTCATTTTTCTAAATTCCACATATTTGCATTAATATACAATATTTACTTTTCTCTTTATGACTTCACTCTGTATGACAGACTCTAGGTCCATCCACATCTCAGCAAATAACCCAATTTTGTTCCTTTTTATACCTGAGAAATATTGTGCTTAAGCTGCCTGAGCCAAGAAGTCTTCCACTTTTTGCTGATCTATCTGTATGTGGTTTGGGGAATCCTTTTAAGTCTACTCCATGTCCTACTCTGACTGCTCATTAGTAGTGCATGCACACAATCTTACCAACCCTAAGAGTTTACTGTGATCCCAAGAGGGTTCTTCATGGCTTTCTCTTTCTCTAGAGATCTCTACTGCACTTCTGGCTGTTCTTCTGTTTTGCTTATATCAGAGCTACTGGCTGCCTCTTAATTGTTCTTAGCTGAAATCTCCACTGTTTTGACAAGGCCCCTGGTGGCTCAGATGGTAAAGAGTCTGCCTGCAGAGTGGGAGACCTGGGTTCAATCTCTGGGTCAGGAAGATCCCTGGAGAAGGAAATGGCAACCCACTCCAGTGTTCTTGCCTGGTGAATCCCATGGATAGAGGAGCCTGGCAGGCTACAGTCCATGGGGTCACAAAGATTTGGACATGACTAGGCGACTTCACTTAGGTATGGAGTTTTCCATTCTTTCCTTGTGGCTTGCCTCTTCTCTTGTTCACATCTCTATGCCATTGAGTAGGAGCTGAGAGTGGAAAATAACACATTATTTTTCTAGGAGTGAATCTTTCCTGTGCCATGAATTTTGGAGGTGGGGTGTGATAGTACTTGATTTTTCTCAGCTTGTTTTTTTCAGAGTAGGATCTCTGCAAAGGAGAATGGAGTTAATCAGGCTCCCACATTTTTTGTCCTTTCTTAGGCAAAGTCTTAACTCTGTGAGTCTAAGTTGGGTAGTCAGAAGAACTTCCAGTCCTTTCAGCTAGATCTGTTTGGAATCGTGCTTAAGCAACATTGATCAAGAGGAGAGCATGAGATAATCATCCTGCCCCTGTCAGGTAAAACTGTAGTATGCCTACAGTAAAGCTCCTATAACACAGAGCTGGGGAGGGCAGAGGATGGGAGCTCATAGCTTAAGTGCCACAGACTCTAACTCTTATTGCTGAGATTTATTAGATTTGGTAGATTTTCTTGGGTAACTATTTCATCATTTCCTATGTGTTGCTTTGAGCAATTTTCATATAATTTAATAATTGTTTTCTATAATTTTCATGAGCTAAATGTTTGTTGCTCTGTGAAGAAAGTCTGCTGAGCTACCCCCACTACCAACCTGTTTTTATAAGTGAAGTTTTATTGTAATACAGCTATGTTCACTCATATATGAGCTTATTCATGAATACATTTTTGTCTATGCCTACTTTTGAAATCAGTCAGAACTGAGTAATTGCAATAGATATCATATGGCCAAAAAGTCAAAATTATTTACTGTTTTGACTCCTTACAGAAAACATTTGCCAATCTCTGGCCTAAATACACATTACCTTCAGTCAACCCGCTTTTTTTATTTTTTATTTTTATTACACACTACAAAATACAATGCATGCTACACAATATGCTGCATAATCTACTAGCAGGGATAGAAGAGCATGACTGAGTTGTTCTTCATCAACCAGGAAAACGTTTTCTTAATCAATGTTCTCCAAACCCTTTGACACATAGGAATGGTTTACTCCAGAGACGCGCCTATCTCTTACCATCAAATACCACTGATATGGATAATGGGCAACTCTTTTTTCCTTGCCCCCGTTACTGAACCTGTGGATGCACGTGGTGGCCATTCCCGGGATGAACAAGCACATGCCCATAACGGCGATCCCAGGAAGAACCTCGAACCACATCGCGACGCCGTTCCGGAGGCCAAACACTCCCTTCCAGGTCCCTTAAAGGTGACCCGGCTCCAACCAGCTTTTTATTACAAGATGAAAACCATCTCAGAGGGCTGTAGGTATAGTTGGGTTGACCAGTGATCCAATTCATGTTATAAATTAGTATGATCAGCTGTTTCAAGGAACGGAAATTCTATTTTAGGATCTGGTAGCTATTGGCACCCCACTCCAGTACTCTTGCCTGGAAAGCCTTATGGACAGAGAAGCCTGGTGGGCTGCAGTCCATGGGGTCGCAAAGAGTTGGACACGACTGAGCGAGTTCACTTTCATGCATTGGAGAAGAAAACGGCAACCCACTCCAGTGTTCTTGCCTGGAGAATCCCAGGGATGGGGGAGCCTGGTTGGCTGCCGTCTATGGGGTCGCAGAGAGTCGGATACGACTGAAGCGACTTAGCAGCAGCAGCAGCATCTATGATCTGAGAACAAACTAGGGATTCTGGAGATTTTATGGGGGGGCAGATGTGGATGGAGGGTTGAAGAAGGGAATTTTGACTAGTGAAAGGGCAAAATAAGGACATAGAGTGTGAGTGGAGTATTGGAAGAGAAGATTCACTGAAGTGTTAAAAATATATTGAGAGATAACTGTACCCAGGTTCTCCTGATGCCATTTGAATCATTTTTGCTTGCTAACTTTAATATTTTCAACATTATGCTTCCTATCTTCAGGCAACTTTAGAAGAAAAAATGCACATTTTAAATTATAGGATTAGTAAAATATCAAACACAGCAAAAGCAGGCATATATTAGATTTTTAAAATTCATTTATTTAATTGCAGGCTAATTACTTAACAATATTATAGTGCTTTTTGCCATACACTGACATGAATCAGCCATAGGTGTACATGTGTCCCCCATCCTGAACCCCGTTCCCACCTCCCTCTCCATCCCATCCCTCAGTGTTGTCCCGGTGCAATAGCTTTGAGTGTCCTGTTTCAGGCATCGAACTTGGACTGGTGATCTATGTCACATATGGTAATACACGTGTTTCAATGCTGTTCTCACAAATCATCTCACCCTCACCTTCTCCCACAGAGTCCAAAAGTCTGTTCTTTATATCTATGTCTCTTTTGTTGTCTCACATACAAGGTCAACATTACCATCTTTCTAAATTCCATATATATGCATTAATATACTGTATTGGTGTTTTTCTTTCTGACTTACTTAACTCTGTATAATAGGCTCCAGTTTCATCCACTGCATTAGAACTGATTCAAGTGCATTCTTTTTAATAGCTGAGAAATATAATCTAGACATTTATTTGCACAATCTTATAATGGATATAAAGTAATTCCAAGAGTTGCTTAATCCATACTTCTGTGAAAAACAAATTTATAAATTCAAGTAAAATATTTCTGCATAGTTCTTTTTGCTTTTACCCTTATGGAATATGATGTCTAATTTTATGTGTCAATTTGACTAGTCCATGCATGGAGTGAAAAGATAGGATTTCTAGGTGTTTCTGTGAGGGTATTTCTTCTTCTTCTTCTTCTTTTTTTAATAATCCTTCATGGTATTTTTTAAATTTTCTTTTTTCTTTTATTTATTTTTATTTTAATTGGAGGCTAATTACTTTACAATATTGTGATGGGTTTTGCCATACGTTCACATGAATCAGCCATGGGTGTACATGTGTTCCCCATCCTGAGCCTTCCTCCCACCTCCCTCCCCATCCCATCTCTCAGGGTGCACCAGCCCTAAGCACCCTGTCTCATGCATCAAACCTGGACTGGTGATCTATTTCATATAAGATAATATACGTGTTTCAATGCTATTCTCTCAAATCATCCCACCCTCGCCTTCTCCCACAAAGTCCAACAGTATGTTCTTTGCGTCTGTGTCTCTTTTGCTGTCTTGCATATAGAGTCATCGTTACCATCTTTGTAAATTCCATATATATGCATTAATATACTGTACTGGTGTTTTTCTTTCTGACTTACTTCACTCTGTATAATAGGCTCCAGTTTCATCCACCTCATTAGAACTGATTCCTTTTAATAACTGAGTAACATTCCGTTGTGTATGTGTACCACAGCTTTCTTATCCATTCATCTGCCGATGGACATCTAGGTTGCTTCCATGTCCTGGCTATTGTAAACAGTGCTGCAATGAGCACTGGGTACACGTGTCTCTTTCAATTCTGGTTTTCTCAGTGTGTATGCCCAGCAGTGGGATTACTGGGTCTTATGGCAGTTCTATTTCCAGCTTTTTAAGGAATCTCCACACTGCTCTCCATAGTGGCTGTACTAGTTTGCATTCCCACCAATGGTGTAAGAGGGTTCCTTTTTCTCCACACCCTCTCCAGCATTTATTGTTTGTAGACTTTTTGATAACAGCCATTCTGACCGGTTCTCTGATAATGAGTGATGTTGAGCAACTTTTCATGTGTTTGTTAGCCATTTGTATGTCTTCTTTGGAGAAATGTCTGTTTAGTTCTTTGGCCCATTTTTTTATTTGGTCACTTATTTTTCTGGAATTGAGCTGCAGGAGCTGCTTGTATATTTTTGAGATTAATTATTTGTCAGTTGTTTTGTTTGCTATTATTTTCTCCCATTCTAAAGGCCGTCTTTTCACCTTGCTTATAGCTTCCTTCGTTATACAAAAGCTTTTAAGTTTAATTAGGTCCCATTTGTTTATTTTTGTTTTTATTTCCATTATTCTGGGAGGTGGGTCATAGAGGATCCTGCTGTGATTTATGTCAGAGAGTGATTTGCCTATGTTTTCCTCTAGGAATTTTATGGTTTCTGGTCTTACATTTAGATCTTTAATCCATTTTGAGCTTATTTTTGTGTATGGTGTTAGAAAATGTTTTAGTTTCATTCTTTCACACGTGGTTGACCAGTTTTCCCAGCACCACTTGTTAAAAAGATTGTCTTTTCTCCATTGTATATTCTTGCCTCCTTTGTCAAAGATAAGGTGTCCATGTGTGCGTGGTTTTATATGTGGGCTTTCTAAAAAGCAGGTATGTAGTAGATTTTTGGAAGGCTTCCTTCTCCCAAGCTTCAAGCTCTCTCCAACTTGGAGCACCAGGTACATAAGAGTACGTGTTCCCCATACTTTGCTTGCTGTTCCCAGGATAAGGTACAACTTTTGCAAATTTGCCCCCAAAGCTGTGAAATTCCAAACATGATTTGTTACTCTTTTGTTATCCCACAGCTGTGCACTGTTGTTTCCCTTGTTATGGAAGCTCCTTTATTTTCCTCTTGAGTATTTGTACTCTGACCTTGACCAAATCCTCCTGCACACAGGCCCATGTATTCATTCACCTTTCAGGCTCTGCAGGCAACTGGTGAGTAGCTAGTATAATTTTTAAGTAATCTATAAAGCTGTAATTAGGCAGACGTCTTTTCTAATGGTGTCTCCCTTTAACTCTAAAGTGTCTCTACTCAGATTGCTATTTCCTTGCTGCAAGGCAATATCTGTCTTTGAAGTAAAGTGAAATGGAAAGAAACACAGACAAAAAGCTCTTGTTCCAGCTCTCTCACTAAATAAGTGTGTAGCCTACTTATCCCTGTCTCCATCCACCCAGGCCTTTTTCCTCCTCTATAAAAAAATTGTTAGATTAGATGATTTCTGAGGCCACTATCAATTCTAAAAATGTTTCTGAAATCTACTAAATCTTTCAGTTTTTATTTTCCTGCTGTGTCCTCTGGATTGGTTTGGTTTGGAAAGTGTGGGGAGAGGGCAAATTAGCCAAGATGGTATGTTCTGGTTCTCTCACCCTATGTTTTGTAAATAATGACTATGTAACAGCTGAAATCATTTATATCACAGTGCACACACATCACGTGGTATTCACTTGGTCATGAGCTAGTTTGTGCTGTAGGGATATATGAGCTCCACCTATAAAGGGGTGGCAATTACTGCTGCTTCATGGCTGTGTCCATTGGGTTGGCCACAAGAGTAGAGAAATAATGTGTCCACTGATATGGCTACTGTGTCAGCCAAGAGATAATAAATATATCTGCAGTTCCTATGTCTCCTCGAGTCTTCTGCCAGCCTCTTAGCTCCTACCGTGCCTACCCTGGGTTTAGCAAACAGTCAGCCTTATGAGTACAGGTAGATTTTCCTAGTAGCACATAAAGCCCAAGACGTGCATTCCCCATGTTGCACTCCAGTCACCCAGTTTTGGTCACAGTCTCTGCAAATCTGGCCGCAATGTGAAATTTGAATCTTGATGCATAACTCTGCAGTTCTCCCACCCCTGTGAGTTGTTCTTTTTCTTCACTCCTGCAAATTCTCATAGTCCCTTCCTTTCCCCTTCAGGATTTATACTCTTTTAGGGATGAAAGCCTCACAAATACCTCTGGATCAGCACATTCTCCCTTCTGCTGTACCATAAGCATTCCTTTAAACCGAAGTATGTGGTTTGCGGGGTTGGGGGGGGGGGGATTTACCTACTGAGTAACTACAGAAACAAAAGAAGAGATATATAATTAATTCTAATTACAAGTTTTTAAAGGTAGTATAGTACATAGCTATTGAGCTATTTAATAATCTCAGATATGCTGCTTATTTAACTTTTGGAATTGAAAAAAAATGTATGATTCTTTTGCCAGTTTTTCTCACTTGCCAAATGTAAATAATATATATTCAACTCTACTTATGAGTGCTCACTTTAGTCAATATAAATGCAATTTAAGAAGTATTCAGTATATATAAATATGTATGCATATGTATATATGCATATAGTAAATGCATTCAACATGTTTGCCAATGACAATAAAATAAATTATTGTTATTGCTGTTAAAAGTATTTTAAAGAGATTGTCTTAATCCTTAATTTGTATATAAGATAGTTCAGATAATTTGGGCCACCTAAAATCATTACTAATTTGGATGATAGATATCCTTTCATTGGAGAGTCTAGTCAATTTATCAGTACAAACAAAGGGCTTATTTTGAAATCTCAACACATCCTCTCTATGAAAGATGAGAGGAAAACCTTCTTAGACAAATTTTCAATTTTCTCAATATAGGTATCTTTTAGAACTATTAAGGTGTGTAGTTACATTCACCCAAAAACTCCATGACAAATATCTCTTCGACCTGACTTACCTTGAAATATTTCCAGGAAAGACTTCTGTGTGCATGTGTGTGTGCCTGTGTGCATAAGCACACACATGAACGCATGTCTGTGTATTTGTTTAAAACCTTCATCCCCCAGTTCAGATGAATGAAAAGACATTACACCTAATAGATGTTAAATACAAATTTGAATGAATTAAAATGACAGTCTTCTTTATGGACAAACTGTTCTTAGTCATTAGTATCTAAGGGAAAAGGGTGGAATTGAAATCAGAATAGGAGGGCAAGAGTAGCTTAATGGGAATAACTAAGAAGGGATAAAAGCTGAAATTTTGCATGGGTGAGGGGGGATAAACTATTTTTTGCATGGTTTTCTGTAGAACTGTCCAGAGCAAAGACACAGGTGTCAACTTCTGAAATCAGACCTGTGACTGAGAAGGAAATGCACCTCAGATATAACGCTTTGTGTGCCTAGGCAAAACTATTGAATTGGCAAAAAAGTTTGTTTGGGTTCTTCCATAAGATGTTATGAAAAAAAAACACAAAAGAACCTTTTGGCCAACCCAATAAAATTAATGTAAACATTTATTTGGGGGTTATTTGTTTTGTTTTGTTTTTCCCTCCTTATTTCTAATTTTTTAGAATGGAGATGGAGCTCAGAGAAAATACCCTAACTTTACTTTCTTAAAATTTTCTTCTAGTCTCATGATGGCATATTGAGGGAAATGGAATTCTTGTCAAAGTAACTGTAACCATTAGGATATTTTTTCCTTGGATTTCTTAACCTCAACTTTCAGGAATTTACAAAAAGGCCATTACCATGGAATTTACTTGGTTTCTCTTTATAACACAGACATGAAATTTCCCTTTGAGATACTACACTTGAATCCTTGAATTTTATTTTTTTTTAATTCTTTTTTGGTGTCCTTTTCTTTAATTTTTTAATATAAGTGTATTTATTTTCATCAGAGGCTAATTACTTTACATGGAGAAGGCAGTGGAAACCCACTCCAGTATTCTTGCCTGGAAAATCCCATGGACGGAGGAGCCTGGTAGGCTGCCGTCCATGTGGTCATGAAGAGTGGAACAAGAATGAGCGCCTTCACTTTCAACTTTCACCTCCATGCACTGGAGAAGGAAATAGCAACCTATTCCAGTGTTCTTGCCTGGAGAGTCCCAGGGACGGAGGAGCCTGGTGAGCTGCCATCTATGGGGTTGCACAGATACTTTGCAATATTGAAGTGGTTTTGCCTTACACTGACATGGATCCACCATGGGTGTACATGTGGTGCCCATCCTGAACCCCCCTCCCACCTCCCTTCTATCCTATCCCTCTGGGTCATCCCAGTGCAACAGCCCCGAGCACCCTGTCTCATGCATCAAACCTGGACTGGCGATCCTTTTCACATATGATAATATACACATTTCAATGTCATTCTCCCAAATCATAGCACCCTCGCCCTCTCCCACAGAGTCCAAAACACTATTCTATACATCTGTGTCTCTTTTGCTGTCTCGCATACAAGGTTATCATCATCACCTTTCTAAATTTCATATATATGCATGAGTATACTGAATTGGTGTTTTTCTTTCTGGCTTACTTCACTCTGTATAATAGGCTTCAGTTTAATCCACCTCATTAGAAATGATTCAAATGTATACTTTTTAATGGCTGAGTAATATTCCATTGTGTATATGTACCAAAGCTTTCTTATCCATTCGACTGCTCATGGATATCTAGGATGCTTCCATGTCCTGGCTATTATAACCAGTGCTGTGATGAACATTGGGGAACACGTGTCTCTTTCAATTCTGGTTTCCTCAGTGTGCATGCCCAGAAGTGGGATTGCTGATTCATATGGCAGTTTTATTTCCTGTTTTTTTAAGGAATCTCCACACTGTTCTCCATAGTGGCTGTACTAGTTTGCATTCCCAACAACAGTGTAAGAGGGAACCCTTTTTCCACACCCTCTCCAGCATTTATTGCTTGTAGACTTTTGAATAGCAGCCATTCTGACTGGCGTGAGATGGTACCTCATTGTGGTTTTGATTTGCATTTCTCTGATAATGAGTGATGTTGAGCATCTTTTCATGTGTTTGTTAGCCATCTGTATGTCTTATTTGGAGAAATGTCTGTTTAGTTCTTTGGCCCATTTTTTGATTAGGTCTTTTATTTTTCTGGAATTGAGCTGCAGGAGTTGTTTGTATATTAATTGTTTGTCATTTGCTTTGTTTGCTATGGTTTTCTCCCATTCTGAAGGCGGTCTTTTATCACCCTGTTTATTTAACTTATATGCAGAGTACATCATGAGAAACGCTGGACTGGAAGAAACACAAGCTGGAATCAAGATTGCCAGGAGAAATATCAATAACCTCAGATATGCAGATGACACCAACCTTATGGCAGAAAGTGAAGAGGAACTAAAAAGCCTCTTGATGAAAGTGAAAGTGGAGAGTGAAAAAGTTGGCTTAAAGCTCAACATACAGAAAACGAAGATCATGGCATCCAGTCCCATCACTTCATGGGAAATAGATAGGGAAACAGTGGAAACAGTGTCAGAATTTATTTTTCTGGGCTCCAAAATCACTGCAGATAGTGACTGCAGCCATGAAATTAAAAGACGCTTACTCCCTGGAAGGAAAGTTATTACCAACCTAGACAGCATATTCAAAAGCAAAGACATTACTTTGCCAACAAAGTTCCATCTAATCAAGGCTATTGTTTTTCCAGTGGTCATGTATGGATGTGAGAGTTGGCCTGTGAAGAAAGCTGAGCACCAAAGAATTGATGCTTTTGAACTGTGGTGTTGGAGAAGACACTTGAGAGTCCCTTGGACTGCAAGGAGATGCAATCAGTCCATTCTGAAGGAGATCAGCCCTGGGATTTCCTTGGAAGGAATGATGCTAAAGCTGAAACTCCAGTACTTTGGCCACCTCATGTGAAGAGTTGACTCATTGGAAAAGACTCTGATGCTGGGAGGGATTGGGGGCAAGAGGAGAAGTGGATGACAGACAATGAGATGGCTGTATGGCATCACTGACTCGATGGATGTGAGTCTGAGTGGACTCCGGGAGTTTGTGATGGACAGGGAGGCTTGGCATGCTGCGATTCATGGGGTCGCAATGAGTCGGACACGACTGAGCGACTGATCTGATCTGATCTAATAGTTTCCTTCGTGGTGCAAAAGCTTTTAAGTTTAATTAGGTCCCATTTTTTTATTTTTGCTTTTATTTCCAACATTCTGGGAAGTGAGTCAAAGAGGATCCTGCTATGATTTATGTTGGAAAGGGTTTTGCCTATGTTTTCCTCTAGGATTTTTATAGTTTCTGGTCTTACGTTTAGATCTTTAATACATTTTGAGTTTAATTTTGTGTATGGTGTTAGAAAGTGTTCTAGTTTCATTCTTTTACAAGTGGTTGACCAGTTTTCCCAGCACAACTTGTTAAAGAGATTGTCTTTTCTCCATTGTATATTCTTGCCTATTTGTCAAAGATAAAGTGTCCATAGATTCATGGATTTATCCTTGGGCTTTCTATTTTGCTCCATTGATCTATATTTTTGTCTTTGTGCCAGTACCATACTGTCTTGATGAGTGTAGCTTTGTAGTAGAGCCTGAAGTCAGGCAGGTTGATTCCTCCAGTTCCATTCTTCTTTCTCAAGATTGCTTTGGCTAATCGAGGTATTTTGTATTTCCATACAAATTGTGAAATTATTTGTTCTAGTTCTCTGAAAAATACTGTTGCTAGCTTGATAGGGATTGCCTTGAATCTATAGATTGCTTTGGGTAGTATACTCATTTTCACTATATTGATTCTTAAATCCATGAACATGGTATATTTCTCCATCTATTTGTGTCATTTTTTATTTCTTTCGTCAGTGTTTTATAGTTTCCTATATATAAGTCTTTTGTTTCTTTAGGTAGGTATATTCTTAAGTATTTTATTCTTTTCATTGCAATGATGAATGGAATTGTTTCCTTAAGTTTTCTTTCTGTTTTCTCATTGTTAGTGTATAGGAATGCAAGGAATTTCTGGGTGTTAATTTTATATCCTGCAAGTTTACTATATTCATTGATTAGCTCTAGTAATTTTTTGGTGGAGTCTTCAGGGTTTTCTACGTAGAGGATCATGTCAACTGCAAACAATGAGAGTTTCACTTCTTCTTTTCCAATCTAGATTCCTTTTATTTATTTTTCTGCTCTGATTGCTGTGGCCAAAACTTTCAAATCTATGTTGAATAGCAGTGGTGATAGTGGGCACCCTTGCCTTATTCCTGACTTTAGGGGAAATGCTTTCAAGTTTTCACCGTTGAAGATAATGCTTGCTGTGGGTTTGTCATATATAGCTTTTATTATGTTGAGGTATGTTCCTTCTATTCCTGCTTTCTGGAGTGTTTTTTTTTTTTTTTTTTTTTTAATCATAAATGGATGTTGAATTTTGTCAAAGGATTTCTCTGTGTCTAATGAGATAATCATATGGTTTCTATCTTTCTATTTTTTAATGTGGTGTATTATGTTGATTGATTTGTGAATATTGAAGAATCCTTGCATCCCTGGGATAAAGCCCACTTGGTCATGATGTATGATCTTTTTAATGTGTTGTTGGATTCTGATTGTTAGAATTTTGTTAAGGATTTCTGCATCTATGTTCATCAGTGATATTGGCCTGTAGTTTTCTTTTTTGTGACGTCTTTGTCAGGTTTTGGTACTAGGGTGATGGTGGCCTCACAGAATGAGTTTGGAATTTTACCTTCCTCTGGAATTTTATGGAAGAGTTTGAGTAGGATAGGTGTTAGCTCTTCTCTAAATTTTTGGTAGAATTCAGCTGTGAAGCCATCTGGTCCTGGGCTTTTGTTTGCTGGAAGATTTCTAGTTACTGTTTCAATTTCCATGCTTGTGATGGGTCTGTTAAGATTTTCTATTTCTTCATGGTTCAGTTTTGGAAAGTTTTACTCTTCTAACAATTTGTCCATTTCTTCCAAGTTGTCAATTTTATTGTCATATAGTTGCTAATAGTAGTCTCCTATGATCTTTTGTATTTCTGTGTTATCTGTTGTGATTTCTCCATTTTCATTTCTAATTTTGTTGGTTTGATTTTTCTCCCTTTGTTTCTTGATGAGTCTGGCTAATCGTTTGTCCATTTTATTTATCTTCTTGAAGAACTAGCTTTTAGCTGTGTTGATTTTTGCTATGGTCTCCTGTTTCTTTTGCATTTATGTCTGCCCTAATTTTTAAGATTTCTTTCCTTATACTAAACCTGGGGTTCTTCATTTCAAGTTGCTTTAGGTGTAGAGTTAGGTTTTTATTTGACTTTTTTCTTCTTTCTTGAGGTATGCCTATATTTTTATGAACCTTCCCCTTAGCACTGCTTTTACAGTGTCCCATAGGTTTTGGGTTGTTGTCTTTTCATTTTCATTCATTTCTATGCATATTTTAATTTCTTTTTGATTTTTTGGTTGTTCAGCCTCTATATGTTGGAATTTTTAATAGTTTTTCTCATGTAATTGACATCTAATCTTACTGCATTGTGGTCAGAAAAGATGCTTGGAATGATTTCAATTTTTTTTTTTTTTTAATTTACAAGGCTATATTTATGGCCCAGGATGTGATCTATCCTGGAGTAGGTTCTATGTGCACTTGAGAAAAAGGTGAAAGTCATTGTTCTGTGGTGAAATATCCTATAGATATCAATTAGGTCTAACTGGTCTATTGTATCATTTAAAGTTTGTGTTTCCTTGTTAATTTTCTATTTAGTTGATCTATCCATAGGTGTTAGTGGGGTATTAAAGTCTCCCACTATTATTGTGTTATTGTAAATTTTCCCTTTCATACTTGTTAGCATTTGCTTTACATATTGTGGTGCTCCTATGTTGGGTGTGTACATATTTATAGTTGTTATATCTTCTTCTTGGACTGATCCTTTGGCCATTATGTAGTGTCCTTCTTTGTCTCTTTTCACAGCCTTTATTTCAAATTCTGTTTTATCTGATATGAGTATTGTAACTCCTTCTTTCCTTTGGTCTCTATTTGCATGGAATACCTTTTACAGCACTTCACTTTCAGTCTGTATGTGTTCCCTGCTTTGAGGTGGGTCTATTGTAGACAACACATATAGAGGTCTTTTTTTTGTATCCACTCCTCCAGTCTTTGTCTTTTGGTAGGGGCATTCAACCCATTTACATTTAAGGTAAGTATTGATAAGTATGATCCAGTTGCCATTTACTTTGTTGTTTTGGGCTCGAGTTTATACACCCTTTTTGTGTTTCCTGTCTAGAGAAGATCCTTTAGCATTTGTTGAAGAGCTGGTTTGGTGGTGCTGAATTCTCTCAGCTTTTGCTTGTCTGTAAAGCTTTTGATTTCTCTTTCATATTTGAATGAGATCCTTGCTGGGTACAGTAATCTGATTTGTGGGTTTTTCTCTTTCATCACTTTAAGTATGTCCTGCCATTCCCTTCTGGCCTGAACAGATTCTATTGAAAGATCAGCTGTTATCCTTATGGGAATCCCTTTGTGTGTTATTTGTTGTTTTTCCCTTGCTGCTTTTAATATTTGTTCTTTGTGTTTGATCTTTGTTAATTTGATTAATATGTGTCTTGGGGTGTTTCGCCTTGGGTTTATCCTGTTTTGGACTTTCTAGGTTTCTTTACTTTGTAGGGAGCCACGTTAGGCATTACTGACAAAATGGAGGCATGGCCCTAAACCCCCTCCCTTTGTTCCATAGGCACAGACCCAGAATGAAGGAGTTAGGCTTTGTGATTCTGACTTGTTTTTCCCTTTCCTTGGGCTGAGTTGACTGAAGAGAATATTAAGGTGCTTATTGTTTTTGAGAGGAGCATGAGAAGGCATAAAGCCTTCTGCAGCTGTGCTCAAAGAATAGTTTATAAAGTTAATCTCTGACATTTGTTCAAGGACTTTTACCAAAAAGTGTTCCAGGGTGAGCACACAGGCCACAGCTTGAGGCCATGGGAAGGATTGCTATCTGAAGCCCATTTGTGAGAAAAGTTTATGGCAAAGGAGTTTGCTAAATTTAGGGCTTAGGAATAATTAAAATAGAAGCTAAAGATTTAAGGATTGCTGTAATGTTAACATATTTTATTATAGCTTATAGAAATTAGGGACTTTAGAGATATTATTAGGTAGAAGCCCTTTCTAAGAAATAGTGAGCTTAGGATACTAGGGGAAAACAGGACTTAGAAAGATAAGAATTAAACTGAGGAATGTGGTATGCAGCCCAGACATTAGCATGAGTTACAGTGTATTCACAAGGACACATGAGAAAAAGTAGATAAGAGAATTGCTGAGGAAGGAACTCCTTTTGAGGGGCAACAATGATTTTTGGAGAAAAATAAATCTGGGTTCATGGGAACTAAAAATATCAAACCTCTGACCTAATGCTTTTGTAAAAGTATAAAAGAGAATCATAAGCTTGAAATAAACAGGCAGTCCAATTAAAATGAGAGGCTGCCTCAGTTTCTCTCACTGACACTGCTCACCCCTTCAGGTTGAATCGCTGGCTGCTGAAGCTGGACTCCGGCAGTACTTTGCTGACTATTTCCTTCTCCATTTTAGGGAAGTTTTCAACTGTTATCTCCTAAAGTATTTTCTCATGGTCTTTCTTTTTGTCTTCTTCTGGGACTCCTATGATTCGAATTTGGGGCGTTTCACATTGTCCCAGAAGTCTCTGAGGTTGTCTTCATTTCTTTTAATTATTTTCTTCTTTTTTCCTCTCTGCTTCATTTATTTCTACCATTCTGCATTCTACCTCACTTATCCTATCTTCTGCCTCTGTTATTCTACTGTTGGTTCTCTCCAGAGTGTTTCTGACCTCATTTATTGCATTATTCATTATTGATTGACTCTTTTTTATTTCTTCTAGGTCCTTGTTAAACCTTTCTTGCATCTTCTCGATCCTTGTCTCCAGGCTGTTTATCTGTAACTCCAATTTGTTTTCAAGATTTTGGATCATTTTCACTATCATTATTTGGAATTCTTTATCAGGTAGATTACTTATCTCTTCCTCTTTTGTTTGTTTTAGTGGGCATTTATCCTGTTCCTTTACCTGCTGGGTATTTCTCTGCCTTTTCATTTTGTTTAGATTGCTGTGTTTTGGTGGCCTTTCCGTATTCTGGCCATTTTGATTCCTCTTTATTGTGGAGGTTTCTCACTGTGGGTGGGGTTGGATGGGTGGCTTGTCAAGGTTTCCTGGTTAGGGAAGCTTGTGTTGGTGTTCTGTTGGGTGGAGCTGGATTTTTTCTCTCTGGAGTTCAGTGAAGTGTCCAGTAGTGAGTTTTGAAATGTCAATGGGTTTTGTGTGACTTTGGGCAACCTGAATATTGAAGCTCAGGGCTATGTTCCTGTGTTTCTGGAGAATTTGCATGGTATGTCTTGCTCTGGACCTTGTTGGGTCTTGGGTGGTTCTTGGTTTCAGTGTAGGTATGGAGGCTTTTGATGTGCTTTTATTGATTAATGTTCCCTAGAGTCAGGAGTTCTTTGGTATTCTCAGGTTTTGGACTTAAGCCCCCTGCCTCTGGTTTTCAGTCTTATTCTTACAGTAGCGTCAAATCTTCTCCATCTATACAGCACCAATGATAAAACATCTAGGTTATTGACGAAAAGTTTCTCCACAGTGAGGGACACCTGGAGACATTCACAGAGTTACATGGAGAAGAGAAGAGGGAGGAGGGAGATAGAGGTGACCAGGAGGAGAAGAGGGGGAATCAAAAGGGGAGAGAGCAAGCTAACCAGTATTCACTTCCCTATGTGCTCTCCACATTCTGTACCCCTCAGTGATGTTCACAGAGTTACACAGAGAAGAGAAGGGGGAGGAAGGAGACAGAGGTGGCCAGGAGGAGAAAAGTGAAAGTGAAGTCACTCAGTCATGTCCGACTCTTTGCGACCCCATGGACTGTAGCCTGTCAGGCTCCTCCATCCATGTGATTTTCCAGGCAAGAGTGCTAGAGTGGATTGGAGGCGAAAGGGGGTAATCAAAAGGAGAGAGACAGATCCAGCCAGTAATCAGTTCCCTAAGTGTTCCCTACAGCCAAGAACACACAAAGAGATTCACAGATTTGGGTAGAGAAGAGAAGGGGGAGGGAGGAGATAGCGGCAACCTGGTGGAGAAAAAGGAGAGTCAAAAGGGAGAGAGTGCAAACAAGCCAGTAATCTGACTCCCAAGTAAAATGGGTACTGAACATTGGGTTTTTAAAGGTACAGAATTGATAACAAATACTAAAAAGCAAATATTAAAAATCTAGAGTAGAGTTTCGATTCTCAAAAATACCATATTAAAAAAAATCACAAATATTATAATATATATATATGAAGTTTGCTTTTAAAATAGTCTTTTTTTTGCAGGGTAATAGTAGGTTATAAAAATGAAAGTTAAAGGAATAATAGAGGACTTAAAATTTTTTTAAATGATAATAGTAAAAATATATCTAGAAATTTCTCTGGAGCTGTTGCGAACAGTGCAGGGTCAGTTCATTTTGAGATAGTTCCTTGATCTGGCTTATACTTCTTCTCAAAATCTATAGGCCCCTTCCTATGTAGTCAGTCTAACTACAGGGTTTTAATCTGTTTCACCTATCCCTTCCAAAGCGGTTCCCTCTGTTTATTTTAGCTTCTTCTGTTTGCTGGTCTCTTCAGTGTCTAATTTTAGCCCTGACACAAGGGGGCAATGGTGGTCACTTTTTTAGGCTCAATTGTTCAGTTGTTCTGTGGGGAGGGAGGAACACTGCAAACAAATATCGTTGTCGTGGTTGGGGAGTGCTTGCAGTGTTTCAGCCACATTGGGTTTGCCCTCACTCATGGCATGAGTGCTTTCATGGTCTACACTTCTCAGGCTCTAAGTTCCTCCGCCAGGGACTGTCTGAGGCGGGCCCTGGTTTGCATGCATATCCCAGGTCTAAGTCGCTCAGGTTCAGGTTCTTGGGTACTCCAGAAAGGCACAGACTCAGTTGGGCCTGTGTTTTGTGCCCTTCCCAGGTCCGAGCAGCTCAGGTGACCAGGTGCTTGGCGAGTGCACTCACCCCCAGGTGGGGGCTGCGTCTTATCACCTCCCCTGTCCCAGCTGCTTGGTTTTCTGGGTGTACAATGGGGGCGCCTTCTCGGGTGTGCTGTGTGTCTCCTCTAGGGGGCTGATCTCTGGCTGCGACCCTCCCAGCTGATGTCAACCATCCAGAATCCCAAATATTCTTGTTTAGCACAGAAGCTTGCTTGCAGTTTGGTAGAGGATGCCTCTCTGGGGCCACAGTTGCCCCTTTCCGGCTCTTGCTGCCCCTGCCTGCCTGTCTCTGGCAGGGAATGGGCCAGTCTGAAGCTGGCTAGCTCTGCTCAGTCCTTTGTTCTGTGAGCAGGCCTGGCAGTGTCTTAGGTTAGGCCTTTTCGCTGGATAGTTCTCTCTCTCTCTCTCTTTTTCCTCTCTCTCTTTCCCCTCCCCCCCCCCCCCCCGGGCTATCCCACAGTCTGGGTTGCTATCTCAGGTTAATTCCCTCAGATTGCCCTTGGGGCATTCAGGCCCAGTCCTTACCCTAAACAATGCAGCCCATGCCTTCCTGTCCAGCCTCTGCTTACTAGTGGCGGATGTGAGCGTCTGGGGTGCTTTTCAGCTGGGAATAGCCATTAGGCATGTAATCTGTGGATTTTAATTAATTACTTATTTATTTATTTTTCTTCCTGGTTATGTTGCCCTCTGAGAGTCCAAGACTCACCATAGACCCACCAATGAGAGTGTTTCCTGGTGTTTGGAAGCTTCTCTCTTTTCAAGACTCCCTTGCCGGGATGGATCTCCATCCCTACCTCTTTTGTCTCTCTTTTTATCTTTCATATTTTGTCCTACTTCCTTTAAGACAATGGGCTGCCTTTCTGGGTGCCTGATCTCTGACAGCATTCAGTAGTTGTTTCGTGGAATTTGCTCAGCTTTCAAACGTTCTTTCAATGAATTTGTGGGGAAGAAAGTGGTTTCCCCATCCTATTCCTCTACCATCTTCAAAACCTTGAGTTTTAAAGGTTTCAAAATTGATATTTAAAGCACTTACTGGGTTTCCTATTCTGGCCTGAACGCTATATTCTCTGTTAGACAGCTCAGCTGATTGATTGTTCAGAGTTCTCTAATTGCAGCCTTGAGCCTTTGGGAAACAAAATTTAAAGTGTTGCAAGTTCTCAAGTTGCAATCAGGTCTCTCTGAGTGCTCAGTTTATTGCCAATTTTAAAATCAAAGAAGAAGAGATTATTTCTGCATTTAAGCTGTCTGCCAAAGTTGAAGAATGTTTAGTGGAGTGCCAGGCTGTGCTTAAGAAAGAGACTAATGTAAATGCAGGTGGTGATGAATGCTATATGGAATAATTTCAAGGGGTTCTACATCAATGACTAAAGTATAATTAAGTTAAACTCATTGTTTTGGAGGAAGCGGTCAAGGTTTCTCTGTTCAGTTCTGAATATTTGGAGTTATATTTCAACATAAGCTGAGTTAAGTTTGCAAACTTCTGTGGCTTAGAAGATAACAGATTTTCATTTGTCTATAAAGCTTATTTCTTTAGATTCATGAAGTAGGTACAGGGTAAGTGAAAAGACATGGGTATGGGAAAAAAAACAGCTATTTTATGCTCAGTGCATTGATAAACTAATCCTAATAGGCACAAAATAGTCTAGTATGAGGAAAAATAGGCCTTCTGCCCAATGAAATCATAACTGTCCTTTACCCTTCAAAGGCCCTTTCAAATATTCACTGGGTCCAAAATTTATCAAGCTCTGAGGCCACAGAATTATCTTATTCTGCAATGTCTGTAGTGTTCACTACTTCTTTTCTGGATATACTGCACTTCCTAATTAAATTGTAAGGAAGCTGCTGAAGAACACATAGTCCATAAGAAACTCATTTAGAGCTGACTGATAAGCCACATGTTTGAACAAAGCAGTTTGGTCTTTGTAACAGGCAAAAAGAAAGAATGAGACTCATTTGGGGAAATTACAAGTGCCAAATATATGACATGTGTTTTAACCAGTGGCCTGCATGCTAGTCTGCACATTTTAAGCTTTGGTGTGTACAGCAGGGATTTTCTTTGCCCACTCTATCAAAAGTGGAGTCAAAATTTCACTTTGAATAGTGCAGGTTGGACCAATAGAATAGGCATGAGCAATCTATATTATCTCTTTATGATGTCATGCATCTTTGGTAAATTTATTATCTGGTAAATTCCCAAGCCTATAACTTTCTTCATCAACAGCTGAATACTAATGAGTTTTAAGTGTCTGGTCTTACATATTAACTTTGACTGTACCACTTACTCTTGTAGGGGATTTTTATTTTAAACCCAAGGAAGTGATGTTATATCCTGTTTTTACCAGTGGTTTATGAATAGCAACCAAAGTTCATTGCTCAGCCAAGTAACCTGGAACAGTAAGATAATTGATTTAGAATTTCTTCCATGTGGCATCACTGACTTAATTATAAGAAACGGAGTACAAATCATCCTGAAGCTAAGAGGTTTAAAACAATTAAAAGTAAAATATTTCTATACTTATTGCTGTTCAAGGTTGCCCTGTCACCCTAACAATTCTGCAATGATCACACTGATAATAATGCCAGAATACAGAGAAATAAGGAATCTCTACATCAAAACCTTCATGGGGTAGCAGTGGGGCAGAAAAAGATGGTGCAGGAGTAAGACCGGGAGATCACCTTCCTCCCCACAAACACATCACAAATTCATCTGAATATGAAGCAACTCCTACAGAGCAACTTCTGAATACTAGCAGAAGACCCCCAACTTCCAAAAAGGCAAGCCAATCTTCTTAGAATGAGGTAAAGCAAAAGATAAAAACAAAAAAAGAGTCAAAGGATTTCAAGATGGGGATTTGCACCTGGGGAGGGAGTCTCAAAGGAAGAAAGTTTCTACACACTAGGAAAGCCCCCTATAGGCTGAGCAAGGGAGGACCTTCAGAACTTGAGAGGAGAGTGCAACAGCAGGGGCTCAGAAGGCAAAAGAGAGAAAATTCACCACAGAAATCACTGCAGAACACCCCTTTCCAGCATAGAAGCAACTTGCACATCACTGCCCACAGCAGACAGTGGGGGCAGGGTACCAGGCTCAGGCTTGGGTGTCAGATCCCACAGAGAGGACCAGGATGGGTTGCTGTGAGGATACACTGCTGCTGCTGCTAAGTCTCTCCAGTCGTGTCCGACTCTGGGCGACCCCATAGAAGGCAGCCCACCAGGCTCCCCCGTCCCCGGGATTCTCCAGGCAAGAACACTGGAGTGGGTTGCCATTTCCTTCTCCAATGCATGAAAGTAAAAAGTGAAAGTGAAGTTGCTCAGTCATGTCTGACTCTTCGAGACCCCACGGACTGCAGCATACCAGGCTCCTCCGTCCATGGGATTGTCCAGGCAAGAGTACTGGAGTGGGGTGTCATTACCTTCTCCGAGGATACACTGAGGGGGCTAATTCAGCTCAGTGGAGGAAGTCCAGAGATAAGACTTTGCATCTCAGAGTGGCAAGAAGTCCTTGTTGCCAGAACACTAACTCCACATGTGCAGACAGTGGCTTAGTGCCCACCAGTGGCCACCAAAAGCAGCAAAACCAGTTGGAGCACCAGCTGTGAAATTGGAAGCTACTGTCACTGCCAGAGCAGGGGAAAATGAGGCAGTGGACAAAAAATCATAGCTGATACTGTCTCAGCCCCAGAGGTGGCAGCTACCACCAGGCTGTGAGCAGGCACAGGTTACTGCCCACACTTTGCTGGGAGCTTAAGCAGCTTGGCTCTTTGAAGGGACTCATGATCTGGAGACAATTGCTCTGGGAGAATACATGACCTGCCAGAGACTGTAACAACATCCTGCAGGTTTCTATCTCTGCAGACACTCCCCAGTACATCCCAACTGTGGCTGTTATATTCTCCCTACTCTGTAGCCTGAGTAACAAATGTGCCCTATTAAGCCTCGGTCTTTGCTCCCTCATGTCTGTGCATGGAACAGGGACTTTAGGGGCAACTGTGAGCTTTAGGCAAAGAAGGCAATGGCAACCCACTCCAGTACTCTTGCCTGGAAAATCCCATGGATGGAGGAGCCTGGTGGGCTGCAGTCCATGGGGTCGCTAGGAGTCAGACACGACTGAGCGACTTCACTTTTACTTTTCACTTTCATGCATTGGAGAAGGCAATGGCAACCCACTCCAGTGTTCTTGCCTGGAGAATCCCAGGGATAGGGGAGCCTGTTGGGCTCCCGTCTCTGGTGTTGCACGGAGTCAGACACAACTGAAGCGACTTAGCAGCAGCAGCAGCAGCAGTGAGCTTTAGGAGAAAGGATAAGCTGACATAAGGCCAGACCTGAGGATGAGCTGACCCCACACTGCCCACAACAAATCCAGAGATCTGAGAAATATCAGAGGATTCTGGGGTCAGTTTCATTGGGTATTCTGGGATGTTGAGCGCTGCCTTCACCAAAAGTCTTGGAGTTTTGTCTTCTGTTCTATGTGACTTGTGAGGTCTTGGTTCTAAGACCTCAGGCTTGAACGCTTGAGGTTGGAGACCCAAATCCAGGACTGTGATCCACCAGAGAACTCCTGAACCCAGGGAACATTGATAGTGAGAGCCCTCCCAAAGGCCTCAATCTCAACACTAAGACCAAGCTCAACCCAAAGCCCAGAAAGCTCCAGAGATGGATGCCCCATGTCAATTGTGCAGAGAAACAGAAGCACAGCTCTGCACATTAGCAGATAGGCTGCACAAAGTGATGCCAGACACATAGGCACCCCAAAACATACTATTAACATGGCACCGCCCTTCAGAAAGAAAAGATCCAGCTCCATCCACCAGAAAAAGGGCACAAGTTCCCCCAACCAGGAAACCTTCATAAGGCAGCTACCCACATGTGGGCAGACTCCACAATTAAGAAGAACTATGACTTTCCAGTCTGCAGAAAGGAGATCCAAAACACAGTAAATTGAACAAAATGAAAATACATAGAAACATACAGCAGATGAAGCAACATGGTAAAAACCCACAAGACCAAACAAATGAAGAGGAAATAGGCAGTCTACCTGAAAAAAATTCAGAATAATGATAGTAAAGCAGATCCAAAATCTTGAAAATAAAATAGAAGCACAGATAAATAGACTGGAGGCATGAATCAAGAAGATGCAATAAATGTTTAACAAGGATCTAGAAGAATTAAAGAATAAACAGTCAACAATGAGCAAACAATAATAGAGATTGGAAATATACTGGAGGGAACCAACAGTAGAGTAACTGAGGCAAAAGAATGGATAAGTGAGCTGGAAGATAAAATGATGGAAATAACTGAAGCAGAACGCAATAAAGAAAAAAGAAAGAAATAATGAGGACAGTCTCAGAGACATTAGGGACAACATTAAGCATAACAACATTCAAATCATAGTGGTCACAGAAGAAGAAGACAAAAGGAAAGGACATGAGAAAGTGGTTGAGGAGAATATAGTCAAAAGTTCCCTAAATTGGGAAAGAAAATAACCACCCAAGTCCAGGAAGTCCAGAGAGTCCCAAACAGGATAAATCCAAGAAGAAACATGCCAAGACACATATTAATCAAACTAACAAAAATTAAACACAGAAACAAATATTAAAAGCAACAAGGAGAAAGCAACAGAACATACAAGGGGATTCCCTTAAACCTAACAGCTGTTCTTTCAACAGAAATGCTGCAGGCCAGAAGGAAATGGGAGGATATACTTAAAGTGATGAGGGGGGGAAACCTAAAACCAAGATTACTCTACCCAGCAAGGATCTTATTTAGATTTTAAAGATAAATCAAGAGTTTACAGACAAGTAAAAGTTAAGAGAATTCAGAACCACCAAAATAGCTTTACATAAAACAATAAAGGAACTTCTCTAGAGAGGAAACACACAAAAAAAGACATACAAAACAAATGCAAAACAATAAGGTAAATGATTATATATATCAATAATTATTTTAAGTGTAAATGAACTAAATGCTCCAACCAGAAGTTACAGGTTGATGGAATGGATATAAAAGCAAAACCCCTATATATGCTGTCTAAAAGAGACACACCTGAAGCTTAGTGAAACATACAGATTGAAAGTGAGGGACTAGAAAAAGATATTCCATGCAAATGGAAATGAAAAGAAAGCAGGTGTAACAATACTCATATCAGATAAAATAGACTTTAACATAAAGACTGTTACAAGAGACAAAGAAGGACACTATGTAATGATCAAGGGTTAAATCCAAGAAGAAAATATAACAATTATATATATATATATATATATATATATATATATATATATATATACACACACACACACACACATACATACACCCAACAGAAGAGCACCTCAATATGTAAGGCATATGTTAACAACTATTAAAGGGGAAATTGACAGTAACATAATAATAGTGATGGACTTTAGTAACTCACTTACACCAACAGACAGATCATCCAGACAGAAAATTAATAAGAAAATACAAGCTTTAAATGATACTCTGGACCAGTTGATATTGATAGGGCACTTCATCCAAAAACAAGAAATCTCACTTTTTTTTCAAGTGCACATGAAACATTTTCCGGGATAGATCATATCTTGGATCACAAATCAGGCCTTAGCAAATTTTTAAAAATTAAAATCATTTCTAGCATCTTCTCTGATTATGACACTGTAAAATGAGATATCAGCTGCAGGAAAAAAAAAAAAAAAACTGCAACAACACACACACGGAGGCTAAAAAACACACTTCTGAATAACCAGCAGATCACTAAAGAAATCAAAAAGAAGTCAAAATATGCTTATTAAAATATGACAATGAAAATACTACTCAAAAGTTATGGAATGCAGTAAAAACAATGCTAAGAGCTAAGAAATAAGATTATAGCAATACATGCCTACCTCAAGAAACAAGAAACATGAGAGACATAAAATAAACAACCTAACCTTACACCTATAGCATCTAGAAAAAGAAGAATTAAACCCCCCAAAATTAGTAGAATGAAAGAAATCATAGAGATCAGAACAGAAATAAATGAAAATGAAATGTAGACAATACCAAATATCAGTAAAACTAAAAGCCGATTCCTTGAAAAGATAAAGCACATTGACTAACCATTAGCCAGACTCATCAAGAAAAAAAAGGAAGACCCAAATCAATAAAATTAGAAATGAAAAAGAAGTTACAACAGACAACACAGAAATAAAAAAGATCTTAAGAGACTACTATTATCAAGTACATGTCAATAAAATAGACAACACAGAAGAAATGGGCAAATTCTTAAGAGTATAACCTTCAAAAACTGAACCAGGAAGAAATAGAAAATATGAATAGACCAATCACAAACACAGAAATTGAAACTGTATTGAAAATCTTACAACAACAACAAAAGAAAAGCCCATGGCCACATGGTGTCACAGGCGAATTCTATCAACAGTTTAGAGAATATCTAACACCTTTCCTGCTAAAACTCTTCCAGAAAATTTCAGAGGAAGGAAGACTTCCAAACTCATTCTACAAAGTCACCATCACCCTGATATCAAAACCAAACAAAGACACCATACAAAAAAAGAAAATGAGAGGCTGATATATTTTTGCAACATATATGCAAAAATATTCAACAAAATTCTAGCAAACCGAATCCAATAGCACATTAAAAAGATCATATATCATGAGCAAATGGGCTTTATCCCAAGGATGTAAGAATTCTTTGATATATGCAAAGCCATGTGATACATCTTAACAAATTGAAAGATAAAACTATATGATCATACCAATACACCCAGAGAAATTATTTGACAAAATTCAACAACCATATATGATAAAAAATAATAACAATAATAATAAAATCTTCCAGAAAGTAGACACAGAAGGAACAAACTTCAACGTTATAAAGGCCACATATGCCAAACCCACAGGAAACCTTATACTACTCAATGGGGAAAAACTGAAAGTGCTTCTGCTAAAATCAAGAACAAGACAAGGGTACACATATTCACCACTGTATTCAACAAGATTTTGGAGGTCTTGGCCACAGCAATCAAAGAAGATAAAGAAATTTTTACAATCCAGATTGGAAAATAAGTAAAACTCTCACTGCTTGTAAATGACATAATTCTCTACATAAAAGATCTAAAGATGCCGCCAGAAAGTTACTGGAGCCAATCAATGAATATAGTGACGTCACAGGATATAAAATGAATGCACAGAAATCCCTTGCATACCTATACACTTAACAATGAAAGATCAGAAAGAGAACTTAAGGAAACAATCCCATTCACCATTGCAACAAGAGAATCAAATAATTAGGAATAAATTTACTTAAAGAGAAAAAAATCTACATGGAAATTTTTCATCTACATAAAATAGTGATGAAAGAAATCAAAGATGACACAAACAGATGGAGAGATATACCATGTTGTTGAATTGGAAGAATTAATATAATGAAAATGACTCTACTACCCAAAGCAATCTGGGCTTCATAGGTGGTGCTTGTAGTAAATAAGCCACCTGCCAATGCAGGATACATAAGAAATGTGGATTCAATCCCTGGGTCAGGAAGATCCCTTGGAGAAAGGAATGGTGAACCACTCCAGTATTTATGCCTGGAGAATGCCATGGACTGAGGAGCCTAGCTACAGTCCATAGGGTCACAAAGAGTTGGCCATGACTAAAGTGACTGAGGATGCATCCAAATTAATCTATATATTTAATGCAATTTCTATCAAACTATCAATGGTATTTTTCACAGAATCAGAACAAATTGCATGAAAACACAAAAGATTCCAAATAGCCAAGGCAATCTTGAGAAAGAGGAATGGAGCTGAAGTAATCAATCTTCCTGACTTCAAACTATACTACAATGCCATAGTCATCAAAACAGTATGGTACTGGCACAAAACCAAAAATATAGACCAATGGAACAAGATAGAAATCCCAGAGATAAATCCGTGCATTAGTGGACACCTTATCTTTGACAAAGGAGGCAAAACTATACAGTAGAGAAAAGTCAGTCTCATCAATAAGTGGTGCTGGGAAAACTGGTTTGCTACATGTAAAAGAATGATATTAGAACACTTCTAACACCATGCATGCATGCTCAGTTGCTTTAGTCCTGTCCAACTCCTTGTGACTTCAAGGACTATAGCCCACCAGGCTCTTCTGTCCATGGTATTCTCTAAGTAAGAATACTGGAATGGGTTACCATGCCCTCCTCCAGGGGATCTTCCCAACTCAGGGGTCAAATCAGCATCTCTTATGTCTACTGCATTGGCACACAGGCTCCTTACCATGAGGACCACCTGGGAAGCCCTCCTAACAACATACACAAATATAAGATCAAAATGTATTAAAGAACTAAATATAAGATCAGAAACTATAAAACTCAGAGAGGAAAACAGAATACTCTGACATAAATCACAGCAAGATCCTCTTTGACCCACCTCCAAAGAAATGGCAACCCGCTCCAGTATTCTTGCCTGGAAAATCCCATGGATGGAGAAGCCTGGTAGGCTACAGTCCATGGGGTCACAAAGAGTGAGACACACCTGAGCTACTTAACTTTCTTCTTCTTCTTTTTTCTTCTTCTAGAGTAATGGAAACAAAAACAAAAATAAATGAATGGGTCTGAATTAAACTTAAATGATTTTTTTAAGGAAACTATAAGCAAGATGAAAAACCCTTCAGAATGGAAGAAATTAATAGCAAATGAAACTACTGATGAAGGATTAACCTCCAACATATACAAACAGCTCATGCAGCTCAATAATAGAAAAACAAACAATCAAAACGTGGGCAGATGACCTAAAGAGACATTTCTCCAAAGAAGACATCCAGATGGCTAGTAAACCCATGAAAAGATTCTCAACATTGCACATTCCTAGAGAAATGCAAATCAAAACTACAATGAGGTATCATCTCACACTGGTCAGAATAGCCATCATCAAAAAGTCTACAAGCAATAAATGATGAAGAGGATGTAGAGAAAAGGGAATGCTCTTGCACTATTGGTGAGAATGAAAATTGATATAGGCCCTATGGAGAACAATATGGCAATTTCTTAAAATACTAGGAATAAAACTACCATATGAGTGCCAAAGAATTGATACTTTTGAACTGTGGTATTGGAGAAGACTCTTGAGAGTCCTTTGGACTGCAAGGAAATCAAACCAGTCAATCCTAAAGGAAATCAGTCCCGAATATTCATTGGAAGGACTGATGCTGAAGCTGAAACTGCAATACTTCAGCCACCTGATGCAAAGAACTGACTCATTGGAAAAGACCCTGATACTGGGAAAGATTGAAGGCGGGGGGAGAAGGGGATGAAAGAGGATGAGATAGTTGAATGGCATCACCAATTCAATAGACATGAGTTTCAGCAGGCTCTGGAAGTTGGTGATGGACAGGGAGGCCTGGCATGCTGCAGTCCATGGGATCACAAAGAGTCGGACACGACCGAGCAACTGAACTGGTACCCCAGGAATCCCACTGTTGGGCATATACCCTGGGGAAACCATAATTTAAAAAGTCATATGTACCCCAATGTTCATCCCAGCACTATTTACAATAGCTAGGCCATGGCAACCTATGTGTTCATTGACCCATGACTGGATAAAGAAGTTGTGGCACATATACACAATGGAATACTACTCAGCTACAAAAAGGTACATATATGAATCAGTTCTAATGAACTGGATGAACCTGGAGCCTATTATACAGAGTGAAGTAATTCATAAAGAAAAAAACAAATATCACATATTAATGCATATATATGGAATCTAGAAAGATAGTACTGATGATCCCACTGGCAGGGCAGCAATGGAGACACAGACGTAATGAACAGATTATTAGACACAGTGGGGAAAGGCTGGGATGATTTGAGAGAGTAGCATTGAAACATGTACATTACCATAACATGCACATGTGAAAAAATAGCCAGTGGACATTTGCTCTGTGGACATTTGCTCTGTGACTCAAGAATGCCAGTGTTTTGTGACAACCTAGAGGGGTGGGATGGGACATGCAGTTCAAGAGAGAGAGACATATGTATTCTTACAGCTGATTCATGTTGATGTATGGCAGAAGCTATCATAATATTGTAAAGTAATTATACTCTAATTTTAAAAATTAAAATTTTAAAAATAGAAAAAATAAAATGTTTTAATAAATATGAGAATATAATGTTTATAGATAAAACAGTGATAGCAAAGTATGATTTTTCAGATGACATTAAAACATATAAAGAAAAATATAAATAAAAAAAATATTTAAGTGCTGGCTTTCATAGTATAAAAAACCCTCACAGGACTATGATTAATATAGTATATTGCTTGGAATAGAGTAATCAATCCTTTATTTACTGATATCTGAAATTTATACTAATATTATTACAACTCCAGTTTTTATACATTTACTATGTATTGGTCACTGTACTTAATATTTTATGTGCATTTTGTCATTCAGTCTATAAGGTAGATATTATGTTATTTTTCTCCATTTTTAAAAATGAAAAATCAAACTCAGAAATGTTAAATGATTTGCTTGAGATGATACAGTCAAAGGTAGTAACAGCACCCTTTATAGACCTTTGCCCAAACATTATGCTATATTTTCAACTCTGCATCTAGTTCCAGGTAGAATTCAAAGAGGTACAGGACAAGACTTCTGTTTTCTAGGAGCTTGCAGGATGGTTGGTGAGGTATGACTCACAGCTAGAAGTATTTCAGAGGCACTATAATAAATGTTCAGTTGCAGGACTCTACCTTTAAGTGCTATAGTCATCCAGAAATTCTAACTCAGTCCAAGACACTTCTGAAAATCATGTGAATGGAATTTTAACTGTGTTAGATGTACTGAAAAACCACCTAGGAATAACAGAAGTAAATAGGAAAGCCACTAATATTTATTGCCCACTTATTATTGTGCAGGTATACCATTTAAACTCTACCCACAATAACCTTTGTTAAGAGTATTTTACAAAGGAGGAAATTTAACTTGGATACCTTAATGTCCCAGGATACCTGAGCAGAAAGTGGTGAAGCTGAAATTTGGATCCAGGGGTGCCTAATTCCAAAACATAGGAAGCAAATATTTTGTAACAGGAAGAGCATAGACATGGAGCTTTACTGTTTCTATCAGTAAAAGCAGCATGATAATAATACCAACCATCTTATCATAATTATAACATTGAATCACAAAAATAGAATATCATCACATATTCAAATATTTTTCAACACCTTCAGGTACATGAAGTAAGTAAAATAGTGTATGTAAAGTCTCTGGTATGTATTAAGCAATTGATAAAGTTATTGGTATTTTTATTTTAGTAATGCATATCAAGAACACTTAGGATGATGCATTGATTTTGAAGTATTTTAAATTCAATGCTTTTCAAATATTTGAAAATAAGAGAAGAAACAACTCTTAGCAGTACTCTTGGTTATCTCTATACAGAGATAGTTATTTTTTAAAATTGGAGTTTTTATGCAGATAAAATTCACAACAGAAAAATGAACCAGCCAGGTCTTGATTTAATATGATTAAGTCTCTTTGCAAACTGATGTTATCAATATTACTTATTCCATTATATTCCATTAGTTGTTTATAATGGTACTTACTGTCTTAAACCCTAGGACTTATTTGTATATTTTGGAAATTAATCTGTTGCAGAGATTTTCCAAACTGGGGATCTGGCAAAGGAACTGAGAACACCCAGGGAATTTGACTTTAAAGGCCAATGGGATTTGATTATAGAACTTCCACAGGACTAGGGAAACAGACTCTTGGAGGATACAAAGAAAACCTGCACTACAGGACCCAGAAGAAAGGAGCAGTGACCCCACAAGGGACTGAGCCACTTGTGTGTGAGTGTCCAGGACCTCAGGCAGAGGCGTGGTTCAACAGTGGCCTGCTACAGGGGTAGGTGCTCTGAATACAACAATTCTGGGAGCTGCAGCATGCTGGCATAAATCCGTTTGAAGTAGGTTGGCATTTACCACCATTACCCATACCATAATTTGGTCTCAGGCCAAAGTGCAAGGAGGAAACACAGCCTCACCCATCAACAGAAAATTGCTTTGAAGATTTACTGAGCATGATCCCGCCCATCAGAGCAAGACCCAGATTAACCACAGAGAGTCCCTGTCATCAAGAAGCTTCCACAAGCCTTTAATCCTTATTAATCAGAGGACAGACAGAATGAAAATCACAATCGTAGAAATTTAACCAAACAGATCACATGGATCATATCCTTGTCTCAGTTCATTTCAGTTCAGTCTCTTAGTCGTGTCCGACTCTTTGTGACCCCATGAATCGCCGCACGCCAGGCCTGCCTGTCCATCACCAACTCCCAGAGTCCACCCAAACCCATGTCTATCAAGTCAGTGATGCCATCTAACCATCTCATCCTCTGTCGTCCCCTTCTCCTCCAGCCCTCAATCTTTCCCAGCATCAGGGTCTTTTCAAATGAGTCAGCTCTTTGCAATAGGTGGCCAAAGTATTGTAGTTTCAGCTTCAACATCAGTCCTTCCAGTGAACACACAGGACTGATCTCCTTTAGGATGGACTGGTTGGATCTCCTTGCAGTCCAAGGGACTCTCAAGAGTCTTCTCCAACACCACAGTTCAAAAGCATCAATTCTTCAGTGCTCAGCTTTCTTTATAGTCCAACTCTCACATCCATACATGGCCACAGGAAAAACCATAGCCTTGACTAGATGGACCTTTGTTGGCAAAGTAATGTCTCTGCTTTTTAATATGCTGTCTAGGTTGGTCATAATTTTGCTTACAAGGAGTAAGCATCTTTTAATTTCATGGCTGCAATCACCATCTGCAGTGATTTTGGAGCCCAGAAAAATAAAGTCTGACACTGTTTCCACTGTTTCCCCATCTATTTTCTATGAAGTGATGGGACTGGATTCTGTGATCTTAGTTTTCTGAATGTTGAGCTTTAAGCCAACATTTTCACTCTTCTCTTTCACTTTCATCAAGAGGCTCTTTATTTCTTCTTCACTTTCTACCATAAGGGTGGTGTCATCTGCATATCTGAGGTTATTGATATTTCTCCCGGCAATCTTGATTCCAGATTGTGCTTCCTCCAGCCCAGCATTTCTTATGATGTACTCTGCATATAAGTTAAATAAGCAGGGTGACAATATGAAGCCTTGATGTACTCCTTTTCCTATTTGGAACCAGTCTGCTGTTCCATGTCCAGTTCTAACTGTTGCTTCCTGACCTGCATACAGGTTTCTCAAGAGGCAGGTCAGGTGGTCTAGTATTTCCATCTCTTTCAGAATTTTCCACAGTTTATTGTGTTCCATACAGTCAAATGCTTTTCCATAATCAATAAAGCAGAAATAGATGTCTTTCTGGAACTCCCTTACTTTTTGATGATCCAGTGGATGTTGGCAATTTAATCTCTGCTTCCTCTGCCTTTTCTAAAACCAGCTTGAACATCTGGAAGTTGACGGCTCATGTATTGCTGAAGCCTGGCTTGGAGAATTTTGAACATTACTTTACTAGCATGTGAGCTGAGTGCAATTGTGTGGTAGTTTGAGCATTCTTTGGCATTGCCTTACTTTGGGATTGGAATGAAAACTGACCTTTTCCAGTCCTGTGGCCACTGCTGAGTTTCCCAAATTTGCTGGCATATTGAGTGCAGCTCTTTCACAGCATCATCTTTTAGGATTTGAACTAGTTCAACTAGAATTCCATCACCTCCACTAACTTTGTTTGTAGCGATGCTTCCTAAGGCCCACTTGACTTCACATTCCAGGATGTCTGGCTCTAGGTGAGTGATCACACCATTGTGATTATCTGGGTCATGAAGATTCTTTTTTTCAAGTAAACTCAATTTTTATTCTTCTATTTAATACATGGATATAAGCATAAAATCTCCTTAAACTGCTTGCAACCCTGAGGTAATGCCCTTGGGTATATAAAATATACAGCAATAGCAAATGAAATCTGAGCTCCAGAAATGAAAGTGGACTTCAAAAACATAATTTAATATTTATGTAATTGCACACATACCAATAGTATTCTATCCCTCATCTAGTCTCTGAATCCAACTAAATCAACTGCCTTGCATTTTTCACACTGGACAGCCTGACTCCCTACGCATATTTCATCATACACAATGCCTCCTTTCCACTGAAATTTAATAAATTGACATGGGATTTACATATAGGGATTTCTATACAGTGAACATTGCCAGAAAGCACACCCAGTTTTTGACAACAGCATCTACCCACATAAAAACTTTGGCCCCCAGAGGGAACTTGATACAGTCTGACTATAGTAACCTTGGGGGGAGTGTCCTTGAGGGTCCCCTAGGATCCTCCAGAGGTGAGGTTTTTCATATAATCTGAGGGCTGCATCAAAGTTATGGCTGACTGAAAGAGGTGGAAGGTCATGGCAACTGCATTAAAGAACCAGCAAATGTGATGTTCTCTGGGGTCAGGATGCACAAGGCATCTACTGCCCCAATGGCATAACAGCTGGGTTGACTGTGGAGCTTGGGGGCAGAGGCCAATGGGCCTTTTATAGGAGACCACTGTGCTTCTTACACATCAACCTAATGGATGGCCAAAGATTCTTCAGTCAATGGTGGAGACCTTTTACTGAATATTCAATTTTCCCAAAAGTTTCATAAACTATGGTGAGGGCAAATCCAATGAAAATCTAAAGGCTAGTTCATTATATTATCTATATATTATCATCTTCCCTCTGAGGATAACATATAAGTGTAAATAAAAAAGCAGACAAATGCTTATAAGGTGACTCAAGCTAGAGAGTGACTTTTGCCTTAAAACAATTGTCAGGCCTGAAAAGCAAAATCTTGCAAGCAAAATCTAACTTTATCTGGCCCATTGATAGACAATGATCCTGAGTCCCTCCTTGATTCACAAAGTCTATTTTTCTGAGGAATATCCTCCATTAATATTCATTTTGTGTCATAATTACTACAAAGGGTAACCAGTGCAGCTTTATCCTCATTTCAAGCAGTGACTCCATCCTGGTCCTACCATCTGTCCGCTTGCTTCACTTATCAGAACTCCTACGTGGCCTGCGGAAGCTGGATACATTTTCGTTCAGTGCATAGATCCTTCGGGAGAACTCTTCAAACTCTCCCAGAACTTGTTCATCACACTCCACTGCCACAGCACTGTCCACGGGGATGCAGTTAAATGCTTCCAGCTGATCGCCTGAGGTGAAGCCTGTGGCTTCCATTCCAATGATCTCTTCTGCTTGTTCCACGGTGAAGCAGAGCACAGCTTCCGAGACTGGGTGGAAGCCCCCGGGGAGCTGGGCGCCAGACAAGCTGGCCTACTCACTGGGCAGGAGGGTGCTGTTGATTGTGGCCGGAGGCCCCGAGAGGGCTTGTCCTTGCTCCTGGCTAGTTTTCACACTCATGTGGCCTCCATTTAAGCTGTCACCCAGATCTACCCCCCCCTTTTTTTTTTCTTGTTTTCTTTGGAGAGGTCCAAGGAGGTGTCCAAGGAGGAAGACAGATGCTGTCTTTCTGTCAGATTCTCCTGTGGAGGGCACAAGGGTCACAGGCTGGACGAGTGCAGAGTTATGACTGGGGGGAGGGGTTCTGTACTGGACTCTCTCACTCTCTGAGCTGGCCCGTTTCCAGTATCCTTTGTCTGGTGAAGGGATTCCCCCAGAGAAACCTACATCTGCACCCCAAATATGGAGTTTTGTCTCTTTGGAACAGGGTTTGCACTGGAGGTGTGATGTCTGTCACACCTGACCGTTAGTCCATGCTCCATGAAGTTTTTCAGGTTAGAAAGGGTTTGCCTCAAGTCTGGAGTCCCTAGTTCATGTTGATATCTTAGCTGTGCTCTATTTTTGTTTCAGAAGATAGACACCGTAATCAAACTGCAACTTCTCTCTTCCTTTTGCGCATAATCGAAACTCTCTCTCCTTTTCAGTCAGCTTGTCATTAATATTATCATTGATTGTTGATCTAGATCCCTTATGAATTACAGGATGGGCACTTGTAGGAAAAAGGAGATCATGGATACCATATGTGCAGTATAACCAAGGGCAACAGCAATGCCTCCATCATCTTTTGCTTGGAAGTCCTCAGAATTGGGCAACTTGACACCACATACAAAGTAATCTTTATGCTCATTCAAATCAATAGGGTAAATGTAGGAAAGCTCAGATAGTAACTGCCTGCAACGAATTGTCAACTGAGCATTAGTCTTCAGAAAGAGTTCTCTTTTCACAGTGCACTCCTTTCTCAACTCATTTAGGGATTCCTTTTGGAGTTGAAGCTTGAGGTGCTCAGCTGAAAATGTACTTCCTTTGTTCTGTAATGCAATTTTTTCTTTATGCAGCAAGACTACTTCCTGTCCCAAAGCTTTCTTCTGTCTTTCCAGTTCATTTCGAAGCACCAAAATTTTTAATTGCAGACACTCACTTTCTTTTTTCAGCCCATTGCTTGTAGATGTGAGTTTTAGTTTTTTCGTCAATTCCCTTTCCAATTTTCTGAAGTTACCTGAGTCTGTTTAATTGCACACTGGGCTCTATGAAGCTGCAGCAAAGAGAAGACATCATAAGAATTTCAAACACAGTTCTGATACACCTGATGACGAATATTCTTCTGAGCATTTGAATAACCCTTATGTTCAAATGCAGCACCATATTAGCCATCATTCAGCCCCAGATTTATTTCATTCTGGTTGCGGGCATGAATCTGCTGACCCAGGTATTTAAACCAGTCCAAACAGATTTCCATTCAGTCAACAGCTGGTAGATGTCCTCCTTTCCACCCCATATCTTTACCACAAAACAAGACACAGATGTATCCAGACAGTCTGGCATTATTCCAAAATCAAGACTCCACCATATTGTATTCAAGAAATTCTTAATCACTTCACTCCTATAAAATTCTTTGTATACCTTTTCACTGTTACACAAGTGAAGTGTGAAGTAGGTATCAAGGAGCTGATGGCTATTAACAATGTTCCAGGCAGCAATGTTCTGAAGATGCCACTGCTGAGATGACAGCTCCACATGCAGGGCCCCCACAGAAGAACCTGTCGGGGGCGTGGCGGCCCGGCCCATGGGCAGTGGGGGGAGTGGGCCCCGGACCAACGCTGAAGATCTTTTTTGTACAGTTCTTCTGTGTATTCTTGCCACCTCTTCTTAATATCTTCTGCTTCTGTTAGGTCCCTACCATTTCTGTCCTTTATTGAGCCCATGTTTGCATGAAATGTTTCCTTGGTATCTCTAATTTTCTTGAAGAGACCTCTAGTCTTTCCCATTCTATTGTTTTCCTCTAATTATTTGCATTGATGGCTGAGGAAGTCTTTCTTATCTCTCCTTGCTATTCTTTGGAACTCTGCATTCAAATGGGTATATCTTTCTTTTTCTCCTTTGCTTTTTGCTTCCCTTCTTTTCACAGCTATTTGTAAGGCCTCTTCAGACAACCATTTTGCTTTTTTGGATTTCTTTTTCTTGGGGATGGTCTTGATTCCTGTCTCCTGTACAATGTCATGAACCTCCATCCATAGTTCATCAGGCACTCTGTCTATCAGATCTAGTCCCTTAAATCTATTTCTCACTTCCACTGTATAGTCATAAGGGATATGATTTAGGTCATATCTGAATGGCCGAGTGGTTTTCTCCACTTTCTTCAATTTCAGTCTGAATTTGGCAATAAGGAGTTCATGATCTGAGCCACAGTCAGCTCCTGGTCTTGTTTTTGCTGACTGTATAGAGTTTCTCCTTCTTTGGCTGCAAAGAATATAATCAATCTGATTTTGGTGTTGACCATCTGGTGATGTCCATGTGTAGAGTCTTCTCTTGTGTCGTTGGAAGAGAGTGTTTGCTATGACCAGTGTGTTCTCTTGGTAGAACTCTATTAGCATTTGCCCTGCTTCATCCTTGTCTAGCTCAATGAAACCATGAGCCATTCCCTGTAGGGCTATCAAGACTGAGTGGTCATGGTAGAGTTCTGATAAAACGTGAGAATGAGAATGGAATAGCAAACTACTTCAGTATTCTTGCCTTGAGAACCCCAAGAACTGTATGAAAATAAAAAAGATGTGACACCTAAAGATGAAACTTCCCAGGTCAGTAGATGCCCAATATGCTACTGGAGAAGAGTGGAGAAATTACTCCACAAAGAACGAAGAGACAGAGCCAAAGTGGAAATGCCCAGGTGTGGATGTGACTGGTGATGGAAGTAATGTCTGATGCTGTAAAGAACAGTATTGCATAATAACCTGGAATTTTAGGTCCATGAATCAAGGTAAATTGGGAATGGTCAAACAGGAGTAGCAATAGTGAACATCAACATTTTAGGAATCAGTGAACTAAAATGGACCAAAATATGCGAATTTAATACAGATGACCATTATATCTACTACTGTGGGCAAGAATCCCTTAGAAGAAATGGAGTAGCCCTCATAGTCAACAAACGGTTCTAAAATGCAGGACTTGGTTGCAGTCTCAAAAATGACAGACTGATCTCTGTTCATTTCCAATGCAAACCATTCAATATCACACTAATCCAAGTCTATGCCCCAAACACTAAGGCTGAAGGAGATGAATTGAACAGTTCCATGATGATCTACAAGACCTTCTAGAACTAACAGCACCACCACCAACAACAACAAATGGAATGGAAAAGTAGGAAAGTCAAGAGATACCTGAAGTAATAGGCAAGTTTGGTCTTTTGCCTTGAATGAAGCATGGCAAAAGCTAACAGAGTTTTGCCAATAGAAGGCACTGGTAATAACAAACACCCACTTCTAACAACAAAAGAGATGACTCTACACATGGACGTCACCAGATGGTCAATACGGAAATCAGATCAATTATATTCTTTGCAGCCAAAAATGGAGAAACACTATACAGTCAGCCAAAACAAACAAACAGAAAAGACCAGGAGTGGACTGTGGCTCAAATCATGAACTCCTCAGTGCAAAATTCAGATTTAAATTGAAGAAAGTAGAGAAATCTGCTAGAAGATTCAGGTATGATCTAAATCAAATCCCTTATGAGTATACAGTGGAAGTGACAAATAGATTCAAGGGATTCGCCCTGTAGATACAGTGCCTGAAGAACTATAAATGAAAGTTTGTGACCTTGTGCAGGAGGTGGTGATCAAGACCATCCCCAGGAAAAAGACGTGCAAAAACGCAAAACAGTTGTCAAAGGAGGTCTTACAAATAACTGAGAAAAGAGAAATGAAAGGCAAATGAGAAAAGGAATGACATTTCCATTTGAATGAACAGTTCCAAAGAATAGCAAGGAGAGATAAGAAACTTTCCAGAGTAAACAAAGCAAACAAATATATAGTGGAAAACAACAGAATGGGAAAGATGAGCAATCTGTTCAAGAAAATCAGAGATACTAAGGTAACATTTCATGCAAAGACGGGCATAATAAAGGACAGAAACGGTATGAACCTAAAAGAAGAAGAGGATATTAAGGTGAAGTGGCAAGATACTAAGGAGAGTTGGTAAGAATACACAGAACTATTAAAAAGAAAGATCTTAATGACCCAGATAAGACATCCTGGAATGCGAAGTCAAGTGGGCCTTAGGAAGCATCACTATGAACAAAGCTAGTGGAGGTGATGGAATTCCAGTTGAACTATTTCAAATCCTAAAAGATGATGCTGTGAAAGTGCTGCATTCAATATGCCAGCATATTTGGAAACCTCAGCAGTGATCGCAGGACTGGAAAAGGTCAGTTTTCATTCCAATCCCAAAGAAAAGCAATGTCAAAGGATGTTCAAACTATCACACAATTGCATTAATCTCACATACTAGCAAAGTAATGCTCAAAATTCTCCAAGCCAGACTTCAACAGTACATAAACCATGAACCTCCAGATGTTCAAGCTGGTTTTAGAAAAGGCAGAGGAACCAAAAATCAATTGCTAACATCCATTGGATCATCAAAAAAGCAAGAGAGTTCCAGAAAAAAAAAAAATCTACTTTTGGTTTATTGACTACACCAAAGCCTTTGACTGTGTGGATAACAATAAATTGTGGAAAATTCTTCAAAAGATGGGAATACGAGACCACCTTACCTATCTTCTGAGAAATTGGTATGCAGGTCAAGAAGCAACAGTTAGAACTCGACATGGAACAATGGGCTGGTTCCAAATTGGGAAAGAATTACGTCAAGGCTGTATATTGTCACCCTGCTTATTTAACTTGTATGCGGAATACATCATGAAAAATACCAGGCTGGATGAACCACAAGCTGGAATCAAGATTGCCAGGAGAAATATCAATAATCTCAGATGTGCAGATAACACCACCTTTATGGCAGAAAGTGAAGAACTAAAGAGCCTCTTGACGAAAGTGAAAGAGAAGAGCAAAAAAAGCTGACTTAAAACCCAACATTCAAAAAACTAAGATCATGGCATCTGGTCCCATCACTTCATGGCAAATAGATGAGGAAACAATGGAAATAGTGGCAGATTTTATTGGGGGGGGGGGCTCCAAAATTACTGCAGATGGTGACTGCAGCCATGAAATTAAAAGACGCTGGTTCCTTGGAAGAAAAGATACGACCAACCTAGACAGGCTCTTAAAAAACAGAGACATTACTTTACCAAAAAAGGTCTGTCCAGTCAAAGCTATGGTTTTTCTAATAGTCATGTATGTATGTGAGAGTTGGACTATAAAGAAAGCTGAATGGTGAAGAATTGATCCTTTTGAAGTGTGATGTTGGAGAAGACTCTTGAGAATCCCTGGAACTGCAAGGAGATCAAACCAGTCAATCCTAAAGGAAATCAGTCCTGAATATTCTTTGGAAGAACTGTTGCTGAAGCTGAAACTCCAATACTTTGGCCACATGATGCAAAGAACTGACTCACTGGAAAGCACACTGATGCTGGGAAAGTGAAGGCAGGAGGAGAAGAGGATGACTGAGGATGAGATGTTTAGATGGCATCACTGACGATGGCCTTGAGTTTGAGCAAGCTAATTGGTGATGCCTGGTGTGCTGCAATGCATGGGTTCATAAAGAGTCAGACATGACTAGGTAACTGAACTGAACTGGAGTCCATTAAGAATATTATAGTAAAACAATTTTAAAAATGCATAAAAGCACAGAAAGGAAAGTTATTTGTGCTCTGAGATAATCACTATTACAACTCTGGTGTGCTTTTTTCCCCATTAATTATATAAACAAAACTAAAATTGTAATGTGCACAATGTTTTGCTACCAACTTTTTGCATTAATGTTTTGAATAAATTTCTTTAATTTTTACTGAATTGTTGTTGCTTTACAAAATTGAGTTTGTTTCTGCTGTACAAGAAAGTGAGTCCACTATATGTATACATTCTTTTATACATAGGATGGGTTTCCTATGTACAGGAAGGGTTTCCTTCATATTTTGGTACCTACAGAGCATTGAGTAGATTACCCTGTGTTATAAACTTCATTCTCATTAGTTATCTATTTTATATATGGTAGGGTATATACATCAGTCACAGTCTTCCAGTTCAACCCACCACACTTCCCAACTTGGTATCCACACATTTTTTTTTCTACATCTCTGTCTTTATTTCAGCTTTGTTAATAAGTACATCCATGTCATTTTTGTAAATTCCACATATATGCAATATTACACGGTATTTGTTTTTCTCTTTCTGACTTATTTCACTCTCTATGACAGTCTCTAGGTCCATCCACCTCTCTCTACAAATGGTACAAATTAGTTTCTTTTTGTGGCTGAATAATATTCCATTATATATATGTACCACATCTTCTTTCTTGATTCCTGTGTTGATAAACGTTTAGGTAGCCTCCATATCCTGATTATTGAAATTAGTGCTGCAATGAACATTGGAGTACATGTATCTTGTGGAATTATGGTTTTATTAGGATATATGCCCAGGAGTGGGTTTTCTGAGTCATATGGTAGTTCTTTTTATTTTTATTTTTTACCTTTAAGGGAACCTCAATACTGTTCTCCATAATAACTATATCAATATACATTCCCACAAAGAGTATAAGAGGGTTACCTTTTCTTCACATCCTCTTTAGCATTTATTCTTTGTAGATTTTTTGATGATAGCCATTCTGACTGCTGTGAGGTGTTACCTCACTGTAGTTTTGATTTGGATTTTTCTAATGATTAGTGATACTGAGAATCTTTTCATGTTTGTTGGCGATCTGTATGACTTTTTTATAGAAATGTCTATTTAGTTCTTCAGTCATTTTTCAAATGGGTTTTTGCTTCTTTTGATATTGAAATACATGAGCTGTTTGTATATTTTGTATATTAATCCCTTGTCAGTTGCTTAGTTGCAAGTATATCCTTCCATTCTGAGGTTTACCTTTTGTTCTTGTTTATGGTTTCAGTGACTAGGCAAAAATGATTTTTTTTTTTTTGCATTTTTTTAATCTTTTATTTAATTATTTTTAAATTTTATTTTATTTAACTTTACAATATTGTATTGGTTTTGCCATATATGAAAATGAATCTGCCACAGGTATACATGTGTTCCCCATCCTGAACCCTCCTCTCTCCTTCCTCTCCATACCATCCCTCTGGGTCGTCCCAGTGCACCAGCCCCAAGCATCCAGTATCATGCATCGAACCTGGACTGGTGACTCGTTTCATATGTGATATTATACATATTTCAATGCCATTCTCCCAAATCATCCCACCCTCTCCCTCTCGCACAGAGTCCAAAAGACAGTTCTATATATCAGTGTCTCTTTTGCTGTCTCGTATACAGGGTTATTGTTACCATCTTTCTAAATCCCATATATATGCATTAGTATACTGTATTGGTGTTTTTCTTTCTGGCTTACTTCACTCTGTATAATAGGCTCCAGTTTCATCCACCTCATTAGAACTGATTCAAATGTATTCTTTTTAATGGCTGAGTAATAATCCATTGTGTATATGTACCACAGCTTTCTTACCATTCATCTGCTGATGGACATCTAGGTTGCTTCCATGTCCTGGCTATTATAAACAGTGTTGTGATGAACACTGGGGTACACGTGTCTCTTTCAAGTCTGGTTTCCTCAGTGTATATGCAAGCAGTGGGGTTGCTGGTTCATAAGGCAGTTCTATTTCCAGTTTTTTAAGGAATCTCCACACTGTTCTCCATAGTGGCTGTACTAGTTTGCATTCAGACCAACAGTGTAAGAGGGTTCCCTTTTCTCCACACCCTCTCCAGCATTTATTGCTTGTAGACTTTTGGATTGCAGCCATTCTGACTGGTGTGAAATGATAACTCATTGTGGTTTTGATTTGCAGTTCTCTGATAATGAGTGATGTTGAGCATCTTTTCATGTGTTTGTTAGCCATCTGTATGTCTTCTTTGGAGAAATGTCTATTTAGTTCTTTGGCCCATTTTTTTATTGGGTCATTTATTTTTCTGGAGTTGAGCTGTAGGAGTTGCTTGTATATTTTTGAGATTAGTTGTTTGTCAGTTGCTTCATTTGCTATTATTTTCTCCCATTCTGAAGGCTGTCTTTTCACCTTGCTTATAGTTTCCTTTGTTGCGCAAAAGCTTTTAAGTTTAATTAGGTCCCATTTGTTTATTTTTGTTTTTATTTCCAATATTCTGGGAGGTGGGTCATAGAGGATCCTGCTGTGATGTATGTCGGAGAGTGTTTTGCCTATGTTCTCCTCAAGGAGTTTTATAGTTTCTGGTCTTACATTTAGATCTTTAATCCATTTTGAGTTTATTTTTGTGTATGGTATTAGAAAGTGCTCTAGTTTCATTCTTTTACAAGTGATTGACCAGTTTTCCCAGCACCACTTGTTAAAGAGATTGTCTTTAATCCATTGCATATTCTTGCCTCCTTTGTCAAAGATAAGATGTCCATATGTGCGTGGATTTATCTCTGGCAAAAATGATTTTTTAAAGGAGTATATCAAGTCTGTATATTGTCACCCTGCTTATTTAACTTATATGCAGAGTACATCATGAGCAATGCTGGACTTGATGAACCACAAACTGGAATCAAGATTGCCGGGAGAAATATCAATAACCTCAGATATGCAGATGACACCACAATTATGGCAGAAAGTGAAGAAGATCTAAAGAGCCTCTTAATGAAAGTGAAAGAGCAGAGTGAAAAAGTTGGCTTAAAGCTCAACATTCAGAAAACGAAGATCATGGCATCTGGTCCCATCCCATCATGGCAAATAGATGGGGAAACAATGGAAACAGTGAGAGACTTTATTTTGGGAGGGGGGCTCCAAAATCACTGCAGATGGTGACTGCAGCCATGAAATTAAAAGAAACTTGCTCCTTGGAATAGAAGTTATGACCAACCTAGAGAGTATGTTAAAAAACAGAGACATTATTTTGCCACCAAAGGTCCATCTAGTCAAGGCTATGGTTTCTCCAGTAGTCATGTATGGATGTGAGAGTTGAACTATAAAGAATGCTGAGGGCCAAAGAATTGATGTTTTTCAATCGTAGTGTTGGAGAAGACTCTCGAGAGTCCCTTGGTCTGCAAGGAAATCCAACCAGTCAGTCCTAAAGGAAATCAGTCCTGAATATTCATTGGAAGAACTGATGCTGAAGCTGAAACTCTAATACTTTGGCCACCTGATGCAAATAGCTGACTCATTTGAAAAGACCCTGATGCTGGGAAAGATTGAAGGCAGGAGGAGAAGGGGACGACAGAGGATGAGATGGTTGGATGGAATCACCGATTCAATAGACATGAGTTTCAGCAGGCTCCAGGAGTTGATGATGGGCAAGAAGGCCTGATGAGCAGCAGTCCATGGGGTCACAAACAGTCAGACATGTGAGCAACTGACTATGCAACTGACTATGCAAAGCTGTTAAGTTTAATTAGATACCAGTTCTTTATATTTGTTTTTATTTTCATTAATCTAGAAAGTGGGTCAAAAAAGAACTTCTGTGATTTATATCAAAGAGTGTTCTGCCAATGATTTCCTCGAAAAGATTTAGAGTGCTGACATTACCTTTAGTTAGGTCTTTAAGTCACTTTGAGATTATTTTTATGTATAGTGTTAGAGTATGTTCTAATTTCATTATTTTAATTTTAGCTGTCAAGTTTTCCAGAAACACCTACTGAGAAGACTGTCTTTTCTCCGTTGTATATTCTTGCCAACTCTGTCATAGATTAGGTGACCACTGAGCATTGGATTTTCCTCTGGGCTTTAATCCTGTTCTATTTATCTATATTTCTATTTTTCTGACAGGGCTATACTGTCTTGATGACTGTAGTTTTATAGTGTAGTTTGAAGTGATAGTTGTGAATACTTCCAGCTGTGTTTTTCTTTCTCAGGATAGTTTTGGCTAATTTTGGTTATTTGTATTTCCATAAAAACTGTGATTTTTTTCCTGCTTATTATGTGAAAAATGGAGTTGGTAATTTGACAAAGATTGCTTGAACCCAAAGTCCAAGGTAAGGAACAGTGGCTGCGCTTTGCTGGAGCAGCCGTGAAGAGATACCACACATCAAAAGTAAGAGAAAACCAAGTAATACAGCAGGCACTGAGAGAGGGCATCAGAGGGCAGACAGACTGAAACGACAGTCACAGACAATTAACCAATCTGATCGCATGGACCAGAGCCTGGTCTAACTCAATGAAACTAAGCCATGCCCTGTGGGGCCACCCAAGACGGACGGGTCATGGTGGAGAGAGGTCTGACAGAATGTGGTCCACTCGAGAAGGGAATGGCAAACCACTTCAGTATTCTTTCCTTGAGAATCCCATAAACAGTATGAAAAGGCAAAAATATAGGACACTGAAAGAGGAACTCCCCAGGTTGGTAGGTGCCCAGTATGCTACTGGAGATCAGTGGAGAAGTAAATCAAGAAAGAATGAAGGGATGGAGCCAAAGCAAAAACAACACCCAGTTATGGATGGGATTGGTGAAAGAAGCAAGGTTGGATGCTGTAAAGAGCAATGTTGCATAGGAACCTGGAATGTTAGGTCCATGAATGAAGGCAAATTGGAAGTGGTCAAACAGGAGATGACAAGAGTGAACATCAACATTCTAGGAATCAGCGAACTAAGATGGACTGGAATGGGTGAATTTAACTCAGATGACCATTATTTATACTATGTGAGCAGGAATCCCTTAGAAGAAATTGAGTAGCCATCATAATACATAAGAGTCCAAAATGCAGTACTTGGATGCAATCTCAAAAACAACAGAATGATCTCTGTTCATTTCCAAGGCAAACCATTCAATATCATGGTGATCCAAGCCTATGCCCCAACCAATGATGCTGAAGAGACTGAAGCTGAACAGTTCTATGAAGACTTACAAGACCTTCTAGAACTAACACCCAAAAAAGATGTCCTTTTCAATATAAGGGCCTGGAATGCAAAAGTAGGAAGTCAAGAAACCCCTGGAATAACAGTCAAATTTGACCTTGGAGTACCGAATGAAACAGAGCAAAGGCTAATAGAGTTCTCTCAAGAGAACACACTGGTCATAGAAAACACCCTCTTCCAACAACACAAGGGAAGACTCTACACATGGACATCACCAGATGGTCAACACCAAAATCAGAAGGATTATATTCTTTGAAGCCAAAGATAGAGAAACTCTATACCGTCAGTAAAAACAAGACCGGGAGCTGACTGTGGCTCAGATCATGAACTCCTTATTGCCAAATACAGACTGAAATTGAAGAAAGTGGAGAAAACCATTTGGCCATTCAGGTATGACCTAAATCAAATCCCTTATGACTATACAGTGGAAGTGAGAAGTAGATTTAAGGGACTTGAACTCATAGACAAAGTGCCTGATGAACTATGGATGTAGGTTCAAGACATTGTTCAGGAGACAGGAATCAAGACCATTCCCAAGAAAAAGAAATGCAAAAAAGCAAAATGGATGTCTGAGGAGGCCTTACAAATAGCTGTGAAAAGAAGGGAAGTGAAAAGCAAAGGAGAAAAGGATAGATATACCCATTTGAATGCAAAGTTCCAAAGAATAGCAAGGAGAGATAAGAAAGCATTCCTTAATGATCAATGCAAAGAAATAGAGAAAAACAATAGAATGTGGAAGCCTAGAGAACTCTTCAAGAAAATTAGAGATACCAAGGGAACATTTCATGCAAAGATGGGCACAATGAAAGGACAGAAAAGGTATGGACCTAACAGAAGCAGAACATATTAGGAAGAGGTGGCAAGAATACACAGAAGAACTGTACAAAAAAGATCTTCACTACCCACATAATCATGATGGTGTGATCACTCACCTAGAGCCAGACATCTTGGAATGTGAAGTCAAGTGGGCCTTAGGAAGCATCACTACGAACAAAGCTGGTGGAGGCGATGGAATTCCAGTTGAGCTACTTCAAATCCTGAAGGATGATGCTGTGAAAGTGCTGCACTCAATTTGCCATCAAATTTGGAAAACTCAGCAGTGGCCACAGGACTGGAAAAGGTCACCTAAAGAAAGGCAAGGTCAAAGAATGCTCAAACTACTACACAATTGCGCTCATCTCACATGCTAATAAAGTAATGCTTAAAATTCTCCAAGCCAGGCTTCAGCAATACATGAACCATGAACTTCCAGATGTTAAAGCTGGTTTTAGAAAAGACAGAGGAAGCAGAGATCAAATTGCCAACATCCACTGGATCATCAAAAAGGCAGGAGAGTTCCAGAAAAACATCTCTTTCTGCTTTATTGACTATGCCAAAGCCTTTGACTGTGTGGATCACAACAAACTGTATAAAATTCTGAAAGTGATGGGAATATCAGACCACCTGACTTGCCTCTTGAGAAACCTGTATGTAGGTCAGGAAGCAACAGTTAGAACTGGACATGAAACAACAGACTGGTTCCAAATAGGAAAAGGAGTATGTCAAGGCTGTATCTTGTCACCCTGATTATTTAATTTATATGCAGAGTACATCATGAGAAAGGCTGGGCTGGATGAAGCACAAGCTGGAATCAAGATTGCCAGGAGAAATATCAATAACCTCAGATATGCAGATGACACGACCCTTATGGCAGAAAGTGAAGAAGAACTGAAGAGTCTCTTGATGAAAGTGAAGGAGGAGAGTGAAAAAGTTGGCTTAAAGCTCAACATTCAGAAAACTAAGATCATGGCATCTGGTCCTATCACTTCATGGCAAATAGATGGGGAAACAATGGAAACAGTGAGAGACTTTATTTTGGGAGGGGGGCTCCAAAATCACTGCAGATGGTGACTGCAGCCATGAAATTAAAAGACGCTTAGTCCTTGGAAGGAAAGTTATGACCAACCTGCCGCTGCTGATACTAAGTGGCTTCAGTCGTGTCAGACTCTGTGCAACCCCATGGACAGCAGCCCCCAGGCTCGTCTGTCCATGGGATTTTCCAGGCAAGAGTACTGGAGTAGGGTGCCATTGCCTTCTCCATGACCAACCTAGACAGCATATTAAAAAGCAGAGACATTACTTGGCCAACAAAGGTCTGTCTAGTCAAGGCTATGGTTTTTCCACTGGTCATGCATGGATGTGAGAGTGGACTAAATAGAAAGCTGGGCACCAAAGAATTGATACTTTTGAACTGTGGTGTTGGAGAAGACTCTTGAGAGTGCATTGGACTGCAAGGAGATCCAACCAGTCCATCCTAAAAGAGATCATTCCTGGGTGTTCATTTGAAAGTTTGATGTTGAAGCTGAAACTCCAATACTTTGGCCACCTGATGTGAAGAACTGACTCATTTGAAAAGACCCTGATGTTGGGACAGATTGAAGGCAGCAGGAGAAGTGGACAACAGAGGATGAGATGGTTGGATGGCATCACCGACTCGATGGACATGGATTTGGGTGGACTCCGGGAGTTGGTGATGGACAGAGAGGCCTGATGTGCTGCGGTTCATGGGGTCACAAGGAGTCGTACACGACTGAGCGACTGAACTGAACTACATTGAAATTTTATATTGATTTGGGAAAGATAGTTATTATCACAATATTTATCCTTCCAGTCCAAGAACAGGTATATTTCTCTATTTGATGGTGTCATCTTTGATTTCTTTCATCAGTATCTTTCAGTTTTATGACTATTGGTCTTTTACCTCCTTAAGTAGGTTTATTCCTAGGTATTTTATTCTTTTGTTGGAATGCAAATGGGGTTGTTTCCATGATTTCACTTTCTGATATTTGTTGTTAGGTTATAGGAATGCAAGAGGTTTCTGTGTATTAGTTTTGTATCCTGACACTTTACTAGGTTCATTTATTAGCTCTGGTTGTTTTCTGGTGGCATCTTTAGAATTTTCTATATACAGTATCATGTCATTTGCAAACAATGACAATTTTACTTCTTTTTTTTTCCATTTTTGATTCTTTTTATTTCTTCTTGTTGTCTGATAGTCCTGGCTAGGACTTCCAAAACTATGTTGAATAATACTGGTGAGAGTGGACATCCTTGTTCATTTCTGATCTTAGGGGAAAAGCTTTCAGTTTTTCACCATTGAGAATGATGTTTGCTGTGGGTTTCTTTTATATGGCCTTCATTATGTTGAGATAGGTTCCCTCTATGCCCATTTTCTTGAGAGTTATTTTTTTGTATATAATAAATTGGTGTTGAATATTTTCAAAAGCTTTTTCTGCACCCACTGAGTTGATCTTGTGGTTTTTATCCCTCAGTTTGTTAATATTGTGTATCACATTGATTGATGTGCATATATTGAAGAATCCACTTTTGCATCCCTGGGATAAACCCCACTTGACCATAGTACGTGATCCTTTTAATGTGTTGTTAGTTCACTTTGCTAGTATTTTCTTGAGGAATTTTTGTCTATGTTCATCAGTGACATTGACTTCTAAGTTTCTTTTACAGTAATATCTTTGTCTGATTTTTTTAATCATGCTGATGGTGATCTTGTAGAGTGAGCCTGGGAGTGTTCTTCTCTGTGATAGTTTTTTTTTTTTTTTGAAGAGTTTGAGAAGAATAGGTGTTAGCTCTTGTCAAAATGTTTGATAGAATTTAACTCTAGAAACATCTAGTCCTGGGCTTTTGTTTGTTGGAAGATGTTTAATCACAGTATCACTTTCCATGCTTGTGATTGGTCTGTTCATATTTTCTATTTCTTCTGGTCGAGTCTTGGAAGTTTGTACTGTCCTATGGATTTGTCCATTTCTTCCAAGTGGTCCATTTTATTGGTATATAGTTGTTTGTAGTAGTCTTTTATGATCCTTTGTATTTCTGTGGTGTCAGTTATGTGTTCTCCTTTTTCATTTCTAATGTTACTGATTTCAGTCCTCTCTCTTTTTTTCTTGACGAGTCTGGCTAATGGTTTATCCATTTGTTTATCTTCTCAAAGAACCAGATTTTACTTTTATTGATCATTGCTATTTTTTTTTTCTTTTTATTTCTGTTCTGATCTTTGTGATTTCTTTCCTTTTACTAACTTTGGGTCTTTTGTTTTTGTTGTTCTTTCTCTAATTGTTTTCTGTGTAAGGTTAGGAGGTTTATTAGAAGGTTTTTTTTTTTTTTTTCTTATTACTTAAGGTAGGATTGAATTGTTACATAGTTCCTTCTTGAAATGGTTTTTCCTGCATCCCATAGGTTTTTTATTATCTTGTTTCCATTGTCATTTGTTTCTAGATATATATTTATTTGATTTTTTCAGTGATCTCTTAGTTATTTAGTTATTTTCCCCCATGTTTTTACAGTTTTCTTTTTTTTGTCTTTTCCCTGTAATCGATATCTAATTTCATAGCATCGTGATCAGAATAGATGCTTGATATGATTTAATTTCATTAATTTACCAAGGCTTGATTTGTTATCGAAGATGAGATCTATTCTGGAGAATGTTCTATGTGCACTTGAGAAGACAGTGTATTCTGATGTTTTTAGATGGAATGCTCTATAAATATCAATTAAGTCTATCTGGTCTAATGTGTAATTTAAAGCTTGTATCCTTATTTGTATTCTGTCTGATCTGTCCACTATTGTAAGCAGGGTGTTAATGTTTCCCACTATTATTATATCATGGTTGATTTCTCTTTTCATGACTATTAACATTTGCCTTATGTATTGAGGTGTACCTATGTCTGTTGAATATATTTTTACAATTGTTATATGTCCTTTTTGGCTTTATCCCTTGATTATTTCATAGTGTCCTTCCTAATCTCTTGTGCTTAACCACTAAGTCATGTCTGACTCTTTGCAACTGTATGGACTGTAGCCCACCAGGCTTCTCTGTCTATGAGATTTCCCAGGCAAGAATACTTGAGTGAGTTGCCATTTCCTTCTCCAGGGGATCTTCCTGACCCAGAGATAGAACACAAGTCTCTTCTGTCTCTAACACTGGCAGTCAGGTTCTTTACCACTAGCACCACCTGGGAAGCCCAGTCTCTTGTAACAGTCTTTATCTTAAAGTCTATTTTATCTGATATGGGCTTCCCTCTTAACTCAGTTAGTAAAGAATCCTCTTGCAATGCAGGAGACCCTGGTTTGATTCCTGGATTGGAGAAGGGATAGGCCATCCACTCCAGTTTTCTTGGGCTTCCCTTGTGGCTCAGCTGGTAAAGAATCTGCCTGCAATGTTGTAGACCTGGCTTTGATCCCTAGGTTGGGAAAATCCCATGGAGAAGGGAAAGGCACTCCAGTTTTCTGGCCTGGAGAATTCCATGGACTGTATAGTCCATGGTATGGCAAAGAGTCAGATATAACTGAGTGACTTTAATTTTCACTTTGTCTGATATAAGTATAGTTACTTCCACTTTCTTTTTTTTCCATTTGCATGGAATATCTTTTTCCATCCCCTCATTTTCAATCTGTATGTATCCGAAGTGTGTGTTTCTTCTAAACAGCATATGTACAGATCTTGTTTTTATATTCATCCAGGCAGTCTGTGTCCTTTGGTTGAAACTTTAATCCCTTTACATTTAAGGTAATTATTGATATGTATGTTCCTCTTAATTGTTCTGACTTTGTTTTTGTAGATCTTTTTCTTCCTGCCTAGCATTTCTTGTAAATCTGATTTGGTGGTGCTAAATTATCTTAGCTTTCACTTGTTTGTAATGGTTTTGATTTCTCCATCAAATTTGAATGAGATCTTTGCTGGGTATATTAATATTTGTTGTAGTTTTTCTCTCTTTAATCTCTTTAAATATATTAAACCATTTTCTTTTGGTCTACAGAGTTTCTGCCAAAAAACCCCAGCTCTTAACCTTATGGGGATTCCCTTGTGCTTTTCTCTTGTTGCTTTTAATATATTTCTTTGTATTTATTTTTTGTTAGTTTGATTAATATAAGTCCCAGTGTGTTTCTCCTCAGGTTTATCCTGTATGGGACTCTCTGCACTTTCCAGACTTGGCTGATTAATTCCTTTCCCATGTTATGGAAGTTTCATTTATAATCTCCAAATGCTTTCTCAAAGTCCTTTTTTTCTTCTGGGACTTCTATTATTTGAATGTCTCTGTGTTTAAAATATCCCAGAAGTCTCTGAGACTGCCCTCATTACTTTTCATTTTTTTCTTTTTTCTACTTTGTAGCAATTATTTCTATCATTCTACCTTCCAATTCACTTATCCATTCTACTGCCTTAGTTATTCTGCTATTGATTCATTCTAGTCCACTTTTCAGCTCAGTTATTGTGTTTTTCATCACTGTTTGCTTGTTCTTTAGTTTTTCTAGGCCCTTGTTAAAAATGTCTTTTATCTTCCTGAGCCATGTCTTTTTTCTATCTCCAAGATAATGGATCATCTTTACTATAATTACTCCGAATACTTTTTAAGGTAGATTGCCTATTTCCTCTTCATTTATTAAGTCTTGTGTGTTTTTACCTTGCTCCTTCATCTGTAACATATTTCTTTGTCATCTCATTTTGTCTAAGTTACTGTTTGTGGTATACTTTGCAACAGGTTGCAGGGTCATATTTCCTCTTCTACAGTCTGCCTCCTGGTGCTTGTGATTGGTTCATGGCCTTGTGTTGGCCTCTTGTTGGGAGGGACTGGTTCTTGTACTCTGGTGGCTGGAGCTAAGCCTTGTCCCTCTGATTGGCAGGACCACTTGGGTTTGTGTGTTTGGGGGTCTCTGTTAGCTCCATACAGCTTTACTCAGCCTGTCTGCTGCTGGATGGGGCTGTGTTTCTATCTTCCTGGTTGTTTAATGTGAGGCATCCTCCACTGGAGCCTGTAGGCTATTGGGTGGTGCCAGGTCTTGGTGCTGAGATGGAAACCTTTGGGAGACCCCACACCAATTCATATTTCCTGGGCCTGGGAATTCACTGGTGGTCCAGAGCCGTTGACTCACCACTTCCACCCTGTAGGCTAAAGCCCAACCTCTGGCAGGGGAAAAAAGACTCTACAAGCCACATAACATGGCCAGAAAAAGAAAGCAAACAGAAAAATAAAACCAAACATAAACATCAATAATAAAAGTAACAGCTAAAGAAGAAAACAATCAGACCAACAGAACTGAAGATAAATGATCAAAACAAAATGAAACCAAAAAAAAAAAGAAGCAAACAAAAAAATAAAGGAAACAAAAAGCAAGAAAACAAAGAACCAGAAAAACAAAAAATAAAAGAATAAAGGCAAAAACACAAAAAATATTTGAAATAAAAGATTAAAAAGGTAAGACAAACAAACAAACAAAAAAAAACAAGAGAAAATGCAGCAAAGTAAAAATTAATAAAATATAAATATATTGAAAATTTTTAAAGAAAATAATAAAACAGAAGAACACAATGAAACATAAATAATAGTGATAATATTATTTTCCTGAGTCCTCTGCTGTCAGTGTCACAACTAAGCCTCACCTCCCCAGGAGGTCTTCCAGTACCTTTAGGTAGGTCTCTGGATGTACTGTGGGCACTGTGGGGTCAGCTCCAACTTTGATCTGACCCAGCTCCCTTGTGTACTTGTCCTCAACTTCCACAGATGCTAAGACTAGACCAGTCTCAGTTGTGGGAGCATTTGTTGTCCATTCAGATATTCCCAAGGGGCAGGGTTTATCATGCTGATTTCAGAGATTTAATTCACCACTTGTGAAGCTGCACAGAGAGATTTCTGTTGCTCTTCTTTGGTTGCACAACCCCTAGGATTCAGCTTTGTCTTTTCCCCCACCTCTGCCTATGGACTACCTTCAGGAGTATGTTCTCCACCCAGGGGATCAGGAGCAAAAGTAGCAACTTACTGGGACACAGTTACTCACTCAGGCCAGGGAGGAATAAGGCAGGCACAATTGGGGTGTGCATAAAGAACCTGAAGTGGCAGAGACTGGCAGGAAGTTGCAACAGACTGTGGCACACTTTCTTTGATGAGAGTCCTTCCTAGCGCCAATGGATGCAAGAGCTGGTGTGTGGGGAGAGAGACCAGGATAGTGGCTATGCCCCTTGTGCACCACTAAAAAATCGTGTTATATTTCCAAGGCAGACAATGTTTCCTTTAGGAGCATTCTTGGCAGTGGAGCCCCTCACTTCATTTCCCAGAACCCCTCATTTCCATCCCTTTAGGTTATCTCCACACAGCCAATGGCAGTCGTCTCCCCAGATCTGCTCTCTTAACCCCATGTTTTAACACTCTGCCTGTACTAGCATTGCCAGATTACCATTTCAGGCTGGGGTGCCCAGGGTTGACTCTCAAAAAGCCTTGCAGGTCCACTGGAGCTTGCATGGCCAAAGGAGGCTTTCAGGATGGAGATGATCAGAACCCCAGAGCCTGCATGTGTGGAGGAGGCTTTGGCTTGAGGAGTGAGCCTACTCAAACAGGTGTCCTTCCCAGTGCCCATGAAAGCAGGGACCAGTTGGTGGGTAAAGAGGTTGCAATGGTGGCCCTGACCCTTGAACACCAGTCAACAATGACATATTGTTTCTACGGTGGCCCAGGCTTCTTCCATAAACTCTCTCAGTTGTGGATCTCCTCACTCCCATCCCTTCAGGCTGTCACTTCAGCTGTCCTTTAGGACACCAACAGCTTTACTTTCACTGGGTCTGCTCTTCAAACCCCACTTCCCAGCACCCAAACTCCCTTCTTATCAGGAGACACATGGCTCAGGCTGGGGTATGCCAGGTTGTGGTATGAACCATAAGCACACTTCTTACACTGTTCAGCCTCCCACAGACTGACTGATTTCTCTGTTCCCCTCCAGCCTGCTTGAAGTTTCCTTTCCACCCCAGTTTATTTCCCCACTGTGAAGAGGCTTTTCTGAGTGTGGGAACTTCTCTTCACTTTCAGCTTCCCACAAAGTGTGATGGATCCTTCTTGTTTCCTCTTTAATTTTTTTTTTCAGTGGTATGGGGATTTTTCTTATTCTTTTAGATGTACAAAGTCTTCCGCTAGTGTTCAACAGGTGCTTTGTGAGAATTGTTCCATTTTTAGGTATATTCTTGATGTACTTGTGAAGAGAGGTGAATTCCATGTCCTCCTATTCTGCCATCTTGATTCCTCTCCTTGAACCAATTTCTAATTGAACTTTCTGGGAAGAGCAAGGGAAGGGGTTAGATGTTTCTTACTTCTCATTTTAACTGAATTTAGTTCTGGTGCCTATTCTTATCTTTACTAGCTGTCCTCTGACTATGGTACTAATCTGCATGGTCCATAGGTGTCCACATAAGTGAAGCATAAACAAAGGGGCCTGGGTGTATTATCAGCAATCATAAAGCATATCAGCCTTTAATCTTTGCTTCTTTCAAGTTATAACCTTCTTTGGCCTTCACTAATCTACCCCAGATAATTTGTGCCTTACTATTCCCCCAGTGTCCCACACACTTGCATTAATGTACCTGTACTTTCTCAGAAAGTCTGATATTCCTTCTTAGAGACAATGAATGACAGAACTAGAAGGGATCTCATATATCATAAAATCCAACCCTCTCATTTAGCAGAAAAAATTGAAGCCCAAAGAGTACTAATAATTTGTGGCAGGTTACAGCAAAGGAGCAACGGAGTATGGTTGAGAACTTGGATATCCTAACTGCATGCCAATGCTCTTTCCTCTGTGAAAGAAACAGTTTCTTCCATAATTATGTAATCAGTAAATCAGCCACCAGTACATGTCAATCAGTAACAGAGTCAGGGCCAGAGAGAAAACAGAAACAGAACAGAACCTAGGCCTGGAGGACTGCAAATAATCTTTTTCAATGAGTTAATTATCACCATTTTGCTGACTCAAGGTTAGTTTGGGCTCAAGGTTAGGGAGCCCTGCAACATTATTATTTATCTTCTTCAACCTTTCTACAACCTTATTATTTATCTTCTTCCCAAGTTAGGTGTCTTCCTTCTTTCCTTCCTTTCTTTCTATTCCTGTTTTTAAACCTGACTCATGCTAGCCCTCTGCCTTTGGATACCCTGAGTCAAACTATGCATGTTAGTTAAACATCAAATTTGTAAACTGAGTCAAACCAAGACATAAAGACATGATTACTGGTAGTAACATTCAAAGATTTAAATGAGAATAAGTATTCATTTCCATGGAATTAGTCATCTAACACAGAAGTGACTTGCACAAGACTGAGATTATATATTTTAATGAATCAGGACCAGTTAATTATTATTTACATATAGCAGAGTACTATATAGTAAGTGATTACACTTATAGTAAGTGATGTTAGGATAGGGACTGAGTTTCAGATAACCTGATTTCCAGTCTTGTTGTCTTAATGTCTTTGCTGGTGGCTCAGATGGTAAAGAGTCTCCCTGCAGTGCAGGAGACCCAGATTCGACCCCTGGGTTGGGAAGATCCCCTGGAGAAGGAAATGGCAGCTCACTCTAGTATTCTTTCCTGGAAAATCCCATGGATGGAGGAGGCTAGTAGGTTAGAGTCCGTGGGGTCACAAAGAGTCGGACATGACTAAGTGACTTCACTTCTTCTTCTTTCTTAATGTTAAACTTTAGTTAGATGTGCAAAAGGCTAGTCTCTATAAAGTTGATATTAATAAATATTATGAGGTTTATGAGACTCTATAAATGGATATCACTAGATGGTCAATACCAAAATCAGATTGATTGTATTCTTTACAGCCAAAGGTGAAGAAGCTCTATACAGTCAGCAAAAAACAAGACTGGGAACTGACTGTGACTCACATCATGAATTCCTTATTGCCAAATTCAGATTAAATTGAAGAAAGTAGGGAAAACCACAAGACCATTCAGGTATGACCTAAGTCAAATCCTTTATGGTTATACAATGGAAAGAACAAATAGAATCAAGGGATTAGACTGATAGAGTGCCTGAACTATGGATGGAGGTTTGTGACATTGTACAGGAGGCATTGATCACGACCATCCACAAGAAAAAGAAATGCAAAAAAAGCAAAATGGTTGTCTGAGGAGGTCTTATAAATAGGTGAGAAAAGAAGAGAAGCTAAAGGCAAAGGAGAAAAGGAAAGATATACCCATCTGAATGCAGTTACAAAGAATAGCAAGGAGGGATAAGAAAGTCTTCCTCAGTGATCAATGCAAAGAAATAGAAGAAAACAACAGAATAGAAAAGACTAGAGATCTCTTCAAGAAAATTAGAGATACCAAGGGAACATTTCATGCAAAGATGGGCTTGATAAAGAACAGAAATGGTATGGACTTAACAGAAGCAAAAGATATTAAGAAGAGGTGGGAAGAATAGACAGAAGAACTATACAAAAAAGATCTTCAAGACCAAGATAATCACGATGATGTGATCACTCACCTAGAGCCAGATATCCTGGAATGTGAAGTCAAGTGGGCCTTAGAAAGCATCACTATGAACAAAGCTAATGGAGGTGATGAAATTCCAGTTGAGCTATTTCAAATCCTGACAGATGATGCTGTGAAAGTGATGCACTCAATATTCCAGCAAATTTGAGAAACTTAGCAGTGGCAACAGGACTGGAAAAGGTCAGTTTTCATTCCAATCCCAAAGAAAGGCAATGCCAAAGAATGATCAAACTACCACAAAATTGCACTCATCTCACACACTAGTAAAGTAATGCTCAAAATTCTCTAAGCCAGGCTTCAGCAATACATGAACTGTGAACTTCCAGATGTTCAAGCTGGTTTTATAAAAGGCAGAGGAACCAGAAATCAAATTGCCAACATCCACTGGGTAATCAAAACAGCAGCAGGAGAGTTCCAGAAAAACACCTATTTCTGCTTTATTGACTATGCCAAAGCCTTTGACTGTGTGGATCACAATCAACTGTGGAAAATTCTGCAAGAGATGGGAATACCAGACCACCTGACCTGCCTCTTGAGAAACCTATATGCAGGTCAGGAAGCAACAGTTAGAAGTGGACATGGAACAACAGACTGGTTCCAAATAGTAAAAGAAGTACCTCAAGACTGTATATTGTCACCCTGCTTATTTAGCTTATATGCAGAGTACATCATGCAAAATGCTGGGCTGGAGGAAGCACAAGCTGGAATCAAGATTGCCAGGAGAAATATCAATAACCTCAGATATGCAGCTGACACCACCCTTATGGCAGAAAGTGAAGAGGAACTCAAAAGCTTCTTGATGAAAGTGAAAGAGGAGAGTGAAGAATTTGGCTTAAAGCTCAACGTTTAGAAAACAAAGATCATGGCATCTGGTCCCATCACTTCATGGGAAATAGATGGGGAATCAGTGGAAATAGTGTCAGACTTTACTTTTTTGATCTCCAAAATCACTGCAGATGGTGATTGCAGCCATGAAATTAAAAGACACTTACTCCTCGGAAGGAAAATTATGATCAACCTAGATAGCATATTAAAAAGTAGAGATATTACTTTACCAACAAAGGTCCATCTAGTCAAGGCTATGGTTTTTCCAGTGGTCATGTATGGATATCAGAGTTGGACTGTGAAGAAAGCTGAGTGCCAAAGAATTGATGCTTTTGAACTTTGGTCTTGGAGAAGACTCTTGAGAGTCCCTTGGACTGGAAGGAGATCCAACCAGTTCATCCTAAAGGAGATCAGTCCTGGGTGTTCATTGGAAGGACTGATGTTGAAGCTGAAACTCCAATACTTTGGCCACCTCTTCTGAAGAGTTGACCTATTGGAAAAGACTCTGATGCTGGAATGGATTGGGGGCAGGAGGAGAAGGGGACAACAGAGGATGAGATGGCTGGATGGCATCACCGTCTCGATGGACATGAGTTTGAGTGAACTCCGGAAGTTGGTGATGGACAGAAAGGCCTGGCATGCTGCAGTTCCTGGGGTCGCAAAGAGTCAGACATGACTGAGAGGCTGAACTGAACTGAACTTAAGGTCCTCTCATGTAATTGTGAATAGTAAGGTTTCATTCTTTTTATAACTAATGTTAAATTGCATACATGTACCACATCTTCAATATTCATTCATTTATTGCTGGGCACTGGGTTTGCTTCCTTATAATGGCTATTGTAAATAATTTTGCAAGAAATATCAGTGCATATATCATATTTAATTATTGTATTTGTTTTGTTAGGATAAATATCCAGGTGTGGTATTGCTAGATTGTAGGATAGTTCCTATTTTTACCTCTTTGAGAAATTTCTATAATTTTTTCCATAGTGAGTGTGTTAATTTAAATTCCAACTAACAGTGCACAAGGGTATACTTTTCTCCAAATGTTTGCCAAAACTTTTATTTTTGTAATTCTTGATAATTGCCATTTGGCAGGTGTGAGGTGATATCTCATTTTAGTTTTTATTTGCATTTCTCTGATTATTAGTGATGTTTAGCATCTTTTAATGTGTCTCTTGGTCATCTGTATGTTGCCTTTGGGAAAATGTATATTCAGGTCCTCTGCCCATTTTTTAATCCAATTGTTTAGTTTTTTGATGGTGATTTGTATATCTTGGATATTAATGTCTTACTAGATAAACACTTACAAATATCTCCCCCCATTTGCTATGTAGCCTTTTCATTTCATTGATAGTTTCCTTTGCTGTTCAAAAGGATTTTTTTTGTTTGCTTTTTTTTTTTTTAGTTTGATATAGTTAAATTTATTTTTTCCTATTGTTTCCCTTGCCTGGGGAGACATATCCAAAAAAATCTTGCTAATACAGATTTCACAGAATACTATCTATGTTTTCTTTTAAAGGTATTATGATTTCAGGTGGTTATATTAAAGTATTTAATCCATTTGGGCTTTGTTTTTGTATATCATGTGAAAAATAACCCCATTTGTTTGTTTTGCATGTAACTGTCCTGTTTTCCCAGAAGAGTGATCCTTTCCCAATGTATATTTATACCTCCTTTGTCATATATTAATTGCCCCATATAAGTGTGAAGTTTATTTATGGGCTGTCTATTCTCTACCATTAATTTATGTGTCTATATCATAGAATTTTGATTTATAGTTTAGTGTAGTATAGCTTTATAGTACAGTTTGAAATCAGGGAGCATGAAAGTTTTGGCCATTCAGGATATTTTGTGTTCCATACATATTTTTGAAATATTTGTTCTAATTCTGTGAAAATGACATTGTTATTTGATAGAGATTGCATTCAATCTGTACATTGGCTTGGGTAGTACGGTTATTTTAGCAATACTGATCCTTCCTATCCATGAGCATGGTATATCTTTGCACCTGTTTGTGTCTTCTTCAATTTCATTCATCAATGAGCTATAGCTTTTGGAGTACAGGCCTTTTGCCTATTTAATTAGAATTTTCCCTATATATTTTATTCTTTTTCATGTCATAGTAAATAAGATTGCTTTCTCTTTTTTTCTTAAAATTCCTTTTTAGTGTATAGAAATGCAACAGATTCCTGGGTATTAATCTTGTAACCTATACTTTAGAGAATTCTTTCATGAGTTCTAGTAGTTTTCTTGGTGACATGTTTAGAATTTTTGTATAGAGTATCATGTCACCTGTAAACAGTAACAGTTTTACTTCTTCCTTTCCAATTTGGATTCCTGATTCCTGTAGCTAGGACTTTCAATATTATGTTAAATAAAAGTGGTAAGTGTGGGCATTGTTGTCTTTTTCCTGATCTTAGAAGAAATACTTTCAGCTTTTCACCATTGAGTATAATGTCAGCTGTAGGTTTTCATATACATACTTATTATATTGTGTGTGTTCTGTCTATGCTCACTTTCTGGAGAGCTTTTTATCATAAATGGTTATTGAATCTTGTCAAAAGCTTATTTTGCATCTGTTGAAATGATCATATGATTTTTATTCTTCAATTTCTTAATGTGATATATCATATTATTTTGCAGATATTGAGCCATCTTCTCTTCCTGGAATAAATCCCACTTGATCATGATGCATGGCCTATTTAATATATCGTTGTATTTGTTGTGTTAATGTTTTGTAGAGATTTTTTGCATCTATGTTTATTAGAGATATTGGCCTGTAATTTTCTTTTTTGTGTGATATCCTTTTCTGGTTTTGGTAACAAGAGTGATGTTGGCCTCTTAGAATGAATTCAAAAGCAATTCTTCCTCTGCAAATTTATTGACTAGTTTGAGAAAAGTAGATATTAACTCTTCTCTATATGTTTAAGAGAATTCATTCATGAAGACAAAGGTTCCTGGACTTCAGAAGACAGTTATTTTTTAATTATTGATTCAATTTCCTTATTGATAATTGTTCTGTTCATATTTTCAATTTTTTCCTTTTTTAGTCTTGTAAGATTGTACATTTCTAGGAATTTGTACACGTCTATGTTGTTCATTTTATTGGTATATAGTTCATAGTAAGCTCTTATGATACTTCATATTTCTTTGGTATAATTTGTACTTCTTTTACATTTCTCATTTCATTGATTTTGGTCCTCTCTTTTTTCTTGAATCTGACAAAAAATTTATTGATTTGATTTATCTTTTCAAAGAAATAGCTCTTAGTTTTATTGATCTTTTCTATGATTTTTGCTTCTAATTAATTTACCTCAGCTCTGATCTTTATAATTTATTTCCTTCTACTAACTTTGGATTTTCTTTGTTCTTCTTTTCCTAGTTCCAATAGGTGTAAGCTTGGGTGGTTTAATTTGAGATTTGTTGTTTGTTTGTTTCCTGAGAAAAGCTTGCACTTTTATAAACTACCCCCTCATAAAAGCTTTTGCCTGAATCCCATAAATTTGGGATCATTGTGTTTTCATTTGTACTTTTCTTCGTGTATTTTTTTAATCTCCTCTTTGAGATCTTCAGTGATCCATTAATGGTTTATTTATTTATTTATTTTAATTAAATTTTTTTTTTACTTTTTTTAAATTTTATTTTATTTTTAAACTTTACATAATTGTATTAGTTTTGCCAAATATTAAAATGAATTTTAATTGGAGGCTAATTACTTTACAATACTGTATTGGTTCTGCTACACATAAAAATGTATCTGCCATGGGCGTACATGTGTTCCCCATCCTGAACCCGCCTCCCACCTCCCTCCCAGTACCATTCCTCTGGGTCATCCCAGTGCACCAGCCCCAAGCATCCTGTATTCATTTCTTATGTGATATTATATATGTTTCAATGACATTCCCCTAAATCATCCCACCCTCTCCCTCTCCCACAGCATCCAAAAGACTGTTCTATACATCTGTATCTCTTTTGCTGTCTCATATACAGGGTTATCATTACCATCTTTCTAAATTCCATATATGTGTGTTAGTATACTGTGTTGGTGTTTTTCTTTCTGGCTTACTTCGCTGTATAATAGGCTCCTCTTTCATCCACCTCATTAGAACTGATTAAAATGTATTCTTTTTAATGGCTGAGTAATACTCCATTGTGTATATGTACCACTGCTTTCTTATCCATTCATGCGCTGATGGATATCTAGGTTGCTTCCATGTCCTGGCTATTATAAACAGTGCTGCATTGAACATTGGGGTACATGTGTCTCTTTCAATTCTGGTTTCCTTGGTATGTATGCCCTGCAGTGGGGTTGCTGGGTCACAAGGCAGTTCTATTTCCAGTTTTTCAAGGAATCTCCGCACTGTTCTCCATAGTGGCTGTACGAGTTTGCATCCCCACCAACAGTGTAAGAGGGGTCTCTTTTTCCACACTCTTTCCAGAATTTATTGCTTGTAGACTTTTGGATAGCAGCCATTCTGACCAGCCTGAGATGGTACCACATTGTGGTTTTGATTTGCATTTCTCTGATAATGAGTGATGTTGAGCATCTATTCATGTGTTTGTTACCCATCTGTATATCTTCTTTGGAGAAATGTCTGTTTAGTTTTTTGGCCCATTTTTTATTGGGTCACTTATTTTTCTGGAATTGAGCTGTAGGAGTTGCTTGTATATTTTTGAGATTAGTTGTTTGTCAGTTGCTTCATTTGCTCTTATTTTCTCCCATTCTGAAGGCTGTCTTTTCACCTTGCTTATAGTTTCCTTTTTTGTTCAGAAGCTTTTAATTTTAATTAGGTCTCATTTGTTTATTTTTGCTTTTATTTCCAATATTCTGGGGGGTGGGTCATAGAGGATCCAACTATGACTTATGTTGGAGAGTGTTTTGCCTATGTTCTCCTCTAAGAGTTTTATAGTTTCTTGTCTTACATTTAGATCTTTAATTCATTTTCAGTTTACTTTTGTGTATGGTGTTAGAACATGTTCCAGTTTCACTCTTTTACAAGTGGTTGACCGGTTTTCCCAGCACCACTTGTTAAAGAGATTGTCTTTTCTCCATTGTGTATTCTTGCCTCCTTTGTCAAAGATAAGGTGTCCATAGGTGTGTGGATTTATCTCTGGGCTTTCTATTTTTCTCCATTGATCTATATTTCTGTCTTTGTGCCAGTATCACACTGTCTTGATATTATGGCTTTGTAGTAGAGCCTGAAGTCAGGCAGGTTGATTCTTCCAGTTCCATTCTTCTTTCTCAAGATTGGTTTGGCTATTTGAGGTTTTTTGTATTTCCATACAAATTGTGAAATTATTTGTTCTAGCTCTTGGAAAAATACCGTTGGTAGCTTGATAGGGATTGCATTGAATCTATAGATTGCTTTGGGTAGTATACTCATTTTCACTATATTGATTCTTCCGATTCATGAACATGGTATATTTCTCCATCTATTAGTGTCCTCTTTGATTACTTTCATCAGTGTTTTATATATATATATATATATATATATATATATATATATATATATAATATGTCTTTTGTTTCTTTAGGTAGAAATATTCCTAAATATTTTATTCTTTTCGTTGCAATGGTGAATGGAATTGTTTCCTTAATTTCTCTTTCTATTTTCTCATTATTAGTGTATAGGAATGCAAGGGATTTCTGTGTGTTGATTTTATATCCTGCAACTTTACTATAGTCATTGATTAGCTCTAGTAATTTTCTGGTGGAGTCTTTAGGGTTTTCTATGTAGAAGATCATGTCATCTGCAAACAGTGAGAATTTTACTTCTTCTTTTCCAATTTGGATTCCTTTTATTTATTTTCCTGCTCTGATTGCTGTGGCCAAAACTTCCAAAACTATGTTGAATAATAGTGGTGAAAGTGGGCACCTTTGTCTTGTTCCTGAATTTAGGGGAAATGCTTTCAATTTTTCACCATTGAGAATAATGTTTGCTGTGGGTTTGTCATATATAGCTTTTATTATGTTGAGGTATGTTCCTTCTATTCCTGCTTTCTGGAGAGTTTTTATCATAAATGGATGTTGAATTTTGTCAAAGGCTTTCTCTGTATCTATTGAGATAATCATATGGCTTTTATTTTTCAATTTGTTAATGTGGTGTATTACATTGATTGATTTGTGGATATTTAATAACCCTTGCCTCCCTGAAATAAAGCCCACTTGGTCATGGTGTATGATCTTTTTAATGTGTTGTTGGATTCTGATTGCTAGAATTTTGTAAAGGATTTTTGCATCTATGTTCATCAGTGATATTGGCCTGTAGTTTTCTTTTTTTGTGGGATCTTTGTCAGGTTTTGGTATTAGGGTGATGGTGGCCTCATAGAATGAGTTTGGAAGTTTACATTCTTCTGCAATTTTCTAGAAGAGTTTGAGTAGGATAGGTGTTAGCTCTTCTCTAAATTTTTGGTAGAATTCAGCTGTGAAGCCGTCTGGACCTGGGATTTTGTTTGCTGAAAGATTTCTGATTACAGTTTCAGTTTCTGTGCTTTTGTTGGGTCTGTTAAGATTTTCTATTTCTTCCTGGTTCAGTTTTGGAAAGTTGTCCTTTTCTAAGAATTTGTCCATTTCTTCCAAGTTGTCCATTTTATTGCCATATAGTTGCTGATAGTAGTCTCTTATGATCTTTTGTATTTCTGTGTTGTCGGTTGTGATCTCTCCATTTTCATTTCTAATATTATTGATTTGATTATACTCCCTTTGTTTCTTGACGAGTCTGGCTAATGGTTTGTCAATTTTAGTTATCCTTTCAAAGAACCAGCTTTTGGCTTTGTTGATTTTTTCTTATGGTCTCTTTTGTTTCTTTTGCATTTAATTCTGCCCTAATTTTTAAGATATCTTTCCTTCTACTAACCCTGGGGTTCTTCATTTCTTCCTTTTCTAGTTGCTTAAGGTGTAGAGTTAGGTTATTTATTTGACTCTTTTCTTGTTTCTTGAGGTATGCCTCTATTGCTATGAACTTTCCCTTAGCACTGCTTTTACAGTGTTCTACAGGTTTTGGGTTGTTGTGTTTTCACTTTCGTTCATTTCTATGCATATTTTGATTTCTTTTTTAATTTCTTCTGTGATTTGTTGGTTATTCAGCAGTGTGTTGTTCAGCCTCCGTATGTTGCAGTTTTTAATAGTTTTTCTCCTGTAATTGAGATCTAATAGTGATTTCAACTTCTGTTGAATTTACCAAGGCTAGCTTTATGGCCTAGGATGCGATCTATCCTGGAGAAGGTTGCGTGCGCCCTTGAGAAAAAGGTGAAATTCATTGTTTTGAGGTGATATGTCCTATAGATATCAATTAGGTCTAACTGGTCTATTGTATCATTTAAAGTTTGTTTTTGCTTGTTAATTTTCTGTTTAGTTGATCTATCCACAGGTGTGAGTGGGGTATTAAAGTCTCCCACTATTATTGTGTTATTGTTAATTTCCCCTTTCACACTTGTTAGCATTTGTCTTACATATTGCAGTGCTCCTATGTTGCGTGCATATATATTTATAATTGTTATATCTTCTTCTTGGATTGATCCTTTGATCATTATGTAGTGTCCATCTTTGTCTCTTTTCACAGCCTTTGTTTTAAAGTCTATTTTATCTGATATGAGTATTGCTACTCCTGCTTTATTTTGGTCTCTATTTACGTGGAATATCTTTTTCCAGCCCTTCACTTTCAGTCTGTATGTGTCCCTTGTTTTGAGGTGGGTCTCTTGTAGACAACATATATAGGGGTCTTGTTTTTGTATCCATTCAGCCAGTCTTTGTCTTTTGGTTGGGGCATACAACACATTTACTTTTAAGGTAATTATTGATAATTATGATCCTGTTTCCATTTACTTTATTGTTTTGGGTTCGAGTTTATACACCCTTTTTGTGTTTCCTGTCTAGAGAAGATCCTTTAGCATTTGTTGGAGAGCTGGTTTGGTGGTGCTGAATTCTCTCAGCTTTTGCTTGTCTGTAAAGCTTTTGATTTCTCTTTCATATTTGAATGAGATCCTTGCTGGGTACAGTAATCTGGGCTGTAGGTTATTTTCCTTCATCACTTTAAGTATGTTAAGCCATTCCCTCCTGGCCTGAAGAGTTTCTATTGAAAGACTAGCTGTTATCCTTATGGGAATCCCCTTGTGTGTTATTCGTTGTTTTTCCCTTGCTGCTTTTAATATTTGTTCTTTGTGTTTGATTTTTGTTAATTTTATTAATATGTGTCTTGTGGTGTTTTGCCTTGGATTTATCCTGTTTGGGACTCTCTGGGTTTCTTGGACTTGGGTGATTATTTCCTTCCCCATTTTAGGGAAGTTTTCAACTATTATCTCCTCAAGTATTTTCTCATGGTCTTTCTTTTTGTCTTCTTCTTCTGGGACTCCTGTGAGTCAAATGTTGGGTCATTTAACATTGTCCTGGAGGTCTCTGAGATTGTCCTCATTTCTTTTAATTTGTTTTTCTTTTTTCCTCTCTGATTCATTTATTTCTACCTTTCTATCTTCTACCTCACTAATCCTATCTTACGCCTCAATTATTCTACTATTTATTCCCTCTAGAGTGTTTTTTTTAATCTCATTTATTGCATTATTCATTACATATTGACTCTTTTTTATTTTTTCTAGGTCCTTGTTAAACCTTTCTTGCATCTTCTCAGTCCTTGTCTCCAGGCTATTTATCTGTGATTCCATTTTGTTTTCAAGATTTTGGATCATTTTCAGTATCATTGTTAGGAATTCTTTATCAGGTATATTTACTATCTCTTCTTTTGTTTGGTTTGGTGGGCATTTATCCTGTTCCTTTACCTTCTGGGTATTCCTTTGTTTCTTCGTCTTGTTTATATTGCTGTGTTTGGGGTGGCCTTTCTGTATTCTGGCAGTTTGTGGAGTTCTCTTTATTGTGGAGTTCTCTTTATTTTGGAGTTTCCTTGCTGTGGCTGGGGTTGTACAGGTGGCTTGTCAATGTTTCCTGTTTAGGGAAGCTTGTGATGGTGTTCTGTTGGGTGGAGCTGGATTTCTTCTCTCTGGAATGCAATGAGGTGTTCAGTAATGAGTTATGAGATGTCAGTGGGTTTGGAGTAACTTTGGGCAGACTGTATATTGAAGCTCAGGTCTGTGTTCCTGTGTTGCTGGTGAATTTGCATCGTATGTCTTGCTCTGGAACTTGTTGGCCCTTGGGTCGTTCTTCGTTTCAGTGTAGGTATGGAGGCATTTCATGAACTCTTGTCAATTAATGTTCCCTGGAGTCAGGAGTTCTCTGGTGTTCTCAGGATTTGGACTTAAGCCTCCTGCTTCTGGGGTTTTAGTCTTATTTTTACAGTAGTCTCAGGACTTCTCCATCTATACAGCACCGTTGATAAAACATCTAGGTTAAAGATGAAAAGTTTCTCCACAATGAGGGACACCCAGAGATGTTCACAGAGTTACATGGAGAAGAGTAGAGGGATGAGGGGGTTAGAGGTGACCCGAACGAGATGATGTGGAATCAAAAGAGGAAAGAGCAAGCTAGCCAGTAATCACTTCCTTCTGTGCTTTCCACAGACTGGACTGCTCAGAGATGTTCACGGAGTTATACAGACAAGAGAAGAGGGAGGAAGGATACAGAGGTGGCTAGGAGGATAAAGGGGGGAATCAAAAGGAGAGAGACAGATCCAGCCAATAATCAGTTCTGTAAGTGTTCCCTACCGTCCGAAACACACTAAGAGATTCACAGAGTTGGATAGAGAAGAGAAGGGAGAGGGAGGAGATAGAGGCGACCTGGTGGAGAAAAAGGAGAGTCCAACAGGGGAGAGAGCAGTCAAGCCAGTAATCTCGCTCACAAATAAAAATGGGTACTGAAGATTGGGTTCTTAAAGGTACAAAATTGATAACAAATACCAAAAAGCAAAGATTAAAAATCTAGAGTAGAGGTTGGATTTTCAAAAAAACAATATTAAAGAAAAAAAAAGTCACAAAAATTATAATATATATATATATATATGAAGTTTACTTTAAAAAATAGGCTCTCTCTCTCTTTTTTTTGAAGTAATAGTAGGTTATAAAGATAAAGATTAAAGGAATAATAGAGGACTTAAAATTTTTAAAAATCAGTAAAAAAGAATGATAGTAAAAATAGTAAAAATATATCTAGGACTTTATCTGGTGTTGTGGGTAGTGTGGGGTCAGTTCGTTTTCAGATAGTTCCTTGATCCAGCTTATATTTCTCAAGATCTATAGGCCCCTCCTATGTACCGTGAACTTCCTGATGTGCAAGCTGGTTTTCGAAAAGGCAGAGGAACCAGAGATCAAATTGCCCACATCCACTGGATCATGGAGAAAGCAAGAGAGTTCCAGAAAAACATCTATTTTTGCTTTATTGACTATGCCACAGCCTTTGACTGTGTGGATCACAATAAACTGTGGAAAATTCTGAAAGAGATGGGAATACCAGACCACCTAACCTGCCTCTTGAGAAACCTGTATGCAGGTCAGGATGCAACAGTTAGAACTGGACATGGAACAACAGACTGGTTCCAAATAGGAAAAGGAATACGTCAAGGCTGTATATTGTCACCCTGTTTATTTAACTTATATGCAGAGTACATCATGAGAAACGCTGGACTGGAAGAAACACAAGCTGGAATCAAGATTGCCAGGAGAAATATCAATAACCTCAGATATGTAGATGACACCACCCTTATGGCAGAAAGTGAAGAGGAACTTAAAAGCCTCTTGATGAAAGTGAAAGTGGAGAGTGAAAAATTTGGCTTAAAGCTCAACATTCAGAAAACGAAGATCATGGCATCTGGTCCCATCACTTCATGGGAAATAGATGGGGAAACAGTGGACACAGTGTCAGACTTTATTTTTCTGGGCTCCAAAATCACTGCAGATGGTGACTGCAGCCATGAAATTAAAAGACGCTTATTCCTTGGAAGGAAAGTTATGACCAACCTAGATAGCATATTCAAAAGCAGAGACATTGCTTTGCCAACAAAGGTTCGTCTAGTCAAGGCTATGGTTTTTCCTGTGATCATGTATGGATGTGATATTTGGACTGTGAAGAAGGCTGAGCACTGAAGAATTGATGCTTTTGAACTGTGGTGTTGGAGAAGACTGTTGAGAATCCCTTGGACTGCAAGGAGATCCAACCAGTCCATTCTGAAGGAGATCAGCCCTGGGATTTCTTTGGAGGGAATGATGCTGAAGCTGAAACTCCAGTACTTTGGCCACCTCATGCGAAGAGTTGACTCATTGGAAAAGAATCTGATGCTGGGAGGGATTGGGGGCAAGAGGAGAAGGGGACGACAGAGGATGAGATGGCTGGATGGCATTACTGACTCAATGGACGTAAGTCTGAGTGAACTCTGGGAGTTGTTGATGGACAGGGAGGCCTGGCATGCTGGGATTCATGGGGTCACAAAGAGTCGGACATGACTGAGAGACTGATCTGATCTGATGTAGTCAGTACTAACTACAGGATTTTAATCTGTTGCATCTGTCACTTCCAAGGAGGTTCGCTCAGTTTTAACTTCTTCTGTTTGCTGGTCTTCCACCCTGACACAAGAGAGTGGTGTTGAACACTTTTTTAGGCTCACTTGTTCAGTCGCCCTGGGGGGAGGGAGGGACGCTGCAAACAAATAACACTGGCATGTGCTCGCAGTGTCTCAGCCACAATGGGCGTGCCCCAGCTCATGGCGTGTGTGCCCTCCTTGCCCACACTGCTCAGGCTCTAGGTTGCTCCACTGGGAACCATCCCAGGCCCACCCTGGGCTACATGCACCTCCCAGGTCTAAGCCGCTCAGGTTCAGGTACTCGGGTAGGCCTCAGAGGCACAGACTCGGTTGGGCCTCCGTTTTGTGCCCTTCCCAGGTCCAAGCAGCTCAGGTGATGAGGTGTTTGACGAGCACGGTTACTGTGACTTATCGCCTCCCCCATCCTTGCCGCTCAGTTTTCTGGGTGTACAGCCGGCACACCTTCTCAGGTGGATGTTGACTGTCCAGAACCCCAAGAAGTCTTAGTTAGCAAAGAAGCCTGCTTACAGTTTGGTAGATAATGTGTCTCTGGGGCCGCAATTGCCCCCTCTTGGCTCTGGCTGCCTGTCACCGGAGGGGGATCGTCTGCAGCAGGCTAGCTCTGTTCAGTCCTTTGTTCTGTGAGTGGGCCTGGCGGTGTCTTAGGTTAGGGCTTTTTGCATGGTAGATATCCCACAGTCTGGTTTGCTAGCCCAAGTTAGTTCCTTCAGATTACCCTCAGGGCATTCAGGCCCGGTCCTTACTCTAAGCAATGCAGCCCGCGCCTCCCTGTCCAGCCCCCGCTTGCTAGTGGCAGGTGCAGGCATCTGCGCTGCTTCTCCACTGGGGGAGTTACCGTTGGGATTGTAATCTGTGGGTTTTAATTATTTATTTATTTTTCCTCCCAGTTATGTTGCCCTCTGTGGTTCCAAGGCTCTCCACAGATTCGGCAGTGAGAGTGTTTCCTGGTGTTTGGAAACGTCTGTCTTTTTAAGACTCCCTTCCCAGGACAGAGCTCTGTCCCTAGCTCTTCTGTCTCTTTTTTGTCTTTTATATTTTTTCCTACCTCCTTTCGAAGACACTGGGCTGCTTTTATGTGTGCCTGATGTCCTCTGCCAGCATTCAGAAGTTGTTTTGTGGAATTTACTCAGTGTTCAAATGTTCTTTTGATTAATTTGTGGGGGAGAAAGTGGTCTCCTGATCCTATTCCTCCACCATCTTAGGACTGCCCTCCCCAATTGATTGTTTAGTTGCACATTATTTAAGCCTTCACATGTTTGTGATTTTTGCAGTTTATTTCCATGTAGTTGATTTATAGTCTAGTCCATAGAATGGTGGTTAGAAAATATGGTTGATATGATTTCAGTTTTCTTAAATTTACCAAGACTTGTTTTGTCATCTAGCATGTGATCTGTCCTGGAGAATGTTTCATGTGCACTTGAAAAGAATTTCTATTCTCTTGTTGTTCTACTCTGTAATTTTAAGGCCAGTGTTTACTGATTTTCTGTCTGGATGATCTGTCCATTGTGTAGGTGGGAAGTTACAGTTTCCTATGTTTATTATGTTATTGTCAATTTCTTACTTTATGTCTGTTAATATTTGCTTTAGGCACTTATGTACTTATGCTGGGCACATATGTACTTACAAGTGTTATATATTCTTCTTGTATATATCCCTTTATCATTATGTAATGTCCTTCTTTGTCTTATTATAGTGTTTGTTTTAAGGTCTATTTTGTTTGATAGAAATATTGCTGCCTCTGCTTTCTTTCCATTTCCACTCCATGGCATATGTTTTTCCATTTTCTCATTTTCTGTTCATGTGTGTCTTCAAAACCTAGGTGAATCTCTTATAAGTAGCATATACTGAGTTGGCCAAAAAGTTTTTTTGAGGCTCCAAGGGAACTCTTTGCTCAGCCCAATATATGGGCTTTATTTTTATATGCATTCAGCCACTCTTCTCTTTTAATTTGAAAGTAAAGTCCATTTATATCTAAAGTAATTCCCGATAGACATATTCCTTTGTGTTCCTTTATTTTACTTTTGCTGTCTTCCCTTATGATTTGGTAACTATCTTCAGTGTTATGTTTGGATTCTTTTCAGTTTTTGGCGTTCTGCATCTATTATGGATTTTCAGTTGTGCTTATCATGAAATATATATATATATATATATATATATATATATATATATATTTAATATATTTATATAACCATATCTCATCCCTATGCCATCTCAGAGGTCTTTTAAAATATTCCCATATTTTTTACTATTTTCTTTTTTCTGTTTGGCTAAAATAATTTCCTCTATTATGTCTTCCAGTTTGCTGATCTATCCCTAAGTATAATATTATCTAATCTACTGTTGACTCATCTAAGTGTGTTTTTTAATTGTTACTGCATTATTTATCTCTGTTTGGTGCCTCTTTATATTGTCTAACTCTTTTTTTTACTGTTCTAACTGTGTCCAACTGTTTTTTTGTCCTGAGTTCTTTGAGCATCTTTAAGATTATTGCTAGGAATGCTTTATTGGGTAGTTGCTTATCTCCAATTCAATTAGTTCTTCTGGGATTTTTTTTCCTTGTTCCTTCATTTGAAACATATTCCTATGTCACTTTATTTTGTCTAATTTTCTTTCATTTCTATGTATTTGGTAAACTGTTTACATTTCCCTACCTTAGAGAAATGGCTTTATGTAGGAGACATGCTATGGGGCTTAACAGCATACTTCCTTCGTGTCACCAGAGCGATATGCTTTTGGAGTGGCCTCTGTATGGGTTATGTGGGTCTTTCTGCTATGATAAGCTGACAACTATAGAAACTTGTAAGCATGGCTGTCTCCTAATCTAGTTGGCTGCCAGGCCCTGCCTTGCGTGAAGATTGCCAGCTTCTGGTATATGGGGCAGGGTCCTTCCATGGTTAGCTGCATGACTGGGAGAGTTCCCAAACTGGTGCCAGTCCACTGGTATATGGTGCCATGTCATGTATATGGTGCCAGGTAGTTGACTGCAGGGTTGGGATCCCATACCTAGTATCCACCTGCTGTTGGGCTGGGCCATGGCCGAAGGCAGGTGGCTGAGACGCTGAAGCTGTCCTGGGGCTGGTGTCAATCTCCTCATGGGTGGATCTGGTGCTCTGGGTATCCTAATGTTGCTGCCTTCCCACTAGTGGGTAAGTTTTGATCCCCAAAAATACTACCAGCACATTATGTGCAGAGCTAAGATCTGGGGTCTCTGGCTATGGGATGGAGTCCTAGAGTTGGTATCCACCCAATAGTAGATAGAGCTAGGAACAAAAGAGTTCTGGGGCTAGTTCTGGCCCACAGGATCCTGGGGTCTCTGGGTGCAGTATGAAAAGGTCCCAGAATTGGTGTCCACCCACAAGTGAGAAGGTCTAGGATCCAATCATCCTAGGCCTAATTCCCACTGCTGAGGAGTAAGACTGGACCCAAGGGCTAGTTCAGGCCCACTGGTAGGTCGAGCTTGATACTGAGTACTCTAGCTCTGAGGTCTTGAATTCACAGACCTGTTGTCCTGTTGGGGATGAGGCTGTGTTTTGGGTGTTGTGGTGAGCAGGGCCAGTTTCAGGGGAGCTAAGAGGAGGTTCTACATCAAACAGCCTGTTAGAGAAAGAATCTCAAAATGGTGTTTCCAACATTGCTGATGTTGGTCCAACATAAGAACACCCCTGAGATCCCTTGGAACTGGCCCTGTTCACCACAACACACAAAACCTAGCCTCACCCACAACAGGACAACAGGTCCAAAAATGGCTGTCACCACTGTATATAACCCTAGAGTGAGTCCCAATTGCCTTCTCTGAGAGAATTTCCAAGATCAGCAAGTGAATATAACCCAAGTTCCTTTCAAATTGTTACTTGTGTCCTGGGTCTCAGAGCTTGTGAGATTTAGTGTGTGTCCTTTTAGAGGGGAGTCTGTATTTCCCACAGCACTTAAGTTTTCCTGAAAGTAAGCCCCACTAGCCTTGAAAGCCAAATATTATAGAGGCTTATCTTTCCCGTGAAATGTCTCTGGCCTGGGGAGCTCAGTGTGGGGCTTGGACCCTTATTCCTTGTGGATAATCTCTGCAATTGCAGTTATTCTCCTGTTTGGGGGTCACTTACCCAGGGATATGACTCTTGACTATACTGTGTGTCCACTCCTCCTTTCCATCTTGTGGCTGCTTCTTTACATCTTTAGTTGTAAAATATCTTTTCTGTTAGTGTTCAGGTTGTTCTCATCAATAATTGACCAGTAAGTATTTGTAACTGTGGTGTGCTTGTGTAAAAAAAGATCTCTAGTCTTTCACATTCTGTTGTTTTCCTCTATTGCTTTGCATTGATCGCTGAGGAAGACTTTCTTATCTCTTCTTGCTATTCTTTGGAACTTTGCATTCAGACGCTTATATCTCTCCTTTTCTCCTTTCCTTTTCGCTCCTCTTCTGTTCACAGCTATTTGTAAGGCCTCCCCAGACAGCCATTTTGCTTTTTTTGCATTTCTTTTCCATGGGGATGGTCTTGATCTCTGTCTCCTGTACAATGTCACGAACCTCATTCCATAGTTCATCAGGCACTCTATCTATCAGATCTAGGCCCTTAAATCTATTTCTCACTTCCACTGTATAATCATAAGGGATTTGATTTAGGTCATACCTGAATGGTCTAGTGGTTTTCCCTACTTTCTTCAATTTAAGTCTGAATTTGGCAATAAGGAGTTCATGATCTGAGCCACAGTCAGCTCCTGGTCTTGTTTTTGCTGACTGTATAGAACTTCTCCATCTTTGGCTGCAAAGAATATAATCAATCTGATTTTGGTGTTGACCATCTGGTGATGTCCATGTGTAGAGTCTTCTCTTGTATTGTTGGAAGAGGGTGTTTGCTGTGACCAGTGTATTTTCTTGGCAAAACTCTATTAGTCTTTGCCTTGCTTCATTCCATATTTTAAGGCCAAATTTGCCTGTTACTCCAGCTGTTTCTTGACTTCCTACTTTTGCATTCCAGGCCCTTATATTGAAAAGGACATCTTTTTTGGGTGTTAGTTCTAAAAGATCTTGTAGGTCTTCATAGAACCGTTCAACTTCAGCTTCTTCAGCGTGACTGGTTGGGGCATAGACTTGGATTCCTGTGATATTGAATGGTTTGCCTTGGAAATGAACAGAGATCATTCTGTCATTTTTGAGATTGCATCCAAGTACTGCATTTTGAACTCTTTTGTTGACCATGATGGCTGCTCCATTTCTTCTGAGGGATTCCTGCCAGCAGTAGTAGATATAATGGTCATCTGAGTTAAATTCACCCATTCCAGTCCATTTCAGTTCGCTGATTCCTAGAATGTTGATGTTCATTCTTGCCATCTCTTGTTTAACCACTTCCAATTTGTCTTGATTCATGGACCTGACATTCCAGGTTCCTATGCAGTATTGCTCTTTACAGCATCAGACCTTGTTTCTATCAACAGTCACATCCACAACTGGGTATTCTTTTTGCTTTGTCTCCATCCCTTCATTCTTTGTGGAGTTATTTCTCCACTGATCTCCAGTAGCATGTGGGGCACCTACTGACATGGAGAGTTCCTCTTTCAGTATCCTATCATTTTGCCTTTTCATACTGTTCATGGGGTTCTGAAGGCAAGAATACTGAAGTGGTTTGCCATTCCCTTCTCCAGTGGACCACATTTTTGTCAGAAATTGAGGAAATTCAAAGAAATAGAGGAAAACAACAGAATGGGAAAGTCTAGAGATCTCTTCAAGAAAATTAGAGATACCAAGGGAACATTTCATGCAAAGATGGGCTTGATAAAGGACAGAAATTGTGTGGACCTAACATAAGCAGAAGATATTAAGAAGAGGTGGCAAGAATAGACAGAAGAACTGTACAAAAAAGATCTTCATGACACAGATAATCACAGTGGTGTGATCACTCACCTAGAATCACATATCCTGGAATGTGAAGTCAAGTGGGCCTTAGAAAGCATTACTACGAACAAAGCTAGTGGAGGTAATGGAATTCTAATTGAGCTGTTTCAAATCCTGAAAGATGATGCTCTGAAAGTGCTGCACTCAATAGGCCAGCAAATTTGGAAAACTCAGCAGTGGCCACAGGACTGGAAAAGGTCAGTTTTCATTCCAATCCCAAAGAAAGGCAGGGCCAATGAATGCTCAAACTACCGCACAATTGCACTCATCTCACACGCTAGTAAAGTAATGCTCAAAATTCTCCAAGCCAGGCTTCAGCAATACATGAACCGTGAACTTCCAGATGTTCAAGCTGATTTTAGAAAAGGCAGAGGAACCAGAGGCCAAATTGCCAACATCTGCTGGATCATGAAAAGAGCAGGAGACTTCCAGAAAAACATCTATTTCTGCTTTATTGACTATGGCAAAGCCTTTGACTGTGTGGATCACAAGAAACTGTGGAAAATTCTGAAAGAGATGGGCATACCACACCACCTGATCTGCCTCTTGAGAAATTTGTATGCAGGTCAGGAAACAACAGTTAGAATTGGACATGGAACAACAGACTGGTTCCAAATAGGAAAAGGAGTATGTGAAGGCTGTATATTTTCACTCTGCTTATTTGACTTCTATGCAGAATACATCATGAGAAACGCTGGGCTGGATGAAGCACAAGCTGGAATCAAGATTGCTGGGAGAAATCTCAATAACCTCAGATATGCAGATGATACCACCCTTATGGCAGAAAGTGAAGAGGAACTTAAAAGCCTCTTGATGAAGGTGAAAGAGGAGAGTGAAAAAGTTGGCTTAAAACTCAACATTCAGAAAACGAAGATCATGGCATCTGGTCCCATCACTTCATGGGAAATAGATGGGGAAACAGTGGAAACAGTGTCAGACTTTATTTTTCTGGGCTCCAAAATCACTGCAGATGGTGACTGCAGCCATGAAATTAAAAGACGCTTACTTCTTGGAAGGAAAGTTATGACCAATCTAGATAGCATATTCAAAAGCAGAGATATTACTTTGCCAACAAAAGTCTGTCTAGTCAAGGCTATGGTTTTTCCAGTGGTCATGTATGGATGTGAGAGTTGGACTGTGAAGAAAGCTGAGCACCGAAGAATTGATACTTTTGAACTGTGGTGTTGGAGAAGACTCTTGAGAGTCCCTTGGACTGCAAGGAGATCCAACCAGTCCATTCTGAAGGAGATCAGCCCTGCGATTTCTTTGGAAGGAATGATGCTAAAGCTGAAACTCCAGTACTTTGGCCACCTCATGCGAAGAGCTGACTCACTGGAAAAGACCCTGATGCTGGGAGGGATTGGGGGCAGGAGGAGAAGGGGTCGACAGAGGATGAGATGGCTGGATGGCATCCCTGACTCGATGGACGTGAGTCTGAGTGAACTCCGGGAGTTGGTGATGGACAGGGAGGCCTGGCGTGCTGCTATTCATGGGGTCGCAAAGATTCGGACACGACTGAGCAACTGAACTGAACTTAACTGAACTGTGGAAGAAGGTGAGATCAGGTCTTCCTACTCTGTCACCTTGGCCACTCCACCTCTGTATATTTTTTTTGGTAAGGCTAGGATTGTGTTACTCTCCTGTGCATTTAAAAATGTGTAGACAATTCATCTGTGTCCATCTGTTTTCAATTTGCATTTTGCTTCTTACAAGAGAAGGTGAAAATTTTGTACCCATTGTTGAGGAACAGGTGTACAATTGATTTTATTTATCCTTTTCTGTAAGGAAAGATATTTTGTCATACATATGCTCCATAGAACAATGCTTCCATTTTGACAGAAAATATAAGCATTAATTTTTTTAAAGAATCATCATTTTGAGGATGAATGGAAGAGTGCCATGTTTGAGGCACATTTAAGTATAAAACTTTTTTAAAGAAAGATCTTCAAGATGACATAGATAAATTCATAGAGCATATAGATTATTCTTTTAATTTTAAAAGTAATTCTTTTCTTACATTACTTTGGAAGCGTCCCAAAATTCAAGAGAGATAGTTTTAAAACCCTCTTTCCTATGCTGAATTTCCAAAGCACTATCCTTGCATTTCACACATGACTGAAGAACCAAACTACCACTTTCTGAAAATCCATCAGAAAATTCTGAGATCTTAAAATAATACACAACTGGATCAAAACCGCAATTTAGATTTACAAGAGACAGGGAAATTATATGGAAAAATAGAGTGCTTTTAATAAAGGAGCAGTTTTAAAAGAGTTTATTGCTTCACCACCATAAAGAATGAGAAACTGAGGTAGTAAGGTGTGAAACACACAGTGAATACTACCACACATATAAGGACCATCCACAAAGCCTTTTTTATCTTTGGTGGTTTGAGGAAGAACTTGGAATTCTTGTAAAAGTTTTCCTGTTCTCCCTGTACAATAAGTAATAATTACAACAGAGAATACAAACTTTCCAAGTTCAACTACAATTATCATGCCAATAGTAGATGCTATGCTAATGTATTGAAACCCTAAATCAGCAAGTCAGGGCTCAGAGTGTTCAGTGTTGTTATCTAATCCAACATTTCTCAGAATTGCAAGTGGCAAACAGGCAGTCCCTACCATCACTCAGATTGCAGCACTGATGCTCAGATCGTACCTATTCCAGCCTCTGGTCCTGAAGGGCTTGAGGAGAAAGAAGTATCTCTGAAGGCTGTTACATGTCAAGAAACAAATGCTGGCATAGATATTGAGATAATTCAGGTAAAAGTACAGAAAGAAACGGGTTCTCTGGAAAGGCCAATGGTGGCTGATTTAATAGTAAATCCAGAAGGGTTAAGGACAGCACGTGAGCACAATTAGCCACAGAGAAGTTGATTATGGAAATAATGGCTTTATTATTCTTGCTGATGAAGTGACACAGAATCCACAAGGCTATACTGTTGGCCCGTAGACTAGGGATAAATCTTAGGATGTAAGTAGCTGCATAGAGGGAGTACTGAAATGATATTTGAAGATCAGTGTACTTTGCTCTTGTACTGTTTGTGCTGTTGCTTCCCATCCTTCCTTAGGGAAAGCATCAGAATGAGTATTTCTGCAGAAAATAGTCTATAAATATAGTCAAGGGCATATCAGTCCATGTTTGGGTATACAAATAAACTTGTCTAGCAAAGAGGTATCCAAGTGTGAACTTTGATAAATTCAAAAGATCTTTTCTATGTAAACTGAAAATAGCTTGCCAATCTACAACTGGATAACAGTATTGTCGAAGATATTTTGGGGAATCAAAAAAAAAAAAATCACTATATTGGCAGTAGCCTCAGTCAGGTTTTTTCCTTAGTAGTCAAAAGAAGAAGTAATCAAGCTTGCAGAGATAACCAACAAGCAAGTCTTCACTGACAAATAGTCCCTAAACATATATTTTAAGATTCTTGTTTTCCATTTGGTTTTACAATTCTATCTGTATTGTCAAAATTTGAGATCTGTCTTGCCCTATCATCAGCCTATTTTGAGTGGCAACCTTACCAGGGATTAGAAGACTGCTTAAATGAGTCTATGAACATTTAGGAATGAAACGTGGGATAAAGGCGTGGGAAAGAGCTGGCTGGTCACTAGGCCTTGGGAAGATAAGGGTTTGGAAAAAATAGTGCAACTCAGATAACCATTGTCTCTTTCAGAATTTGTCTAAAAGCACAATTAGCTCTGTTTATATAACTTTGCACTTTCTTGAAGCTTCAGTAACTTTAGAGATCTGTGTTTATTAATACAATTTCAGTAGCTTCAGATGTTCATGTTTATTGAGACTATCCTTGCAACCATTGCAAGCAACTACCAGAGTGTGTGAAGGACTAAAGGATATCTGGTGGTAGATGTAGCAAAAGGGGTTGCCTCTACTTCAGCTCTTAGGGCAAGTTCAGTGAAAAAGTTGTTAATGTGGACAGTTACATTTCTAGCAATCATAATTGTTAGAAATCCTTCCCTCTAGTAAGCCAAAAACCCACATCCCTGTCATTTCAACCAGTTTTGCCTACCAAAACTAAATAAATCCTACTTCCTGTTATGCATGAAACTCTTGAAATATCTAAGGATAGCAATTCTGTCATTTCTCAAATCTTCCATTATCCAGGTTAAATATCCATCCCAGATATGAAATAGTTCTTATACTTGGCTTTGGATCAGAACATTTTCCTTTTAGTCAAAAGAGACTACAATACAGCTTATTTTACCCATGAAAATGACAGTTTAGGAACCCCTATGTTTGATTTTTTAGGAAATATAACATGCATTTGATTGCAGGACAAAAGGATAAATGCTTTCTTAATACTCTCTTGTGATTTTCATCACTTGTAAAAGCAGTTAGTTTGCTTCACATTTATAAAATTAAAAGGAAAATAAGACAGACTTAACATTGACTATTGAAAGCAATATAGGGTCAAGGACAATGCCTAAACACAACCAATTAAAAAATGTAAAAGTCAAAAAAAAATGTAAAAGTCAGTCCACCCATGCACAGTTCATACAGTGCAAAACAACCTATTTGGTTCATTTGTGTTGACTACATGGGGCTCTCTGATAAACTGTATTTACTGGCTCTCTGATAAACTGTATTTACTAACTGACTGTTGATTGCAATCAATCAGTTCATTCCGATAAACAGCTACTTTAAATGTGCTGTTCCCTGCCCCCCACCACTGAGTTGATTGTTTTGCTTAATCGACCAGTTAGTTTAACAAAATGTAGCTAGGGCCAATACTATCTTTTTTGTGGTTTGTTTAGTCACTGAACTAACTAAAATAATTGGTCTTATGTTCTCTATGTGTGGTGTGTGTGTGTGTGTGCGTGCGTGTACTCTCAGTTGTGTTCAACTAATAAAAAGCCATATAAGGTAGAACAAAATTATTCTTGAAATAAAATTTAAGGAACAGTTAATATACATGAACTCTTCCTTGATCAACGTTGATTTTGTTATAATAATTGTTAAAAATAGCTGAATGCCTACTTTGGACAAGGTGCTATACTTTATATACACTCTCAATAGATCTTTCACAGCAATCCTGTGCAACAATAAAATATTACCAGTATTTTACAAAAAGGAAAACTGAGGCCTCAAGAAAGGTAAGGCTCACTTCCTCCACGAAAGGTTTTCCTGACCTCTCCAAACCACAGATCACTTCTACAACCTCAGAGTATCCCTAATTTTGATAATTATATTTAGTGCACTTCACACACTGCTGCTGCTAAGTCGCTTCAGTCGTGTCCAACTGTGTGCGACCCCACAGATGGCAGCCCACTCACCAGCATGCTGCAATTATTTGCCTTTACATGCAGTTAATTATGTTCCTTTGAATAGCCTGCAATCTACCACAGACATATAAAAAATGTATTCTCTTATTTCTCCTTTCTTCCATGATAAAGTGTCTAGTAATTGTCTTGTACATATTAGAGACCCACTAAGTGTTTATTGAATGAATGACTGAATAGTACAGGATGAATGGATGAATCAGGGGCAAAATGTCTTACCCAGAAGATAGAAATAAGTATCTGGAGAATTAGAATTTAGCTGTGATGTTTGACTTGACCACCAGGTGTCATAAGTATGCCAACATTCAAATATCTTTTGATATTTTAGCACATAATTTATTTTAAAATTTCATTAATGGAGAAATCATAATAAAGAATAAAAGTATCAATAACTTCCTGGTAACATCAGAAACACATTTAAAATTGCATTTTAGAGAGTTTGAATTTATTTTATTTTTTTAGACATCATACTTCTCATATAATTCTCTGAAAATAGTTTGGTTTCTAAGTTAATTGCAGATTCCTAGAATATTAAAACTATTACAAGCCATTGAGATCTTCTGATCTCAGAACTTCTTATAGATGAGAAAACTAAGACCAAAAACAGGGAAATTAAAATTTTCAAATTTGAAAAGAAAATTAGCAGCAAATGTTAGACCAAGGTCTCTTGTCTCCATCTACAGAATAATTTCTAATTTTCCAGGAACTTCTAAGAAGAAAATCAAATTTTTGGAAAATTTCTACTACTTCAAACTTTCAGAAACAAACAAATGCCAGAGTTTAGAACACTAAACTTGACAGTATATTGTTACAGCAAAAGGAATATTCCAGGACAAATGCATTTTTTTGAACAGAATGAACATTTCCAAGTCTCAAATAATAACTGTGTATAAAGTCTGCTTAAAAGTCTTTGTTTTGAAGTGTGTATTATTTCTTTACACAAGGAATGTAAAGTGGGTGAAAATCACTCAGTCATGTCCAACTCTTTTTGACCCCCATGAACTATACAGTACATGGAATTCTCCAGGCCAAAATATTGGAATGGGTAGCCTTTCTCTTCTTCAGGGGATCTTCCCAACCCAGGGATCAAACCCAGATCTCTTGCATTGCAGGCAGATTCTTTACCAGCTGAGCCACAAGGGAAGTCCAAGAATACTGGAGTGGGTAGCCTATCCTTTCTCCAGAGGATCTTCCCAACCCAGAAATCGAACTGGGGTCTCCAACCCAGAAATCGAACTGGGGTCTCCTGCACTGCAGGCTGATTCTTTACCAACTGAACTATCAGGGAAGCCCACACAAAGAATAGAGTTTTACATTAGAAAATGCGTGTTTGTGTGTGAGCGTGCACACTCAGTCACGTCCGACTCTTTGCAAACCCACCAGAGGCTCTTCTGTCCGTGGGATTTTCCAGGCAAGAATGCTCGAGTGGGTTGCCATTTCCTCCTCCAACAGGTCTTCCTGACTCCGGGTTGAACCCACATCTCCTGTAGCTCCTGCACTGGCAGCCAGATTCTTTATCACTGAGCCACCAGAGAATCCCTTACTTTAGAAAATATATGTAAGCAAAAACAAATAAAAATATATACCTATCTATCACAAATAATTCCAATGCAAACATTCTAGTATATAACCATTTACATTTTATTCTGTGGCTGTAAATCTTCAAGCTGATGTATATAAAGATATTTTTACCACTTTAACTCATATACATATATGTTTTATAATCATAGTTTATATTCAATCATAGTTGCTCTGATTGTAGTGCCCTGTCATAAAGATGGTAAAAATAGCACATGAAAAGATGCCCAACATCACTAATTATTAGACAAATGCAAATCAAAACTACAATGAGGTATCATCTCACATTGGTCACAATGGTCATCATTAAAAAAATCTACAAACAATAAATGCTGGAGAGGGTGTGGAAAAAAGGAACCCTCTTACACTGTTGGTGGGAATGTAAATTGGTATAGCCACTAATGGAGAACAGTATGGAGGTTCCTCAAAGAAACTAAAAACAGAACTACCATGTGACCCAGCAATCTAATTCCTAAACATGTACTTGGAGAAAACAATAATTCACAAAGATACATGTACCCCAATGTTCATTGCAACAATATTTACAATAGCTAGGACATGGAAGCAACCTAAATGTCCTTTGACAGAGGAATGGATAAAAAGATTTGGGGCTGGTGCACTGGGAAGACCCAGAGGGATGGTATGGGGAGGGAGGAGGGAGGAGGGTTCAGGATGGGGAACACATGTTTTAAAATTATTAAATTAAAAATTAAAAAAAAAAAAGATGTGGTATATATATACAATGCAATATTCAGATACTAAAAGGAATGAAATATCCATTTGCAGAGACATAAATAGACCTAGAGACTGCCATGCAGAGTGAAGTAAGAAAAAAAAAACAGAAAAGAGAAAAATATTTTATATGAACACGTATGTGGAATCTAGAAAAAATGGCACAGATGAACTTATTTGCAAAGCAGAAATAGAATCACAGATGTAGAGAACAAACTTATGGATACCAAAGGGGAGTGGTAAGGGGGAGTGGGATTAATTGGGAGATTGTGATTAACATATATACACTACTATGTATAAAATAGATAACTAATAATAACCTACTGTATAGCACAGGGAACTACTCAGTGCTCTGTGGTGACCTAAACGGGAAGTAAATCTAAAACAGAAGGGATATATGTATACATACAACTGACTCACTTTGCTGTACAGCAGAAACTAACACAACATTGTGAAGCAACTATACTCCAATAAAAAAAAATTTTTAAATGTAGTGTCTTGTCAATAAATAGACATCTAAATAGCCATTTAATGGTGTATTGCTCTTCATCATGCTGACTTCTTCAATTGTATAGCTGATCCTGTTCCTGATGCTGTCTGGCTGTTCACACTGTCCATACATACTCTTAGTTGAACCCAGGCTAGGTATGTCACAAGCTAAGAGGCTGGAAGGAGACACGAGGAGCCAGAGGAACTACAGATATGTTTATTTTCTCCTGGCCGAGGCAGCAGCCATAGCAGCAGCTATAGCATAACCTAACACAACACAACCTCTCTCCTGGCTGCTCAGCGGCCATAATATTATTCTCTCCTGGCTGATGCCAAAGCTGTAGCAATAGACATGCTATATTCTCTCCTGTCGTGGGTGACCCAACAGACACAGCCATGATGCAGCAATAATGCCACTGCTTTCTAGGTGGAGTTCATATATACCTACTGCACAAAGTAGCCTGTGACCAAAGGAGTACCTAGTGATGCACATGCACAGTGGTATAATTGATCTCACCTGTTACATAAACCTCATGACATACATGTAAAATACGATAAATGATCTCAGCTGTTACACAGTCATTATTTGCAAAACATAGGGCAAGAGAGCCTGAACATACCATCTTGACTAATTTGCTCTCTCTGCACAAATGGTTACTTAGAATTGCATCAGATTTATGTGTTATAATTTATTTAGTAACATTGAGGCAGATTACCATTTTTTCACTGTTATAAACAATGCTTGGCAAATATTCATGTATCCTCACATTTGTACATTTGAGTAAATATTTCCTTTGAATAAAGTCTTGTAAAGTTTAAAAATAAAATAAAATTAAAAAAAAGCAAACAAACAAAAGTGGAATTTCTAGGTTTTTAATATATAATGCCAAATCATTCTGCACAAAGGTAAACTACATGAAACTACAAAGCTAATGCTATTTCCTATAACATCACAATAGCAAATTTGTTAGTTTTAAAAATGCATCAAATTATTTTTAGCTAAAGGAAGAAATATGGTATACAGAATTCTGACTCATTCTTTAAGGCCTAGCTCAAAGTAACTACCTCTACCTAGGCACAAAGCAACCAGACAGAATTTACAACTCCTACCTTAACACAGTTCTTCACAAACTTGGCCATGCCTCAGAATCATCTGGAGAGCTGTACCATCCACAAAGTTTCTGTTTCAGTAGATCTGGTGTAAGGCCCCAAAATATATATCTCTAATAAGTTCCCATGTGATGCATGGACCACACACTGAAAACCACTGCCCTAAAACAGTGTGTTATCTGAAAAAAATAATATGTTATCCTCACCAATATTGTGAATCATCTAATTAAGGCTATAGACTGAATGTTTAAGTGTTTATGTAACTTCCAAATTCATCTGTTCAAACCTAATCCAGAATGAGATGGTATTTGAAGATGGGGCCTTTAGGAGGTGATTAAATCATTAGAGGATTAATGCCCTTGTAAAAGAGACCCAAAGAATTCCCTGGCCCCTTCTATGAGAGAGAAGATGGCCATCTAAGAGCCAGGAAGTGGGCTCTCATCAGATACCAAAACTGATGGCATCTTGATCTTAGAAGTCTTGGCCTCCAGAACTGTGAGAAATAAATGCATAAGCCACCCAATCTATGGGATTTTTTTTTTTAGCAGCCCAAACAGAGTAAGTCAATTAATCATATAGCTTTTTCATCATAGATGAGGAAACTCACAGACAAGTTTGTGACCTAGCTTTCATAACTGTGTAATGTGATCTGTTCTATTAATCTACCTTCTATTATTTCTCCCATCTTGACCACATAGAAGAAAATGACAGTAAAATAAAACAAACAGAATGAGAAAAATATTGCATTATGTTTATTTTTTAGAAAAGAATCAGGATTCCTATGTTTAAAAGTCTGCAGTTCTCTTAATACTATAATGAAAGGTTAAGTTTTAAAAAGCTTTTTAGTATTAGGGTGATGATGGCCTCATAGAATGAGTTTGGAAGTTTACCTTCCTCTGCAAGTTTTTGGAAGAGTTTGAGCAGGATAGGTGTCAGCTCTTCTCTAAATTTTTGGTAGAATTCAGCTGTGAAGCCGTCTGGACCGGGGCTTTTGTTTGCTGGAAGATTTTTGATTACAGTTTCAATTTCCATGCTTGTGATGGGTCTGTTAAGATTTTCTATTTCTTCCTGGTCCAGTTTTGGAAAGTTGTACTTTTCTAAGAATTTGTCCATTTCTTCCACGTTGTCCATTTTATTGGCATATAATTGTTGATAGTAGTCTCTTATGATCCTTTGTATTTCTGTGTTGTCTGTTGTGATCTCTCCATTTTCGTTTCTAATTTTGTTGATTTGATTTTTCTCCCTTTGTTTCTTGATGAGTCTGGCTAATGGTTTGTCAATTTTAGTTATCCTTTCAAAGAACCAGCTTTTGGTTTGTTGATTTTTGCTATGGTTTCTTTTGTTTCTTTTGCATTTATTTCTGCTCTAATTTTTAAGATTTCTTTCCTTCTACTAACCCCGAGGTTCTTCATTTCTTCCTTTTCTAGTTGCTTTAGGTGTAGAGTTAGGTTATTTATTTGACTTTTTTCTTGTTTCTTGAGGTGTGCCTGTATTGCTATGAACTTTCCCCTTGGGACTGCTTTTACCATGTCCCACAGGTTTTGGGTTGTTGTGTTTTCATTTTCATTTGTTTCTATGCAAATTTTGATTTCTTTTTTGATTTCTTCTGTGATTTGTCGGTTATTCAGCAGCGTGTTGTTCAGCCTCCATATGTTGGATTTTTTAATAGTTTTTCTCCTGTAATTGAGATCTAATGTTACTGCATTGTGGTCAGAAAAAATGCTTGGGATGATTTCTATTTTTTTGAATTTACCAAGGCTAGCTTTATGGCCCAGAATATGATCTATGCTGGAGAAGGTTCCATGTGCGCTTGAGAAAAAGGTGAAATTCATTGTTTTGGGATGAAATGTCCTATAGATATCAATTAGGTCTAACTGATCTATTGTATCATTTAAAGTTTGTGTTTCCTTATTAATTTTCTGTTTAGTTGATCTATCCATAGGTGTAAGTGGGGTATTAAAGTCTCCCACTATTATTGTGTTATTGTTAATGTCTCCTTTCATACTTGTTAGCATTTGTCTTACGTACTGTGGTGCTCCCGTGTTGGGTGCATATATATTTATAATTGTTATATCTTCTTCTTGGATTGATCCTTTGATCATTATGTAGTGACCTTCTTTGTCTCTTTTCACAGCCTTTGTTTTAAAGTCTATTTTATCTGATATGAGTATTGCTCCTCCTGCTTTCTTTTGGTCCCTATTTGCATGGAAAATCTTTTTCCAGCCCTTCACTTTCAGTCTGTATGTGTCCCCTGTTTTGAGGTGGGTCTCTTGTAGACAACATGTGTAGGGGTCTTGTTTTTGTATCCACTCAGCCAGTCTTTGTCTTTTGGTAGGGGCATTCAACCCATTTACGTTTAAGGTAATTACTGATAAGTATGATCCCGTTGCCATTTACTTTATTGTTTTGGGTTCGAGATTATACACTGTTTTTGTGTTTCCTGTCTAGAGAATATCCTTTAGTATTTGTTGGAGAGCTGGTTTGGTGGTGCAGAATTCTCTCAGCTTTTGCTTGTCTGAAAAGCTTTTGATTTCTCCTTCATACTTGAATGAGATCCTTGCTGGGTACAATGGTCTGGGGTGTAGGTTATTTTCTTTCATCATTTTAAGTATGTCTTGCCATTCCCTCCTGGCTTGAAGAGTTTCTATTGAAAGATCAGCTGTTATCCTTATGGGAATTCCCTTGTGTGTTATTTGTTGTTTTTCCCTTGCTGCTTTTAATATTTGTTCTTTGTGTTTGATCTTTGTTAATTTGATTAATATGTGTCTTGGGGTGTGATAAAAACTCTCCAGAAAGCAGGAATAGAAGGAACATACCTCAACATAATAAAAGCTATATATGACAAACCCACAGCAAACATTATCCTCAATGGTGAAAAATTGGAAGCATTTCCTCTAAAGTCAGGAACAAGACAAGGGTGCCCACTTTCACCATTACTATTCAACATAGTTTTGGAAGTTTTGGCCACAGCAATCAGAGCAGAAAAAGAAATAAAAGGAATCCAAATTGGAAAAGAAGAAGTAAAACTCTCACTATTTGCAGATGACATGATCCTCTACATATAAAACCCTGAAGATTCCACCAGAAAACTACTAGAAATAATCAATGACTATAGTAAAGTTTCAGGATATAAAATCAACACACAGAAATCCCTTGCATTCCTATACACTAATAATGAGAAAACAGAAAGAGAAATTAAGGAAACAATTCCATTCACCATTGCAACGGAAAGAATAAAATACTTGGGAATATATCTACCTAAAGAAACTAAAGACCTATATATAGAAAACTATAAAACACTGGTGAAAGAAATCAAAGAGGACACTAATAGATGGAGAAATATACCATGTTCATGGATTGGAAGAATCAATATAGTGAAAATGAATATAGTACCCAAAGCAATTTATAGATTCAATGCAATCCCTACCAAGCTACCAACAGTATTCTTCACAGAGCTAGAACAAATAATTTCACAATTTGTATGGAAATACAAAAAACCTCGAATAGCCAAAATGATCTTGAGAAAGAAAAATGGAACTGGAGGAATCAACCTACCTGACTTCAGGCTCTACTACAAAGCCACAGTTATCAAGACAGTATGGTACTGGCACAAAGACAGAAATATAGATCAATGGAACAAAATAGAAAGCCCAGAGATAAATCCATGCACATATGGACACCTTATCTTTGACAAAGGAGGCAAGAATATACAATAGATTAAAGACAATCTCTTTAACAAGTGGTGCTGGGAAATCTGGTCAACCACTTGTAAAAGAATGAAACTAGACCACTTTCTAACACCATACACAATAATAAACTCAAAATGGATTAAAGATCTCAACGTAAGACCAGAAACTATAAAACTCCTGAGGAGAACATAGGCAAAACACTCTCTGACATACATCACAGCAGGATCCTCTATGACCCACCTCCCAGAATATTGGAAATAAAAGCAAAAATAAACAAATGGGACCTAACTAACCTTAAAAGCTTCTGCACATCAAAGGAAACTATTAGCAAGGTGAAAAGACAGCCTTCAGAATGGGAGAAAATAATTGCAAATGAAGTAACTGACAAACAACTAATCTCAAAAACATACAAGCAACTCCTACAGCTCAACTCCAGAAAAATAAATGACCCAATCAAAAAATGGGCCAAAGAACTAAACAGACATTTCTCCAAAGAAGACATACAGATGGCTAACAAACACATGAAAAGATGCTCAACATCACTCATTATCAGAGAAATGCAAATCAAAACCACTATGAGGTACCATTTCACACCAGTCAGAATGGCTGCGATCCAAAAGTCTACAAATAATAAATGCTGGAGAGGGTGTGGAGAAAAGGGAACCCTCTTACACTGTTGGTGGGAATGCAAACTAGTACAGCCACTATGGAGAACAGTGTGGAGATTCCTTAAAAAATGGAAATAGAACTGCCTTATGATCCAGCAATCCCACTGCTGGGCATACACACTGAGGAAACCAGAAGGGAAAGAGACACGTGTACCCCAATGTTCATCGCAGCACTGTTTATAATAGCCAGGACATGGAAGCAACCTAGATGTCCATCAGCAGATGAATGGATAAGAAAGGAGTGGTACATATACACAATGGAGTATTACTCAGCCATTAAAAAGAATACATTTGAATCAGTTCTAATGAGGTGGATGAAACTGGAGCCTATTATACAGAGTGAAGTAAGCCAGAAGGAAAAACATAAATACAGTATACTAACGCATATATATGGAATTTAGAAAGATGGTAACAATAACCTGGTGTACGAGATAGCAAAAGAGACACTGATGTATAGAACAGTCTTATGGACTCTGTGGGAGAGGGAGAGGGTGGGAAGATTTGGGAGAGTACATTGAAACATGTAGAATATCATGTAAGAAATGAGTTGCCAGTCCAGGTTCGATGCGCGATACTGGATGCTTGGGGCTGGTGCACTGGGACGACCCAGAGGGATGGTGTGGGGAGGGAGGAGGGAGGAGGGTTCAGGATGGGGAACACATGTATGCCTGTGGCGGATTCATTTTGATATTTTGCAAAACTAATACAATTATGTAAAGTTTAAAAATAAAATAAAATTTAAAAGAAAAAAAAAAAAAAAGCTTTTTATTCACCACAATGGATTTTTAAGAAAAATCTAACAAACTTGGGGCTTTTCAGGTGGCACTAATGGTAAAGATACTGCCTGTCAATGCAGCAGACATAAAAGACATGGGTTCAATCCATGAGTATGGATCCCTTCACAAACATCTTCTTTAAACTTCACTGAAACAGAGGTGACACCAGTAGTGGGCAGAGAGTCTTACTCTTGAAATCCCACTGCAAGCACCCATGGCTTGGTCAATGGCCTGTTGAGGATTTCTCCAGTTTCCCTTCATAGGCCTATAGTTAGACTATATTGTTTAGAGACTATGACTCTTAAAATTGCTTTATGAGTGTCAAGCTCCATTTATTTCATTTAAAGTTTTTAGCCCTTCTTGAAATACTAGCTCTGCAAATATCTTTTAGGCAAATGGTAATCCTTCTAGACTGAAGACCACATCCTCTTTTTTCCAACTACGGGACCATGAATGCTTTCCACCTCTGTTTGTCAGTGCTTGCTAGACACAGCTGCTGGTTTTAGATAACAAAGGCTTGGATACAGAATAATCTCACCACTATTTTTCTCCATTGGTTTCATCTGAATTTCATGTTTCTTTCTAGAAATTAAGCCAGCAGAGATGGTTGCAGAGTATTACCTTTCCAGAAAGATTAACAATAAGAAATTACCTGCTTCTTCATGGCCCAACACATTGGCCCCAATGATGGAGGATTCTACTCACAGAAAACTTTTCAAATAATTTGAATCTTCATATTCATGATCTCATTTAGTAAGGCACAGGCACAAAGTGGTAAAGTAACTTGCCTGAGAATAAAGAACACCATAGTTGACTTTGAAATGTAGCTAGAAATCACCCTCTCACTCTAATAATCTTTCTACTTGACCTGGCTGCCTCCATGATGAGAAAAGAAAGTTCTATATGAACCTACCCAAAGACATATACACTGAATGGCAGGAAAAAGCATGGAATAGTTGAGTCGTGGGTTCAGGGGAAAGACGGATGGGTATCCATAAGAACTTTTTTGTCTTATTTTAATTATTTTATTTTTTAATTGGAGGATAACTACATAACAATATTGTGTTAGTTTCTACCATACATCAGCATGAATCAGCCAAAGATATACATGTGTCCCCTCCCTCTTGAATCTCTTTCCCAACTCCCACCCCACCCCATCCCTGTAGATTGTCACAGAGGAAATGTTTTATTACACTAATTTAGCCTTTCTTTTCTCCTCCACCTATAGCAGTCATTCTTTGAAGTACGCACAGGACTTGGGGCCCTTCTCTTCGTTAGCTTACTTTGTATAATTCAAGTACAAAACAACCCCCATCTGGGCCTTAGAATGCAACTTTCTCTCTAAATATAATAAATATTATTTAATTAATGTAACATTTTAACATGGTTTTAATATGTTAGACATTGTTTTAGGTAATGATGATAAGGTGGTATATAGACAGGCATACTCTCTGCTTCATGAAGCTTTTAATCTCATAGTACTATATCTACCCCATTGTCTCTGCCCCCCAAAGTAATACTCACCCATCAAAGTTATATTTAAGTTGTATATTCTTAATGACGGTTTCTCTGAAAGCCTTTCATAGCCCTCCTGCTACATTCTCTTGCTAGAAATAGAATAAGTAATGCAATGAACCAATTAACATTGAAATATTAGTTACTGGCTATAGCTTAAAACAGTATTTGTACTTAAGGGGTAAAGGATTAAAGGGAAAATAATTTTGTTTAAATAAGAAAGCTGTAGTACATATACAGAATGGAGTATTACTCAGCCATTAAAAAAATACATTTGAATCAGATCTAATGAGGTGGATGAAACTGGAGCCTATTATACAGAGTGAAGTAAGTCAGAAAGAAAAACACCAATACAGTATACTAATGCATATATATGGAACTTAGAAAGATGGTAACGATAACCCTGTATGCGAGACAGCAAAAGAGACACAGATGTATAGAATAGTCTTTTGGACTCTGTGGGAGAGGGTGAGGGTGGGACGATTTGGGAGAATGGCATTGAAACATGTATAATATCATATGTAAAACGAATCACCAGTCCAAGTTCGATGCATGATACAGGATGCTCGGGGCTGGTGCACTGGGATGGCCCAGAGGGATGGTATGGGGAGGGAGGTGGGAGGGGAGTTCAGGATGGGGAACATGTGTACACCTGTGGCAGATTTATGTTGATGTATGGCAAAACCAATACAATATTGTAAAGTAATTAGCCTTCAATTAAAATAAATAAATTTATATTAAAAAAAGAATTGATATAATTTCAAACAGTAATGTTACAATCAAAAGATAAAAGGGGCAAGGGATCTTTTTGCACCTCTCAAACCATCACTATTGACTAATAAATTATTTTGTGCCTGTGTAAATCCAGCTCTGCTCTAAAGCTTACTGTTTCTTGATGAGAGTAACACGAAAGCTTACGCTATCTATATCAAATTGTATTATTTGTCTGTCTCCTTTTACACTCAAGGAGGGTAGCATTGGAAAATAAGACCCAGGAAAGGAAAGCAGTGGCTAAGTTTATAGAAAAAACCCAGTGTTCTATACAGAATCTAATACTCTGTGGTAACTTTAAGTTTTTTTTTTTTACTTTTGTTCCATGACTGCAGGAAAACATAAGAATTAGTAGTTTATGCCCACACAGTGAAATAAAATGTGTTCTTTTCTCCCCTGGCCCACTATCTTGTTTTTCAAGGCCACAAGAATGCCCGAATGTAGTCTATTAAGGAACCAAATGAATAACATTTCATTGGTAATTTAGCATCTTGAAGAAGATCATAGAATTTAGTGTTAAACTGTCTAATTTTGAATACTGACTCTGTCACATACTAATTGTGGGTAAGTTTATTAACCTCCATGTACCTTAGTTTCCTTCTTTTCAAATGGAAATAACAACAGGCTTATTGCAAGTACCTAGCTTACAGTCCAGAATGGGCAATGGCACCCCACTCCAGTACTCTTGCCTGGAAAAATCCCATCCGGAGGAGCCTGGTAGGCTGCAGTCCATGGGGTCACTAAGAGTCGGACATGACTGAGCGACTTCACTTTCACTTTTCACTTTCATGCATTGGAGAAGGAAATGGCAACCCACTCCAGTGTTCTTGCCTGGAGAATCCCAGGGATGGGGGAGCCTGGTGGGTTGCCGTCTATGGGGTTGCACAGAGTCGGAAATGACTGAAGCAACTTAGCAGCAGCAGTAGCAGCAGCTTACAGTTAGCACTTAATTTATAGCAATTATTATCATTAGTATTTAGCAGTCATATATGTCTGTGGCCGTCCTTCTATAAAGTCAATGGGAAAGGCTGTGCTTTGGGTAAAGTTGTGTGAAAGGAAGAATAAAGAGACTGGGGCAAAAACAGACTAGCCTCTGTGACTGGAATAGTTCTTGGTCCTGGGTTATACAAGATGTATGCAATACTTTTTCATTTATTTAGCAATATGACACTGTCATGTGTTAAGCTTTTTGTTAACTTTTCCTTTCTTACATTTTACTTAGAACTTCTTCAGCTAAACTGAAGAGTCAGAGAATCATAGTTCCAGAATAGAACCTAAGGATCACCTAGTATATGACTTTTGTGCTAAAATGAAGAATCTGAAGCCCTGAAAGTGAAAGACTTTGCCCAATGACACCCAGAAAACTCCAAAATAAGCAGGTCTTGAATCCAGTTCTTGCCCTGTTCATCATAATTTTCCTACTATATCATTTTATTCAACATTTAATTCTATTCAGATTTGAATTTTTCTACAGTCATTTTACACTTGTTAGTCCACACTATTCCCCAAGTCTGGATGCTGCCACACTGGGTAGAGACTTGTCAATATGTGGATTACATTTGGGGATATAGTAGTAGTTACACATGAAATGGTATCTACGGGACACTGCAAAGGTACCACCATACTTACTTTGGAAAGCTGTCTCAGAATATGTATGAGCACATTCACCACTCAAGTATCCCATAGGATTGAATAAAGATTCTGAATGCATAGATGCTAATTCATTATAAAATCTAACATGCAAAGTTTAAAGATCCTAAGTTGCAAGCTAGAGCTGTTGTTCAGTCGCTCAGTCATGTCTGATTCTTTGTGACCCCATGGACTGCAGTATGCCAGGCTTCCCTGTCCTTCACCATCTCCCAAAGCTTGCTAAAACGCACATCCATTGAGTTGGTGATGCCATCCAACCATCTCATCCTCTGTCGTCCCCTTCTCCTCCTGCCTTCAATCTTTCCCAGCTTCAGGGTCTTTTCTAATGAGTCAGTCCTTCACATCAGGTGGCCAAAGTATTGGAGCTTCAGCTTCAGCATCAGTCCTTCCAATGAAAATTCAGGACTGATTTCCTTTAGGATTAACTAGTTTGATCTCCTTGCAGTCCGAGGGACTGTCAAGAGTCTTCTCCAACAGTTCAAAAGCATCAATTCTTCAGCACTCAGCGTTCTTTATGGTTCAACTCTCAAACCTACGTGTGACCACTGGATAAACCATAGCTTTGACTATATGGACCTTTATCTGCAAATAATGTCTCTGTTTTTTAATATGCTGTCTAGGTTTTTTATAGCTTTTCTTCTAAGGAGCAAGCATCTTTTAATTTCATGGCTGCTGTCACAGTCTGTAGTGATTTTGAAGCCCAAGAAAATGAAGTCCAATCATTTTTTCTGTTGGCTCCCCATTTATTTGCCATGAAGTTATGGGACCGAATGTCATGATTTTAGTTTTCTGAGTGCTGAGTTTTAAGCCAGCTTTTTCACTTTCCTCTTTCACATTCATCAATAGTTTTTTTTATTATTATTATTCTTTGCTTTTTGCCATAAGAGAGTATAGCAAGCTATAGGGAGTATAGAAAGCTGGTTTTAGGTCTGGCATATACTCTTTCTGCTGCTCCTTTCTCCATTTTTGATAATGCATTCATCCCTATTACACACCTAATGTTCAGGCCTTCTTATTATTTTTAGTTTACTGAAACCTGCTTTCAAGAGAAGTAGTTCATTTTAAAACATAAATGACCAATTACAATTTTCACTCCATCTAAATAAAGTTATAATTTAGCAGTGAGCAAAGCCATAACCTGTCTGTCTTGGGTGCCCCCACATGGCATGGCTTAGTTTCATTGAGTTAGACAAGCTGTGGTCCATGTGATCATATTGGCGAGTCTGTCTGCTCTCTGATGCCCTCTATCAATGCTACCGTCTTACTTGGGTTTCTCTTACCTTGGATATCTTGGGGTATCTCTTCACGGCTGCTCCAGCAAAGTGCAGCCACTGCTCCTTACCTTGGATGTGGGGTAGCTCCTCTTGGCCACAGCCCCTGATTTTGGATGCAGGGTAGCTCCTCTCGGCTGCCGCCCCTGAACTTGGACGTGGGGTAGCTCCTCTCGGCCACTCCTGTGCCAAGAACCGTGAATGTCCAGATGTTCAAGCTGGTTTTATAAAAGGCAGAGGAAACAGAGATCAAATTGCCAAAATCTGCTGGATCATCGAAAAAGCAAGAGAGTTCTAGAAAACCATCTATTTCTGCTTTATTGACTATGCCAAAGCCTTTAACTGTGTGGATCACAATAAATTGTGGAAAACTCTGAAAGAAATGGGAATACCAGACCACCTGACCTGCCTCTTGAGAAATCTGTATGCAGGTCAGGAAGCAACAGTTAGAACTGGACATGGAACAACAGACTGGTTCCAAATAGGAAAAAGAGTACCTCAAGGCTGTATATTGCCACCCTGATCATTTAACTTATATGCAGAGTACATCATGCGAAATGCTGGACTGGAGGAAGCACAAGCTGGAATCAAGATTGCCAGGAGAAATATCAATAACCTCAGACATGCAGATGACACCACCCTTATGGCAGAAAGTGAAGAAGAAATAAAGAGCCTCTTGATGAAAGTGGAAGAGGAGAGTGAAAAGTTGGCTTAAAGCTCAACATTCAGAAAACGAAGATCATGGCATCTGGTCCCATCACTTCATGGCAAATAGATGGGGAAACAGTGGAAACTGTGGCAACTGCAGCTCACTTTGTTTTTTGGGGCTCCAAAATCACTGCAGATGATGTTTGCAGCCATGAAATTAAAAGACGTTTAGTCCTTGGGAGAAAAGTCATGACCAACCAAGACAGCATATTAAAAAGCAGAGACATTACTTCTCGAACAAAGGTCTGTCTAGTCAAGGCTATGGTTTTTCCAGTAGTCATGTATGGATGTGAGAGTTGAACTATAAAGAAAGCTGAAAGCCAAAGAATTGATGCTTTTGAACTGTAGTGTTGGAGAACACTCTTGAGAGTCTGTTGGACTGCAAGGAGATCCAACCAGTCCATCATAAAGGAGATCAGTCCTGGGTGTTCATTGGAAGCACTGATGTTGAAGCTGAAACTCCAATACTTTGGCCACCTGATGTGAAAAACTGACTCATTTGAAAAGACCCTGATGCTGTGAAAGATTGAGGGTGGGAAGAGAAGGGAAGGACAGAGGATGAGATGGTTGGATGGCATCACAGACTCAATGGACATGAGTTTTGGTAAACTCTGGGAATTGATGATGGACAGGGAGGCCTGGTGTGCTGTGGTTCATGGGATTGCAAAGAGTCAGAAACGACTGAGTGACTGACTGAACTGAAAGCCATAACCTAATTCATTTCAAATAGTTTTTCTCATAAAAATCCCTAGTGATATTTTCACTGCTAAATACAGTAAATTTATATATAACCTCATAATATCTGACTTCTGCTCAGCATTTGGTTCTGCCAACTACTTCTTATTCTTGAAAAACTTTCTTCTTTTGGTTTCTGTCATTTCACATTTTTTTAACTCCTCTTTTTCTGATTACTCTTTATCTTTTTCTGATAATTCCTCTGATAATTCCATAAATCATGGTGTTCCCTGGGTGTTGCCCTAAGCCTTTCATTTCAGTCTATGTGCTTTCTCTAGACTACCTTATCTACTTCTATATCTTCAACTATTGGATATAAGCTCATGATTCTCAAATTTGTAGCTTAAACCTACATCTATTTCCTGAGCTCTACACACACACACACACACACACACACACACACACACACACACAAATGAATTGCTTATTAGACTATTTGTATGTTTCATTTTTACTTCAAATTAAAACTTTGAAAACAAAGTATAAAATTTCTCTAGAGGCGGTCCTAAGATGGTGGAAGAATAGGACAAGGAGATCACTTTCTGCCCCACAAATTCATCAAAAGAACATTTGAACGCTGAGTAAATTCCACAAAACAATTTCTGAATGCCGGCAGAGGATATCATGCACCCAGAAAAGCAGCCCATTGTCTTCAAAAGGAGGTAGGAAAAAAATACCAAAGACAAAAAGAGGTAGGGATGGAGCTCTGTCCCCGGAAGGGAGTCTTAAAAAAGAGAGAAGTTTCCAAACACCGGGAAACAGTCTCACTGCCAAGTCTGTGGCAAGCATTGGAACCACAGAGGGCAACATAACCGGGAGGAAAAGTAAATAATTAAAACCCATAGATTACGTGCCCAACAGTAACTCCCCCAGCGGAGAAGCAGCACAGACGCCTGCACCCGCCACTAGCAAGCGGGAGCTGGGCAGGGAGACAAGAGCTGCATTGCTTAGAGTAAGGACCTGGCCTGAATACCCTGAGGGCAATCTGAAGGAACTAACTTGGGCTAGCAAACCAGACCATGGGATAGCAACCATGCAGAAAGCCCTAACCTAAGACACTACCAGGCCCACTCACAGAACAAAGGACTGACCAGAGCTATGCAAAAAGCCCTAACCTAAGATAACATTAGGCCCGCTCACTTAACAAAGGACTGAGCAGACTAGCTGGCTGCAGGCCATTCCCCTCCAATGACAGACAGCCAGAGTCAGAAGAGGGCAATCGCGGCCCCAGAGAGGCATTATCTACCAAAATGCAATCAGACTTTTCTGCTAACTAAGACTTCTTGGGATTTTGGATGGTCAACATCTTGCCTGAGAAGGTGTGCCAGTTGTACACCCAGAAAACCGAGCGGCAGAGATGGGGGAAGTGCTAAGTAGCAGGGACCAAGCTCGCCAAACACCTGGTCACCTGAGCTGCTTGGACCTGGGAAGGGCAGAAAACACAGGCCCAACTGAATCTGTGTCTCTGAGGACTACCCGAGTACCTGAACCTGAGTGGCTTAGACCTTGGAAGGGCATACAACCCAGGGCCAGCCTCAGACAGTTCCCAACAGAGCAACCTAGAGCCTAAGCAGTGTTGACAGGGAAAGCACACACTCCAAGAGCAGGGGCAAACCCACTTTGGCTGAGACACTGCTAGCACATGTCACTGTTATTTGTTAGCAGCGTCCCTCCCTCCCTACAGCACGACTGAACAAGTGAGCCTAAAAACGTGTCCACTACCGCCCCCTTGTGTCAGGCCGGAAATTAGACAATGAAGAGACCAGCATACAGAAGAAGCTAAAACAGAGGGATCGTCCTTGGAAGTGACAGGTGCAATAGATTAAAACCCTGTAGTTAGTACCAACTACAAGCAAGCGGAGAAGGCAATGGCACCCCACTCCAGTACTCTTGCCTGGAAAATCCCATGGACGGAGGAACCTGATGGGCTACAGTCCATGGGGTCGCTAAGAGTCGGACACTACTGAGCGACTTCACTTTCACTTCTCACTTTCATGCATTGGAGAAGGAAATGGCAACCCACTCCAGTGTTCTTACCTGGAGAATCCCAGGGACGGGGGAGCCTGGTGGGCTACTGTCTATGGGGTCGCACAGAGTCGGACACGACTGAAGCAACTTAGCAGCATCAGCAGTAGCACATAGGAAGGGGCCTATAGATCTTGAGAAATATAAGCTGGATAAAGGAACTATCCGAAAATGAACTGACCCCACGCTGCGCACAACAACACCAAGGAAAGTCCTAGGTATATTTCTACTATCATTCTTTTTTAATTCATTTTATTTAATTTTAAGTCCTCTACTACTCCTTTAATTTTCATTTTTATAACCTACTAATACTTTTCAAAAAAAAAAGAGACCCTATCTTATAAAGCAGATTTCATATATATATATTTATTTATAATTTTTGTGATTTTTTAAATTTAATATTGAACTTTTGAAAATCCAACTTCTACTCTAGATTTTTAATCTTTGCTTTTTGGTATTTGTTATCAATTTTGTACCTTTAAGAACCCCATCTTCAGTACCCATTATTACTTGGGAGCGAGATTACTGGCTTGACTGCTCTCTCCCACTTTGGACTCTCCTTCTCCAGCAGGTCTCCACTATCTCCTCCCTCCCCCTTCTCTTCTCTACCCAACTCTGTGAATCTCTTAGTGTGTTTCAGACTGTGGAGAACATTTAGAGAACTGATTACTGGCTGGATCTGTCTCTCACCTTTTGATTCCCCCCATTATCCTCCTGGCCACCTCTGTCTCCTTCCTCCCTCTTCTCTTCTCTGTATAACTTCGTGAATATCTCTGAGCAGTCCAGACTGTGGAGCGCACATAAGGAAGTGATTACTGGCTAGCTTGCTCTTTCCTCTTTTGATTTTACCTCATCTCATTTGGGTCACCTCTATCTCCCTCCTCCCTCTTCTCTTCTCCATGTAACTCTATGAAGCTCTCTGGGTGTCCCTCATTGTGAAGAAACTTTTCATCTTTAAGCTAGATGTTTTATCAATGGTGCTGTATAGATGGAGAAGCCTAGGGGCTACTGCAAAAATAAGACTGAAAACGAGAAGCAGGAGGCTTAAGTCCAAATCCTGAGAACACCAGAGAACTCCTGACTCCAGGGAACATTAATCGACAGGAGCTCATCAAACGCCTCCATACCTACACTGAAACTAAGAACCACCCAAGGGCCAACAAGTTCCACAGCAAGACATACGATGCAAATTCTCCAGCAACACAGGAAAACAACCCTGAGCTTCAGTATACAGGCTGCCCAAAGCCACTCCAAACCCACTGACATCTCATAACTCATTGGTGTACACTTCATTGCACTCCAGAGAGAAGAAACCCAGCTCCACCCAACAGAACATCGTCACAAGCTTCCCTAAACAGGAAACATTGACAAGCCACCCATACAACCCCAGCCACAGTGAAGAAACTCCACAATAAAGAGAACTCCACAAACTGCCAGAATACAGAATGGCCACCCCAAACACAGCAATATAAACAAGATGAAGAGACAGAGGAATACACAGCAGGTAAAGGAACAGGGTAAATGCCTACCTAATCAAACAAAAGAGGAAGAGATAGGGAATATACCTGATAAAGAGTTCTGCATAATGATACTGAAAATGATCCAAAAATTTGAAAACAAAATGGAATCACAGATAAATAGCCTGGAGACAAGGATGGAGAAGATGCAAGAAAGGTTTAACAAGGACCTAGAAGAAATATAAAAGAGTCAATATATAATAAATACTGCAATAAATGAGATAAAAATCACTCTGGAGGGAAACAACAGTAGAAAAACAGAGGCAGAAGATAGGATTAGTTAGGTAGAAGCTGGAAAGGTAGAAATAAATGAATCAGAGAGGAAAAAAGAAAAACTAATTAAAATAAATGAGGACAACCTTAGAGACCTCTGGGACAACATTAAACTCCCGAACATTTGAATCATAGGAGTCCCAGAAGAAGAAGACAAAAAGAAAGACCATGAGAAAATACTTGAGGAAATAATAGTTGAAAATTTCCCTAAAATGGGGAAGGAAATAATCACCCAAGTCCAAGAAACCCAGAGAGTCCCAAACAGGATAAATCCAAGGCAAAACACCACAAGACACATATTAATAAAATTAACAAAGATCAAACACAAAGAACAAATATTAAAAGCAGCAAGGGGAAAACAAATAACACAAAAGGCGATTCGCATAAGGATAACAGCTAATCTTTCAATAGAAACTCTTCAGGCCAGGAGGGAATGGCTTAACATACTTAAAGTGATGAAAGAAAATAACCTACAGCCCAGATTACTGTACCCAGCAAGAATCTCATTCAAATATGAAGGAGAAATCAAAAGTTTTACACACAAGCAAAAGCTGAGAGAATTCAGCACCACCAAACCAGCTCTCCAACAAATGCTAAAGGATCTTCTCTAGACAGGAAACACAAAAAGGGTGTATAAACTCGAACCCAAAACAATAAAGTAAATGGAAACGGGATCATACTTATCAATAATTACCTTAAAAGTAAATGTGTTGAATGCCCCAACCAAAAGACAAAGACTGGCTGAATGGATAAAAAAACAAGACCCCTATATATGTTGTCTACAAGAGACCCACCTCAAAACAAGGGACACATACAGACTGAAAGTGAAGGGCTGGAAAAAGATATTCCACGTAAATAGAGACCAAAAGAAAGCAGGAGTAGCAATACTCATATCAGATAAAATAGACTTTAAAACAAAGGCTGTGAAAAGAGACAAAGATGGACACTACATAATGATCAAAGGATCAATCCAAGAAGAAGATATAACAATTATAAATATATATGCACCCAACATAGGACCACCACAATATGTAAGAAAAATGCTAACAAGTATGAAAGGGGAAATTAACAATAACACAATAATAGTGGGAGACTTTAATACCCCACTCACAACTATGTATAGATATATAGATCAACTAAACAGAAAATTAACAAGGAAACACAAACTTTAAATGATACAATGGACCAGTTAGACCTAATTGATATCCATAGGACATTTCACCCTAAAACAATTAATTTCACCGTTTTCTAAAGCACACAGGGAACCTTCTCCAGGATAGATCACATCCTGGGCCATAAATCTAGCTTTGGTAAATTCAAAAAATAATTGAAATCATTCCAAACATCATTTCTGACCACAACGCAGTAAGATTAGATTTCAATGGCAGGGGAAAAACTATTAAAAATTCTAACATATGGAGGCTGAACAACACGCTGCTGAATAACCAACAAATCACCGATGAAATAAAAAAAAGAAATAAAAATATACATAGAAAGAAACGAAAATGAAAACACAACAACCCAAAACCTGTGGGACACTGTAAAATCAGTGCTAAGGGGAAGGTTCATAGCATTACAGGCATACCTCAAGAAACAAGAAAAAAGTCAAATAAATAACCTAACTCTACATCTAAAGCAACTAGAAAAGGAAGAAATGAAGAACCCCAGGGTTAGTAGAAGGAAAGAAATCTTAAAAATTAGGGCAGAAATAAATGCAAAAGAAACAAAAGGGACCATATCAAAAATCAACAAAGCCAAAAGCTGCCTCTTTGAAAGGATAAATAAAATTGACAAGCCATTAGCCAGACTCATCAAGAAACAAATGGAGAAAAATCAGATCAATAAAATAAGAAATGAAAATGGAGAGATCACAACAGACAACACAGAAATACAAAGGATCATGAGAGACTACTATCAGCAACTATATGCCAATAAAATGGACAACTAGGAAGAAATGGACAAATTCTTGGAAAAGTACAACTTTCCAAAACTGAACCAGGAAAAAATAGAAAATCTTAACAGACCCGTCACAAGCACAGAAACTGAAACTGTAATTAGAAAACTTCCAGCAAACAAAAGCTCAGGTCCAGACAGCTTCACAGCTAAATTCTACCAAAAATTTAGAGAAGAGCTAACGCCTATCCTACTCAAACTCTTCCAGAAAATTGCAGAGAAAGGTAAACTTCCAAACTCATTCTATGAGGCCACCATCACTCTAATACCAAAACATGACAAAGATGCCACAAAGAAAACTGCAGGCCAATATCACTGATGAACATAGACGCAAATATCCTTAACAAAAGTTTAGAAATCAGAATCCAACAACATATTAAAAAGATCATACACCAAGTGATCTTTATCCCAGGGATGCAAGGATTCTTCAATATCTGCAAATCAGTCAACGTAATACACCACTTTAACAAATTGAAAAATAAAAGCCATATGATTGTCTCAATAGATGAAGAGAAAGCCTTTGAGAAAACTCAACATCCATTTATGATAAAAACTCTACAGAAAGCAGGAATAGAAGGAACATACCTCAACATAATAAAAGCTATATATGACAAACCCACAGCACACATTATCCTCAATGGTGAAAAAATGAAAGCATTTCCCCTAAAGTCAGGAACAAGACAAAGGTGCCCACCTTCACTACTACTATTCAATATAGTTTTGGAGGTTTTGGCCACAACAATCAGAGAAGAAAAATAAATAAAAGGAATCAAATTGGAAAAGAAGAAGTAAAACTCTCACTGTTTGCAGATGACATGAACCTCTACATAGAAAACCCTAAAGACTCCACCAGAAAATTACTAGAGCTAATCAATGAATATAGCAAAGTGGAAGGGTATAAAATTAACACACAGAACTCCCTTGCATTCCTATACACTAATAATGAGAAAATAGAAAGAGAAATTAAAGAAACAATTCCATTCACCATTGCAATGAAAAGAACAAAATACTTAAGAATATATCTACCTAAAGAAACAAAAGACCTATATATAGAAAGCTATAAAACATTGGTGAAAGAAATCAAGAAGGACACTACTAGATGGAGAAATATACCATGTTCATGGATCGGAAGAATTAATATAGTGAAAATGAGTATACTACCCAAAGCAATCTATAGATTCAATGCAATCCCTATCAAGCTACCAATGGTGTTTTTCCCAGAGCTAGAACAAATAATTTCACAATTTGTATGGAAATACAAAAAATCCTCAAAGAGCCAAAGCAATCTTGAGAAAGAAGAATGGAACAGGAGGAATCAACCTGCCTGACTTCAGGCTCTACTACAAAGCCACAGTCATAAGGACAGTATGGTACTTGCACAAAGACAGCAATATAGATCAATGGAACAAAATAGAAAGCCCAGAGATAAACCCATGCACCTATGGACAACTTATCTTTGACAAAGGAGGCAAGAATATACAATGGAGAAAAGACAATCTCTTTAACAAGTGGTCCTGGGAAAACTGGTCAACCATTTGTAAAAGAATTAAACTAGAACACTTTCTAACACCATACACAATAATAAACTCAAAATGGATTAAAGATGTAAACGTAAGACCAGAAACTATAAAACTCCTAGTGGAGAACATAGGCAAAAAATTCTCCGACATACATCACAGCAGGATCCTCTATGACCCACCTCCCAGAATATTGGAAATAAATGCAAAAATAAACAAATGGGACCTAATTAAACTTAAAAGCTTCTGCACAACAAAGGGAACTATAAGCAAGGTGAAAAGACAGCCTTCAGAATGGGAGAAAAAAGTAGCAAATGAAGCAACTGACAAACAACTAATCTCAAAAATATACAAGCAACTCCTACAGCTCAATTCCAGAAAAATAAGTGACCCAACAAAAAAAATGGGCCAAAGAACTAAACAGACATTTCTCCAAAGAAGACATACAGATGGCTAACAAACACATGAAAAGATGCTCAACATCACTCATTATCAGAGAAATGCAAATCAAAACCACTATGAGGTACCATTTCATGGCAGTCAGAATGGCTGCGATCCAAAAGTCTACAAATAATAAATGCTGGAGAGGGTGTGAAGCAAAGGGAACCCTCTTACACTGTTGATGGGAATGCAAACTAGTACAGCCACTATGGAGAACAGTGTGGAGATTCCTTAAAAAACTGGAAATAGAACTGCCTTATGACCCAGCAATCCCACTGCTGGGCATAAGCACTGAGGAAAGCAGAATTGAAAGAGACACATGTACCCCAATATTCATCGCAGCACTGTTTATAATAGCCAGGACATGGAAGCAACCTACATGTCCATCAGCAGATGAATGGATAAGAAAGGAGTGGTACATATACACAATGGAGTGTTACTCAGCCATTAAAAATAATACATTTGAATCAGTTCTAATGAGGTGGATGAAACTGGAGCCTATTATACAGAGTGAAGTAAGCCAGAAGGAAAAACACCAATACAGTATACTAACGCATATATATGGAATTTAGAAAGATGGTAACAATAATCCTGTATACGAGACAGCAAAAGAGACACTGGTATATAGAACAGTCTTCTGGACTCTGTGGGAGAGGGATACGGTGGGATGACTTGGGAGAATGGCATTGAAACATGTATAATATCATATATGAAATGAGTCACCAGTCCAGGTTCGATGCATGATACTGGATGCTTGGGGCTGGTGCACTGGGACGACCCAGAGGGAGGGTATGGGGAGGGAGGAGGGAGGAGGGTTCAGGATGGGGAACACATGTATACTTGTGGTGGATTTATTTTGATATATGGCAAAACCAATACAATATTGAAAAGTTAAAAAATAAAATAAAAATTTTAAAAAATTAAAAAAAAGAATAATTTTCTAAAACTTTGTACTTTGTTGTAGACTCTCCATACATAAAAGACTAGCAAAAAAGACTATGGAAAATTTTATGCATTTAAATTAAAACCTTAGAAGGCTTTCCAAGATTGTTGAGGAATAGGAGGATGTGGAGTTCATCTCTCCCTACAGACACATCAATAATACATCTACAAATGAAACAGTTCTCAAAAAGCATCTGCTAAATATGAGCAGAGGACCTCAGACACCTAAAAGGACAAGAGAGATCCCCGCATAACTGGGTAGGACAAAAGAAAGAAGACGAGAAAAAGAAGAGAAAAAGTAGAGTGGGACTGCAACCCTGTGAAGGAACTGAAGTTTAGGAGAGGTTCCCACATCTGGAGACGCCTGCTCACTGGTGGGGAGATCAGCTGAGAGAGAAGAGGAGGTTCAGGGCCTTGAAAAGGAGCCTAACAACTCGTTAGAGACAGGCAGGACAGAGTGAGACCTATGCCGATGGTCTCTGTCATAGCCCTGCATGCCCCAGCCTGAGATGGATGTCTACCAGTGTACACAAGTGCTGTGAGCTGGAACATAAGGTTAGGAGAGCAGACTCAGGGAGAGGACCGCTGTTGGCTGTGAGTAAATAGCCTGAAAGGAATGGGAGTGAGTAGCTCCACAACTGAGAATGTTCATGGAGGAAGCTCAGGCTGCCACAGAATCGAAGCACTATTGTTGAGTGATGCACAAAGGGCAGGGAAACCACTGCAGCCTCTCTCTTCATCTACCACTACCTAGCTTCACAAACACTCAGGAGGGATCCAAAGAGTTGGCTAATGCACCTCTGCCATCACCTTCTCTGCCTGCCTGGGCAACACACCACCTTATGGGCACATGAGTTCCAATTGCTCTACCAACATCATTCCGCCTGTGCAGCCCACTCCCCCTGCTCAACACCTGAGGGTCTTACACATTTCAATCATTGCCCTAGCACTCTGCCACCTGGGTAGCACACTCAGCCTAATTTCCTGATCTCTGCCTGAAGGGTTCACGCATTCCAAATGCTACTTCAGTATCCTACCACAGGGGTGGCCTACTGGCCCTGATTTCTGCCTTGGCTCCTTCCTGCCTGAGGGGCTTGTGTGCCCCAGGAATCTCTGAAGCAGACTCTGGTTGGAGGAACACATACAGAAGTGGGGCTGAAACTACAGCTGAGCCCCAGGGGCCTTGTGTGTAAGAAAGAAGAGCTGAAATTTCTCCTTGTGACCATGTGAACCATGAAGTTGCATTTAAATTCAATATTAGTGAAACATCTGAAAGGATAAGTTCTGCAAGTAGAATGCATTTGGCTTTAGCAGCTATGGGCTTCATGGGCATGTACACATGGGGTTGGGCCAGGCCAAAGTCTTACCTGCCTCCATAGTCCCAACAGCAGATCAAGGTGCACAACTACTACAGTCCAGGGATCTGACTTCAGTGAATCTGTGCTGGTGGCCTGGTGAAAGTAACACTTGGGAGTAACCAGAGCCAACTGCCAGCTATTATAATTACAATTGCTTTTACAATTTTTTATTGTTTTTAATTTTGTAACAACTTAGTTAAGTGATTTTCAATCCTGATTATGTATTTTCCTTTTCTACTGTGATTTTCTAAGGATTCTTGCTTCTTTTTTAATTTAGAGAAGATCCTTCAATATTTCTTTTACGGTAGGCTTAGTATTGCTTAATTTTTGTTTGTCTGGGGAATTCTTAATTTCTTCTATTCTGAATGATACTCTTGCTGGGTAGAGTGTCCTAGGTTGCAGATTTTATCCTTTTAGCACCTTGAATATATCATGCTACTCCCTCTGGCCTGCAAAGTTTCTGCAGAGAAATCAGCTGATAACCTTATGGGGGTTCCCTTGTTACTGACTCTTTATTTTTCTCTTAACTACCCATAGAATTCTCTTTTTTAAAAAAGTTTACCATTTTAATTATTATATATCTTGGTGTGAGTCTGTTTGGGTTCATCTTGTTTGGAACCATCTATGTTTCTAGTATCTGGATATCTGTTTCCGTCTTTAGATCTGGGAAATTTTCATGAAAAATTTCCTCAAATACATTTTCAATTCCCCTCTCTTTATGTTCCTTCTAGAATCTCTATTTTGTATAGGTTAGAACATTTTATATTATCCCATCAATTTTTTTTATCCCATCAATTTTGTATGTTACTTTCTTTTACTTTTTTCATTGTCTTTGTGTCTGCTGTTCTGATTCTGTGATTTCCATTATTCTAACTTCCAGATCACTTATTCATTCACCCATGTCATTTAGCCTGCTATTTATTACTTTCAGATTACTTTCAATTTTGATAATTGAATTGTCTATTTTCGATTGATTCATTTTTATAGTTTCTAGTTCCTTATTACAATAATCTTTCTTAATTAAGTTAGAATTTTAATAAACCTTTTTGAGCTCAGTGTCTGACAGATTGGTAATCTCTATTTCATTATTTATTCTTTCAGGGCAACTTTCTTACTCTTTTATTTATTTATTTTTGCCTTTTTATTAGTATTATTATTTTTTTTTTACTTTACAATATTATATTGGTTTTGCCATACATCAACATGAATCTGCCATGGGTGTACATGTGTTCCCTGGAAGTCATTCCTCTACTTTTTTGTTTTACCTAACTTTATCTGTCTCTATGAATTTAGGAGAAATAGTTATTGATTGTGGTCTTGAAGGGATGTTTTCATATGAGAACTTTTCTATGTAGACTCTGTGTGTTCAGTGTCTTTGGTGTGGGAGCTTATTTTGATATGGATGCCAGCCATGTCTTTATTCAGAGTATGCTGGCCACTATCACCTTGAAAGGGGCTTTAGTTAGTGTTGGAAGATCTAAAACTTATGCAGTACAGGAGCCAGGACTTCCTCCCTCCTCCAAGGCTGTTATCACCTTTTCAGGGGTGGAATCTGCTCTTCTGTCCTTAGATCAGAAACCCCCAGGAGCAGCCTTGATCAGGCATTATTCCTCTTTATTGAGTGTCTTACCTCAGAGGAGGGGAGTGCTGAAGCAAGTGAGGCCAGTGCACTTATAGAAGTCTGATGCAAAAAAAAAAAAGAAGTCTGATGCACCATCTTTATAAGCAATCATGGCTCCATTCAGATACAGCTCAAGTTTGCATTTCTTCCCCTGCTCTGGTGGTTCCAAATCTAGTGCAAGGCTGTGGTGTAGAATGGGCAAGACTGGGGCAATCGTTACATGGGGGCTGGGGATTGTGGCTGCAGGAATTAAAATGCCCTCATAGATCCAGTTTACTTCTGTGGCAGTCTTCTCCTAGGACCTGACTGCTCCAGATGAGGTGTCAAGTTCTGGTGTGGAGTGGATGAGGCCAGATCGATTGCTTAGCTAGGAAACAAACTGCAATATGATGGTTGCAGTGGCTCCCGAGGTGCTACCTGTATAACTGCAAATAATGGACACTGCTCCTTTACCTGGGCCACACCCAAAGCCTTTTGTATCCCTAGATCCCAAGACCTTTCTGCTTGAGATCCAGCACCAAGTTCTAGTGTGGAGTGGGTGGGGCTGGAGGACTTAATAGGCTGTGAGATCACCATGGCACACTGGTCACCGTGATTCTGGAGGTACCACCACAGGAAGAACTGACAATGGCCTCTGAGGTCTCATGTGGACCACACACCAGGTCCCCGGACCATTTCTCTGTATTACTAGTTTTTTTCCTAAGGTCCAGATGGCACAGATCCAGCACAAAGCTGTGCTGTGGAATGAGTGGGCCAGGGTGTTCACCTGACTTGGATTGGGGAGTGTGGCATCTGGTAGTGCAGGCTCTCTCCACTCTGTAAGTCAGCACCCATGCACTCTTCATGAGTGAAATTTAGGTTTCTCCAGCTCTTTCAACTGTCCCAGCAGCCAAGGAGAATTGTCTCTTCTCTGTAGGACCCCACCACCAAGGCACCAAGTGTGTTTTACTTTCTTTCTTTCTTTTGCTGCCCTGATTGGGTGAGTTCCCATGCCCTTTGTTTGAATTTACTGATTTTTTACTCTTCTTTATGTACTCTTCAGTCAAATCTCTCTAGTATTTTACTTTTCAGTAAAACGTTTGCATTTTTTTCAACTCTGCAACTTTTGCTTAGTACTTTCTCATACTTTCTATCTCTTTGTTGAAGTTCTTACCATTCTGCTCCTGATTTTAGTAAGCATCTTCATGATCATCACTTTTAACACTTTAATATGTAAATTACATATTTTTACTTAATTAAGGTTTATTTTCCCCCCTGAATTATCTTATTCTTTCACTTGGAACATATTTCATTATTCCTTCACTTTCCCTGACTTTCCTTGTTTATTTCTATGTACAGGATCAAACAGCCACCTCTTCCAGTCTTGAAAGATTCAAATTGTGTAGTATATAAAACTTATCATTCAACCCTATGCTTCATGGCAAATAGATGGGGAAAATGTGTAAATAGTGACACATTTCATTTTCTTGGACTTCAAAATCATTGCAGATGGTGACTGCAGCCATGAAATTAAAAGATGCTTGATCCTTGGAAGAAAAGCTATGACAAATTTTGACAATGTATTAAAAATCAGAGACATGCCTTTGTCAGAAAAGGTTTGTACAGTCAAGGCTATGGTGTTTCCAGTGGTCATGTACAGATGTGAGAGTTGGACCATAAACAAGATTGAGTGCAAAGAAATGATGTTTTGAAACTGTGGTGTTGGGGAAGACTCCTGAGAGTCTTCTTGAGATAGCAAGGAGATCAAACCAGCTAATCCCAAAGGACATAAACCTGAATATTCATTCTTTGGAAGGACTGATTCTTAGGCTGAAATTCCTAAACTTTGGCCAACTTATATGAAGAGTCAACTATTTTGGAAAAACCCTGATGCTGGAGAAAAATGAAGGCAAGTGGAGAAAGGGGCAACAGAAAATGTGATGATTGTATGGGATCATGAGTTTGAGCAAACTCTTGGAAACAGTGAAGGACAGGGAAGCCTGGCATGCCTCAGTCCATGGAGTCACAAAGAGTCGGAATCAACTTAGCAGCCAAACAACAAGTTGAAGGTGTTCCAAGACCTTTGGGAGAGTCAGTATCCCTAAGTTGAGGATCTCAGTCAATAAAAAATTTATGCTGATTGGAAGCCAAACCCTCATGTACAGCTTTAAAAGAGTTCAAATATATATTGTTATGTGGAAATGCAAACATAAGCCCCATTGGCCACCAAAGCCAGGTGATCTAGAGGTATCACATGGGAGGGAGTCACAAGAATTAGTCTCCAGATAATCGTAGAAACTCAATTTTAGGAGAAAAACTGTGAGTTGTAGTGAGGTTGTAGTGAGATAGGAAGAGGACACAAACATGGCCCCTGGCCTACATGCTCTGACAGGTCTTCAGTCAGTCAGTTCAGTTGCTTAGTCATGTTCAACTCTTTGTGACCCCATGGACTGTAGCACACCAGGGATCCCAGTCCATCACCAAGTCCCAGAGCATGCTCAAATTCATGCCCATCGAGTCAGTGATGCCATCCAATTATCTCATCCTCTGTTGTCCCCTTCTCTTCCTGGCTTCAATCTTTCCCACCATCAGGGTCTTTTCCAATTAGTCAGTTCCTCCCATCAGGTGACCAAAGTATTGGAGCTTCAGCATCAGTCCTTCCAATGAATAGTCAGGACTGATTTCCCTTGGGATTGACTGGTTTAATCTCCTGACGGTCAAAGGAACTCTCAAGAGTCTTCTCCAACACCACAATTCAAAAGCATCAATTTTTTGGAGTTCAACTTTCTTTATGGTTCAACTCTCACATCCATACGTGACTACTGGAAAAACCATACACTTGACTAGGCAGACTTTTGTTAGCAAAGTAATGTCCCTGCCTTTTTATATGCTGTCTAGGTGGGTCATAGCTTTTCTTCCAAGGAGCAAATGTCTTTTAATTTCATGGCTGCAGTCACCATCTACAGTGATTTTGGAGCACAAGAAAATAAACTCTGACACTGCTTCTATTGTTTCCTCATCTATTTGCCATGAAGTGATGGGACCGGATGCCATGATCTTAGTTTTTTGAATGTTAAGTTTAAGCCAGCTTTTTCACTCTCCTCTTTCACTGTCATCAAGAGGCTCCTTAGTTCCTCTCCACTTTCTGCCATAAGGGTGGTATCATCTGCATATCTGAGGTTATTGATATTTCTCCCGGCAATCTTGATTCCAGCTTGTGCTTCATCCAGCCCTGAATTTCGCATGAAGTACTCTCCATATAGGTTAAATAAGCAGGGTGACACTATACAGCCTTGATATACTCCTTTCCCAATTTTGACCAGTCTGTTGTTCCATGTCCAGTTCTAACTGTTGCTTCTTGACCTGCATACAGATTTCTCAGGAGGCAAATAAAGTGGTCTGGTATTCCCAACGCTTTAAGATTTTTCCACAGTTTATTGTAATCCACACAGTCAAAGGCTTAGCATAGTCAATAAAACAGAAGTAGATGTTTTTCTGAAACTCGTTTGCTTTTTCAATGATCCACTGAATGTCAGAAATTTGATCTCTGGTTCCTCTGCCCTTTCTAAACCCAGCTTGAACATCTGGAAATTCACAGTTCATGTACTGTAGAAGCCTGGCTTGGAGAATTTTGAGCATTATTGTGCTAGTATGTGAGAGGAGTACAATTGTGCTATAGTTTGAAAATTCGACATTGCCTTTTTTGCTGATTGGAATAAAAATTGACCCCATCGAGTCCTGTGGCCATTGCTGAGTTGTCCAAATCTGTTGGCATACGGAGTATAGCACTTTAACAGCATCTTGTTTTAGGACTTGAATTAATTCAGCTGGAATTCCATCACCTCCACTAGCTCTTTTTAGAGTGATGTTTCTTAACACCCACTTGACTTCAGTCTCTAGGATGTCTGGCTCTTGGTGAGTGATCACACCATCATGGGTATCTGGGTCATGAAGGTCTTTTTTGTATATTTCTTCTGTGTATTCTTTCCACCTCTCCTTAGTATCTTCTGCTTCTGTTAAGTCCATACCTTCTGTCCTTTATTGTGCCCATCTTTGCATGAAATGTTCCCTTGGTATCTCTAATTATTTTGAAGAGATCACTAGTCTTCCCCATTCTATTGTTTTCCTCTATTTCTTTGCACTGATCACTGAGGAAGGCTTTCTTACCTCTCCTTGCTATTATTTGAAACTCTGCATTCAAATGGGTATATCTTCCCTTTTCTCCTTTGCCTTTAGCTTCTCTTCTTTTCTCTGCTATTTGTAAGGCCTTCTCAGACAACTATTTTGCCTTTCTGCATTTCTTTTTCTTGGGGATGCTCTTGATCACTGCCTCCTATACAATGTCACAAATCTCTGTCCATTGTTCTTCAGGCACTCTGTCTATCAGATCTAATCCCTTGAATCTATTTGTCACTTTCAAAGTATAATCATAAAGCATTTGATTTAGGTCATATTTGAATGGTTTAGTGGTTTTTGCTACTTTCTTCAATGTAAGCCTGAATTTGGCAATATGGAGTTCATGAACTGAGCCACAGTCAGCTTCCAGTCTTGTTTTTGCTGACTGTATAGAGCTTCTCCATCCTTGGGTGCAAAGAATATAATCAATCCGATTTTGGTGTTGACTGATGATGTCCATGTGTACAGTCCTCTGTTGTGTTTTTGGAAGAGAATGTTTGCTATGACCAGTGTGTTCTCTTGGAAAAGTCTGTTAGAACTTGCCTTGCTTCTTTTTGTCCTCCAAGGCCAAATTTGCCTGTTACTCTATGTATCTCTTGACTTCCTACTTGTGCATCCCAGTCCCTGATGATGAAAAAGACAAGTTTTTTTGGTGTTAGTTCTAAAATTTCTTGTAGATCATCATAGAGGTCTTGGAGGTCTTCATAGAACCATTCAACTTCAGCTTCTTCAGCATTAGTGATTAGGCCATAGACTTGAATTACTCTGATATTGAATGGTTTGCCTTGGCAACAAACAAAGATCATTCTGACACTTTTGAGATCACACCCAAGTACTGCATTTTGGACTTTTTTGTTGACTATGAGGGCTACTCCATTTCTTCTAAGGGATTCTTGCCCACAGTAGTAGGTAGAATAGGCATCTGAATTAATTTCACCCATTTTGGTCAATGTTAGTTCACTTGAAAAGACTCTTGAGAGTCCGTTGGACTGAAAGGAGATACAACCACTCAATCCTAAAGGAAATCAGTCCTGAATATTCATTGGAAGGACTGATATTGAAGCTGAAACTCCAATACTTTGGCCACCTAATGGAAAGAGCTGACTCATTTGAATATACCCTGATGCTGGGAAAGATTGAAGGCGGGAGGAGACGGGGACGACAGAGGATGAGATGGTTGGATGGCATCACCGACTCAATGGACATGAGTTTGAGTAAACTCCGGGAGTTGGTGATGGACAGGGAGGCCTGGCGTGCTGCAGTCCATGGGATTGCAAAGAGTGGTACATGACTGAGAGACTGAACTGAACTGAACTAATTTCTAAATTGTTGATGTTCACTCTTGCTATCTCCTGTTTGACCACTTCCAATTTACGTTGATTCATGAACCTAACATTCCAGGTTTGTATGCAAAACTGTTCTTTACAGCATCAGACTTTACTTCTATAATCAGTCACATCCACAACTGGGCAGTGTTTTCACTTTGGCTCTCTCTCTTCATTCTGTCTGTAGTTATTTCTCTATCCTTCTCCATTAGCACATCGGGCACCTACTGACCTGGGAAGTTCATCTTTCAGTGTCATAATTATTTGCCTTTTCATACTGTCCATGGGGTTCTCAAGGCAAGAATACAATAGTGGTCTTCAGTTACCCCTAAATGTGTACCGATCCTGAATCCTGCTCCTAAAACAGAACCTATAAGACAAGCAAGTAGGCCTTTTTATAATGTTTTTTTTTAAATTATTTATTTTATATTGAAGGTAAATTCCTTTACAAATTTTGTTGTTTTCTGTCAAACCTCAACATGAATCAGCCATAGGTATACATATGTCCCTTCCTTCCCTTTTAAACCTCCCCCCCTCCCCGCCACCCCACACATCTAGGTTGATACAGAACCCCTGTGTGAGTTTCCTGCACCATTTCCAACAGCAAATTCCTGTTGGCTATCTATTTTACATATGGTAATGTAAGTTTCCATGTTACTCTTTACATACATCTGACCCTCTCCTCTCCTCTCATCATGTTCATAAGTCTATTCTCTATGTCTGTTTCTCCATTGCTGCCCTATAAATAAATTCTTCAGTTCCATTTTTCTAGATTCCATATATATGCATTAGAATAAAATATTTATCTTTCTCCTCTGACTTACTTCACTCTGTATAATAGGTTCTAGGTTCACCCACCTCATTAGAACTAACTCAAATGCTTTCCTTTTTATGGCTGAGACATATTCCTTTGTGTATATGTACCATAATTTCTTTATCCATTCATCTGTCAATGGTTTTCTAGCTTGATTCCATGTTCTAGCTATTGTAAATAGTGCTGCAATGAACATCGGAATACATGTGTCTTTTTCAATTTTGGTTTCCTTACAGTATATACCTAAGAGTAAGATTGCTGGGTCCTGTGGTGGTTTTATTTATAGTTTTTTAAGGAATGTCCATACCATTTTTCATAGTGGCTGTATCAATTTACATTTCCACCAACACTGCAAGAGCATTCCCTTTTCTCCACACCCTCTCTAGCATTTATGTTTGTAGACTTTTTGATGATGACCATTTTGACCGGTGTGAGGTGATACTGCATTGTACTTTTGATTTGCATTTCTCCAGTAAGGAGTAATGTTGAGCACCTTTTCATGTGTTTGTTAGCCAATGACGTCTTTGGAGAAGTGTTTGTTTAGTCCTTTTTCCAAGTTTTTGATTAGGTTGTTTATTTTTCTGGCATTGAGTTGTATGAGCTGATTGTATATTTTGAAAATTAATCATTTGTTAGTTGTTTCATTTGCTATTATTTCCTCCACTTCTGAGGGTTGTCTTTTCACCTTGCTTACAGTTTCCTTTGTTGTGCAAAAGCTTTTAAGTTTTATCAGGTCCCACTTGTTTATGTTTGTTTTTATTTCTTTTACTCTAGGAGGTGTGTCATAGAGGATCTTGCTTTCATTTATGTCAGAAAGTGTTCTGCCTATGTTTTCCTCTAGGAGTTTCCTGGTTTCTGGTCTTGCATTTAGGTCTCTAATCCATTTTGAGTTTATCTTTGTGTATGATGTTATGAAGATTTCATTATTTTACAAATAGCTGTTCAGTTTTCCCAGCATGATTTATTGAAGAGGCTGTCTTTGCCCCATTGTATATTATTGCCTCCTTTGTCAAAAATAAGGTGCGTGGGTTTATTTCTATGCTTTCTATCTTGTTCCATTGGTCTATATTTCTGTTTTTGTGCCAGTACCATACTGTCTTGATGATTGTGGCTTTGTAGTATAATATAAAGTCAGGAAAGTGGATTCCACCAGCTCCATTCTTCTTTATCAAGACTGTTTTGGCTATTTGGGTTCTTTTGTGCTTCCATATAAATGGTGAGATTTTTTGTTCTAGTTCTGTGAAAAACACCATTGGTAATTTGATAGGGATAACATTGAATCTGTAGACTGTAATTGGTAACATAGTAATTTCCACAATATTAATTCTTCCTACCCAAGAACATGGAATATTTCTCCATCTGTTTATATCATCTTTGATTTCTTTCATTATTACCCTATAATTTTCTGTGTACAGTTCTTTTGTCTCCTTAGTAGATTTATTCTTAGATATTTAATTCTTTTTGTAACAATGGTGAATGGAATTGATTCCTTAATTCCTTTTTCTGATTTGTCATTGCTAGTATATAGAAATGCAAGTGATCTCTGTGTATTGATTTTGTATCCTGCAAATTTGCTAAACTCACTGATTAGCTCTAGTAATTTTCTGATACTATCTTTAGGGCTTCCTATGTACAGTATCATGTCATCTGCAAACACTGAGAGATTTATTTTTTCTTTTCTGATCTGGATTCCTTTTATTTCTTTTTCTTCTCTGATTGCTGTAGCTAGGACTTCCAGAACTATGTTGAATAATAGTGGTGAAAGTGGACACCCTTGTATTGTTCCTGATCTTAGGGGTACTTTCCCCCTAACATTTTGTAAGGGATTAGAAATTACATTCTAATCCCTTATAATTAAATAAAAATTAAAAAAAATAAATTAAATTCTAATCCCTTATAATTAAAAATTCTAGAACAAATTGTTGTTTGTTTCCAAGTTATCTTTTTCTCTCTCACTGAAATAGGGATTCACATGTCAGAAAAGCCCAGAGATTTCACTTTAATGGTGGAAAAATGAAATTTAATTTGTCCACTAATCTGCAGATCTGTTGCTTGTAGCATAACCTTTTGTCAGAAATCTGAAAGGAGAGAATATGAAGTGTGGCTCTTTACAACTGTGGTTCCTTTTCTTCATAAAGATAGCAGGAGGTGTAGTTTCAAATGGGTTTCTTTCCAAATCATCTCCTTAGGGTGGGGCTGTCTATGTAATCATTCTGATAATGCTACCATTAACTCCAAACATATCTGGCAACCCTCTTTGGGTTGTGCCTTTAAATGTTTATTAATTAAGCACAAGAAAAACATTTTAATTGCTTTATAATTACAGAATTTTATTCTTTCCTATAAAATGTATTTTTCTCTTTTAATGACTGCCTATTCAGTTGTCCCGACTTCCTCTTCCATAGACATTCTACTCAAATGGATGTCTGAGGACTACCACTTCCCTTCTTCCCTTGCACACCAAGTGTCCATGTTTTTAAATTGCTGGAATAAAAAAAAAAATGAGAATGATGGATTTAGGTTCGTAAATGCCAACAGGAGAATCTGAGGATTGCTTGTATTTAAATCCTCCATAGTAATGCTGAAATAATATTCATAATCCATAAAAAATGAAGATAAGAGGATTGTGAGAAGGAGGACATATACTTTTCACCACTCATTGATGACGTGATAATATTTTGTTTCCAATGCAATTCTGTGAGTTTTACTCACAGAGAAGTTTCTTATAAACACAAATTTGTTCAGAGTAATGTATAGCAATGTTTAGGAATGGGCAAACTAAAAAAAAAATAATTTTACAGAATACTCATCTTCTTTCTTTCATCTATACATGGAGTTTATATTACCCACATTAAGACTTACAATATATTTTGTGCTAAATAATTAACTATTTGGAGCATCTTATATCTAGATATCTAGGCATCACTGACTCGATGGACATGAGTCTGAGTGAACTCCAGGAGTTGGTGATGGACAGGGAGGCCTGGCGTGCTGTGATTCATGGGGTCGCAAAGAGTCGGACACAACTGAGTGACTGAACTGACCTGATATCAAGTTTGAGACAGTATTAGATCAAGCTATTTATTATTTGATATCTTGCAACCTGAAGCCTGACACATCATCCCCACAATCTACAGACTTTTCAGATAATCTTCAGCAAATTGTGTACAAATGGTCTTGGTTTTGTGTAGCTTAGCCCTAGTCTGCGTTTTCACCATCCAAACAAAGCTTAGTATTCAGTTCACTTCAGTCACTCAGTCATGTCTGACTCTTTGTGACCCCATGGACTGCTGTACACCAGGCTTCCCTATCCGTCAACAACACTCAGAGCTTGCTCAAACTCAAGTCCATCGAGTAGATGACGCCATGCAACCATCTCATCCTCTGTCATCCCCTTCTCCTTCTGCTTTCAATCTTTCCCACCATCAGGGTCTTTTCCAATGAGTCAGTTCTTCACATCAGGTGGCCAAAGTGTTGTAGTTTCAGCTTCAGCATCAGTCCTTCCAATGAGTATTCAGGACTGATTTCCCTTAGGACTAACTGGTTTGATTTCCTTGCAGTCCAAGGGACTCTCAAGAGTCTTCTCCAACACCACAGTTCAAAAGTATTAGTTCTTCAGTGCTCAGATTTTTTTTTATGGTCCAACTCTCACATCCATACGTGACTACAGGAAAAACCATAGCTTTGACTAGATAGACCTTTGTCGGCAAAGTAATGTCTCTTCTTTTTAATATGCTGTCTAGGTTGATCACCGGAGAAGGCAATGGTAACCAACTCCAGTACTCTTGCCTGGAAAATCCCGTGGATGGAGGGGCCTGGTGGGCTGCAGTCCATGGGGTCGCTAGAAGTCAGACACGACTGAGCGACTTCACTTTCACTTTTCACTTTCATGCATTGGAGAAAGAAATGGCAACCCACTCCAGTGTTCTTGCCTGGAGAATCCTAGGGCTGGGGAAGCCCGGTGGGCTGCCATCTATGGGGTCACACAGAGTCGGACACGACTGAAGTGACTTAGCAGCAGCAGCAGCAGGTTGATCACAGTTTTTCTTCCAAGGAGAAAGCATCTTTTAATTTCATGGCTTCAATCACCACCTGCAGTAATTTTGGAGCCCAAGAAAATAATTTCTCTCACTGTTTCCATTGTTTTCCCATCTATTTGCCATGAAGTGATAGGACCAGATGCCATGATCTTAGTTTTTTTAATGTTGAGTTTTAAGTCAACTTTTTCACTCTCCTCTTTCACTTTCATCAAGAGGCTCTTCAGTTCTTCTGTGCTTTCTGCCATAAAGGTGGTGTCATCTGCATATCTGAGGTTACTGATATTTCTCCCAGCAATCTTGATTCCAGCTTGTGCATCATCCAGCCTGGCATTTCACACCATATACTCTGCATATAAGTTAAATAATCAGGGTGACAATATACAGCCTTGATGTACTCCTTTCCTAATTTGGAACCAGTCTGTTCTTCCATGTCATGTTCTAACTGTTGCTTCTGATCTGCATACAGATTTCTCAGGAGGCAGGTAAAGTGTTCTGGTATTCCCATCTCTTTAAGAATTTCCCATACTTTGTTGTGATCCACACAGTCAAAGGATTTGGCATAGTCAATAAAGCAGTAGTAGATAGTTTAGCATTAACCTAACAAATAACAACAGAAATAGAGGCAATATCCTAAGCATATGTGGTGTATTCAGGGCAAATTTTGCCTTAACACTCTTTATCCCCAGTGAAGTCGCTTCATCTCTCTGAGGTTTCATTTATTCATTTGGATTGGAACCTTCCACAAGTTTATTAGAAAAGCCAGATGAGATGCTGTAGGTGAAAATACCCGAGAGAATGGCAACCCAGAATGCAATAGGCATCCAATATATTTTCAATGAATAAACACATTCCCATGCCTTTTCTTCAGTAAGGGTTTGTATCCTCAAATTTATTCACATGTTGCTTCAATGCTCACAACCCCTTGCCTGTGCACTTATGCCTTATAAAGACTGGAGAATGTTTTGCTTTCATTTACAGGTAATATTCTTCATATGAAAGAGATTTGCTTTTGGATTGTGTGAAGGATTCATGCATTTATTGTATCATTAACAGCATCACATTTACTAAAGAAAGGTTTAAGATAAAATAAGCAATTTTCATTTGTTTAAAACATATGTAAAATCTTAATCTAAATCTCTCAAGTAAGAAAGTGACTTGAATTTCAAAGAGGAAACAGGCAAATCTCATTTTCCCTTCCTCTCCCACATTTCACACTCTGCCTCTATTGTCACACCCCTGTGAGCACAAGTATTCCTGTTCTTCCCAAAGTTCAGTTATAGAAACGGTGTGTCTAGTCATTTTGGTCTTTGGCAAAAGTAATGAAACATAGTTAAACAAATCCATAATCAAGAGCTGTTTTATTTTTAACCAATCATTGACGAACCACTCTCCCTGCTCATTAGGCGGGAACGAGTCACAGAGCTGCCATGGCGAGATAGTTGGTCACGAAACTCTGAGGCCATGAAGTAATAGAGAATCGGATCCAAAAGGCAGCAGAGACTTGCAAGGCATAGACAAAAAGGATGGAAATACTGTGTGCTTTGGACAATGGGACAACTGCTAATGATAGCTTCCTTTACCATGGTATAAAAAATAAAGTTAATATGATAGGGAGTGAAGCAGATGAAGAAGACTGCAGCACACATGTAAACCATCCTCAGTGCTTTTTGCTTTTCACTGATTCCTTGGAAAGCCACAGGTGGTTGTCTCAAGGATATAGTCATTTTCCAGGTGCACCATGCAATGATGACTACTGGAATCACAAATCCTGCCAGTTCAGCAGCTGTAATCATCCCAACCAAAGCCACTGCATTCATTTTCCTGTAACCAAGATCAGCAAAGCAAGAGTCAGTGTTGTTTGCTAAGTCTGTGCTTCTCATGATGGGAAATGGCAAACAGGCAGTACCCACGATGACCCATATGGCAGCACTGATGCCTACATCGTACCTACGTTTCCAGTCTCTAGCCCTGAAGGGCTTGAGGAGAAAGAAGCACCTCTGAAGGCTGATGCATGTCAGGAAACAAATGCTGGCATACATGTTGAGATACTTCAGGTAGAAGCATAGCAGACAAGGGATCCTCTGGAAAGGCCAATGGTGGCTGATGTAATAGTAAATCCGGAAGGGTAAGGACAGCACGTGGGCAAGGTCAGCCACAGAGAGGTTTATCATGAAAATAATGGCTTTATTTTTCTTGCTGATAAAGCGGCACAGAACCCACAAGGCTGCACTGTTGGCCAGTAGACCAGGGATGAATATGAGGATGTAGGTGGTTGCGTAGAGAGGGTAATGAAATGTCAAATATGTTTCATTGCAGATAGTCTCAGGATCGCTGGTACTGTTGCTGCTCATCTTGAATATTTCAGCATTTACCAAGGTAAGCCATGAAGTTATAATCCCTGCCCAAAAGAAAACAAAACAAAAAAACAGTATCATGGTTAACCACTTTAGCTGACATCCAGATTTTCTTAAATTGAAGCTTAGTTGATTTAGATGATTCACAATGCTTTAAGTGTACAGCAAGGTGATTATCTATCTATCTATCTATCTATATATATATTCAGATTCTTTTCCATTAGAGGTTATTACAAGATATAGAGTATAGTTCCCTGTGCTACGCAGTACATCCTTGTTGTGTATCTATTTTATATATAGAAGTGTATATCTCTTAAATTCAAATTTCTAATTTATCCATCCTTCTTTTTCCCTTATGGTAACTGTTTGTTTTCTATGTCTGTGAGTTTATTTTGGTCTTGTAAATAAGTTCATTTGTATTATTGCTTTAGATTCTAATGTAAGTGATAGCACATGACATTTGTTTTTATCTGTCTGACTTACTTCACTCAGTATGATAATCTCTAGGTCCATCCATGTTGCTACAAATGACATTATTTCATTCTCTTTATTGCTGAGTAATACTCCATATATATATATATATATATATATATATATATATATACACACACACACACACACACACACACACACACATATATATACACACACATATATATATATACATACACACAATATCTTAATAATCCATTCATTTGTAGATGGAACATTAGGTTGTTTCCATGTCTTGGCTTTTGTACATAGTGCTGCTATGAACATTGGGATACATGTAGCTTTTTGAATTAGAGTTTTTGCCTTTTCTGGCTATATGCCCAGAAGTGGGATTGATGGATCATATGGTAACTATTTCTGTATTCTTTTTCTTTTAAAGAAGCCTCAATATTGTTCTCCATAGTCACTGTACCAATTTATATTCTCATCTATGGTGTGGAAACGTTACTTTTTCTCCACAATCTCTCCAGTATTTATTATTTGTAGACTTTTCTATGATGGTCATTTGACTGGTGTGAGGTGATATTTCATGGAGACAGAGAAGACCCAGAAGAGCCAAAACAATATTGAGATAGAAGAATAGAGTTGGAGGAATCATATTCCCTGACCTTAGACTATGCTACGAAGTTACAGTAATCAAAATATTATGGTACCAGCACAGAAACAAACATATAGATCAATGGAACAGTATGGAAAGCACAGAAATAAACCCACACACTTAAGGTCAATTAATCTAATGACAAATGAGGCAAGAATATACAATGGAGAAAAAATAGTCACTTTAATAAATAGTGTTGGGAAAACTGGACAGCTACATGTAAAAGAATGAAATTAGAGCATTCTCTTACACCATATACAAAAGCAAACTCAAAATAGATTAAATATCTGAATTAAAGACTAGACGCTATAACACTCCTAGAGGAAACATAGGCAGAATACTCTTTGGCATAAGTTACCATGATTTTTTTTTTTTTTTTTGGAATTCATCTATTAGAGTAAGGAAACAAAAGCAAAAATAAACAAATGGGGCCTAATTAAACCTAAAACCTTTTGTATAGCAAAAGAAAACATAAACAAAACACAAAGATAACCTATGGGAGAGAAATTATTTGCAAATGATGTTACTGACAAGGCCTTACTTTCCAAAATATATAAACAGTTTGCACAGCTCAATTAAAAAAAAAAAAAAAAAAAAACAAGAAAATAGCGGACAGAAGACCTAAGCAGACATACAAAGAAGACATACAGATGGCCAACAGGCATATGAAAAGATGCTGAACATCAATAATCATTAGAGAAATGCAAATTAAAAATGAGTTATTACTAGATTTGTTTTTATACCCACAAAGTCATAGGATATTAAAATTAGAAGGGATCTGTTTATAGGTGCTAAAGGAAGGTATACTGTTTATCCAAGCCCATCCAGTGAACCAAAGAACCACAGAATTGTCCTCAAACTGCCTTGCCAGATTGTCTAAGCTGTGTCTTGCACACAAGGAAGTCCTGAAATACTCAGTCTTTTGTTCTAATAGCAGAAAAAAAGAATATGATATTTGAGTCTGTTTCTTTTGCATCAATATTTCTCTTGCCTCTGGTTAGTATGAACACTGTTCACTCATTCCCAATTGCAATGGTAGAAATTCAGTCTTATTGTTCTGATCTGCTTGCCTCTCTTTTGTCCACCACCTTTCCCATTGGGTTCTGACTTCCTAACTTGGCACCACAGCACTGAGAAAATAGATTTGCCTCTTTTAGCCTGCAGTACCAGTGTCCTAGCTGATCTTTGTGGCTTGGGAAAATTACTTCCTTATTATTTTATCACAATAGCTGGTGGTTTTCATGAATTCTCTCTCTCTCTCTCTCTCTCTCTCTCTCTCGGCTTAGGTTTAATTTCCAAATTTGCATGAAACTTTTCAGTAATAAAAGGAAAAAAAAGCTAAGATCATGGCATCCAGTCCCATCACTTCATAGTAAATAGATGGGGAAAATGCAGAAATAGTGACAGATTTTATTTTCTTGGACTCCAAAATCTCTGTGGATGGTGACTGCAGCCAAAAAATTAAAAGATGCTAGACAGCATATTAAAAAGCATAAACATCACTTTGCTGACAAAGGTCTGTATAGTGAAAACTATGATTTTTCCAGTAGTCATGTACAGATGTGAGAGTTGGACCATAAAGAAGGCTGAGAGATGAAGAATTGATGCTTTTGAATTGTGCTGCTGGAGAAGACTCTTCAGAGTCCCTTGGACAGCAATGAGATCAAACCAGTCAATCCTAAAGGAAATCAATCCTGAATATTCATTAGAAGGACTGATGCTATAGCTGAAGCCCCAATACTTTGGCCACCTGATGCGAAGAATGAACTCATTGGAAGAGACCTTGATGCTGGGCATGAGGTCTGAAGGCAGGAGGGGAAGGGAACAACAGAAGACAGGATGGTTAGATAACATCACTGACTTAATGGACTTGAATTTGAGCAAACTCCAGGAGATAGTGAAGGGGAGAGAAGTCTGGTGTGCTGCAGTCCATGGAGTCGCAAAGAGTTGGACATGGCTTAATGACTAAACAACAAGAAATGAATTTAGAAGCTGAACCACGATAGTTCCACTTATGTACTAGGGAAGGGGAGAAACCTATTCTCTATCTAAGGGAAATACTATACTGGTGCAACATCATCCCATGGCAGATTATCCAAAATCATGGTGAATACTGATTAGGGTATTAGCGAAATAGGTCACTAAAACCTTTTGAAACAATGTAAGGTTTAATTTTATTAAAGTAGTCTTTGTAATGGGAAAAGTTTTCTTGGACTTAATCTTATTAAGGTAGAATAAGCAAGGCCAGAGGAGAGTTTATTAAGACCACAAATATACTAAATGAAGGATCTAAGACTTTAAATAGGAAGACAGAGCAGTTAATCTTTATACACACCCTTCTGTTCATCATTTGTTTTCCTCCTAAAGACAAATTTTACAAACATAGCTTCTATCCATAGTGCAGGAATGTTTATTGCCTTTAAAGCTAGAAGTAGAGAAAAAAAAGTGCAGAGGTTGTTCCTCAAATGGAGTTTTGTTGTTGGTATGTTTTATTTGGTTTCCTTTTAAGTATGTTTACAAAAACAGAGTGGCTTCTTTGAGATTCTCCTTGTAAATAGCAGAATGACTTTCTATATCATTCTAAGTCTTACTCCAGGAAATAGATAAATGATAAAAGAAAAGAACCCCAAGAGATTAATTCACAGATAAGAGAGTAGACTTTATCAGCTACCAATACTGTAAATAATACTTTCATCTTCCCTCCTCATATACTCCCTAGTTAGTCTATCTGTGATAGATCCTAAAGAGTCATGCAGTCATCTTTCTTATGTATGTATGACTCAGAACAAAAGTAGAAGGATACTCACAGGTGAAAAGAAAGTAAATAATTACTATGATCTGATCAATGATATATGCCAGAATCTTCAATGGAATTTTTCATATACATTATGTAATTTAATTCTCACAACCATCCTAAGATGAAGTTCCATTATTATTCTTATAGTTCAGATGAGGAAACTGAGGTTCAGAGAGATTCAGTAAATTGTCTTGGGTAGCAAATTTAAAAATGAGATTTATTATCAAGCCTGATTTGCTCCAAAGTCTGTACTATTTCCATTATAACTATTTGCCTCTCCCTGCTCAAGAGGGACTTTTTAATAACATTAAGATCATTGTGCCATCCAGAGAGCACATTATGGCAGAATCTTTCTCATCTCATAGAAGGACCTCAGGATCTTATAACCTTAGGACTGCTCTAGCTATGCCATCAAGATATAACTAAACATCTGTCATCATACATGTCACCAACCCTCCCTTACCACCCACTTTGACTTCAGTATTGATCTTATTTCTACTATAATCTATTACTTATGCATAGGCTGTGAAAGAACAAGGCAGGCTACATAAGGTGCATTACAGTACTAAGAACTAAAAACAACTCACACCCACCCATTCACACCTCCACTTCTGCATTTTACAAACATGGATATTTGTTTCTGCTTCATTGGTACAGAAATTTTCTCTTATTAAAGAAGCAGATTGTATTTATACCTCTGTGCTAAATAACAAAGTCCTATTAGTCCAAAACAGCAAGCTAGAGGTCATGATCACAACTTATTTGTTTCTGTGGTTTATTATGCCTCTGCAATTCAGTTTATTTCAAGTTTAGAGATTTGTATGGCTTGCTTTCCAAAATGATTTTTCTCCTCCAGACTGAAGGGGAGGTAGAAAGGGTTTTTCCCCAAATATGTTTGGTGACAATTAAATGTAAAATCTCCATGGTGATAGGAGACTGGGGGAATTTATGTTGGGTAGGGTGAAAATATAAACTCTCTCAGATAGGGAACATTTCACTTCCTGTTAGCAATCTGTGACGCTTCTGAAATTTAGAAAGGAGAACAACTTAAGAAGCCACTAACAAAAATAGGTTGAATGGAAGGGCCAAAGTCAAAACATGTTTCTTCTCTCAGTCTCTGCCTGTTTCTATCTCTTTTGTGTTTCTCCCTTTGGCTTTATTATTGACTATTTTTGGTTGGTTTGTGCCCTCTATGTTACCAATCTCTATCCCTTTAAATCTGGATATATCTTTGGTTCCACTCTTAGGAAAGATATGAAATTGGTGATTTACTCTTGAATCTAAGCTCTCCTTCTAGTCTGTGCCATGACCAGCTTCCTAAACATTACAGACAGAAACTGGGAATTCATCTAACTCCTATCACTACATTTCACCCATATCTAAACAGAAACCAGGTGATTATCTTGCCCTTAAAATCTCTGCAGTCTATCTCCAATCCATCTTCATTTCCACTGCTGCCTTTCTAATCCTCATAGTGGCCCAATGATTATTACCATATTACAAATGAGGAAACTGAGATACAGAGAGGTTAAATAAATTGTGCCAAAGTCACAATACTCACATAGTGTAGACGTGGTATATTAGAATTGGAACCCATGCTTGTCTCCATATTCCCTTACCTTTGCCATGGCAGATGATACTAATGATCCTACCTGCATGCAGGGCAGTAAAAGAGACACAGACATAAAGTACAGACTTTTGGACTCAGTAGGAGGAGAGGGTGGGATGATTTGAGAGAATAGCATTGAAACATATGCATAATCAGATGTAAAATAGATGACCAATGTGAGTTTGATGCATGAAGCAAGGCACCCAAAGCCAGTGTTCTGGGACAACATAGAAGGATAGGGTGGGAATGGAGGTGGGAAGGGAATTCAGGTTGGGGGAGACACATGTATCAGTTCAGTTCAGTTCAATCACTCAGTCATGTGCAACTCTTTGCGATCCCATGGACTGCAGCATGCCAGCCTTCCCTGTCCATCACCAACTCCCAGAGCTTGCTCAAACTCAGGTCCATCGAGTTGGTGATGCCATCCCACCATCTCATCTTCTGTCATTCCCCTTTTCCTCCTGCCTTCAATCTTTCCCAGCATCAGAGTTTTTTCCAGTTCTTCACATCAGGTGGCCAAAGTATTGGAGTTTCAGCTTCAGTGTCAGTCTTTCCAGTGAGTATTCAGGACTGATTTCCCTTAGGATTGACTGATTTGATCTCCTTGCAGTCCAAGGGACTCTCAACATGTAGGACACGTAGGACACATGTATACCTATGGTCAGTTCATGTTGATATATGGCAAAACCCATCAAAATATTGTAAATCAATTATCCTCCAATTAAAATAAATTAATTAAAAAGATAACATTACAATCACTGAACTTCACTGCAAGTTGCATCATGTTAGCTTGCACCACACACTCACAGAGACCTTAAACTTCTCTCCATTTCTCATGGCCCAATCTGGCACCCTCCCTCATTTTGCTTCGTTCTCTATGCAGACTAGATTCAATGGTCAAATTAACTATTCTTACACAAGAATCCTCAACCTTCTTTGCTCACCATTCTTCTGCTGTACCAGCTTAAAAAGCTAGTGTTGGTCCCTGAGTTGTGTCCTACTCTTTGCAACCCCATGGACTGTGGCCTGCCAGTCTCCTTTGTCCATGCAATTCTCCAGGCAAGAATACTGAAGTGAATTGCCATTTCCTTCTCCAGGGGATATTCCTAACTCAGGGACGGAACCCAGATCTCCCTCATTGCAAGCTGATTCTTTACTGTCTGAGCCACTAGGGAAGCCTGGCAAGGTCTTAATCCCAGATTAAGTCCACAAACCATTTTATTTTTTTATTATCCAAACTGATGAATGATCTTATTAAAAATACCAGGATCTATTTGAAGTGCTAAAACTAGAAATCATAAATTTCTAGTTTCAGCACTTTACATAGAAGATTTTTTTTTGCTTCAGTCTCTTTTTCCACACCTCTGATTAGTTTATTCTCCTAAGAAATTAATCAAGGTGCACAAAAAGAGAGTGCTGGCTATTTAGCACTTTCATAACTCTACTAAAATTTCTTCTACTCTTCTGCTCTCCCATCCTCATATTTCTCAGCAGAGGCTCTTACCTCTTAAATCACAAGAAAATTGAGGCTATTGAATGAGAAGTAACTCAGTTTCAAACACTGTCCCCTTCCAACACACGCAATCTTATCTATAACTGCATCCTTCCCAACAAAGCTGTCTTTCCTGTTGTACAAGTTGAATTCCCATGCTCTTAATCCCTTTTAGCTTTCTCAGGATTTTCTTTCATTAATTGTTCCCTTTCACTCCCAGATCATCATGTTGTCCTTCACTCTCAGCTAGATATTTGTCATTAAGTCTCTTCAACTTCCACAATAATATTTCTCTTGTCAATGCATCTTATTCTAGCTTTGTGTCATGTTCCTTCTTTTCTTAAATAAACATCTCATAGTATTTTTTGACACTGATTGCTTTCTTTTCCTCACTTTATATTATTAATGCACTACAATGTGGCATGCATGTCTTTATAATCTCACTGAAACTGCTTTAGTAAAGGTAACAAGTGGCCATCATGTTGTTAAATCAAGCAGGGCTTTTCTGCTGTGTTAGACAGTCTGACCACTTCCATGTTTTTGAAATGCTCTCTCTTGTTGGCTTCTAAGCCACAACTCTGTTTTGAGTCTCCTCTTAACTATCGGCCCATTCATACTGAGTCTTCTTTATGTTTTCTTTCATCTCTGCACATCCTTTAAATGTTTGCTTTCCCTAGGTCTGCATATTCTCTCCTTATTCAGTGTCTTCATGCTAAGTAACATCACCCACTTTCATGACTTCAATCACCACCCATATCCGGATGGCTCTTATGTCTCTTTGTCCAGGGCTGGCCTCTTCTCAGATATTAAATCTGTATGTCCAATTTTCAGCTGAGATTTCCCATTTCAGTGTTTTCTAGGCATTTCTAAATAAAAATGCCCAAAACTAAATTCATCATACTCTCTGACCTTTTACTTATCCACCACCATCTATCCAATTACAAGAGCCAGAATACTTAAAAAAATTCTAGACTCCTCTCTAATTCAATCAACCAAGTTTTCTCTCTCTCGACTCATTCTCTCTCCTCTCTCTGAATTATTAAACCATTCTTTAATTGATCTACCTGGTTCTAGGACTGCTCTCTTAAAAATATATTCTATACTCTGCTGCCAAAATGATATATCAAAATGGCAAATCTGGATTACCATGCTGTCACAGGGATTGCTTTAACAATGTACTTAGTGCACCATATTGAGTGTTTTCATTCATATCTCTTTATTTCTAGCTAAACTATGAGCATTTTGAAGGCAAAGGCTATGACTTTCTTTAAATTTCCAGAATTATCGATACATAATCAGTTAGTAAATATTTTAAGTGGGTAAATATTCTGCCTTATGACAACACATTTGTTGTTCATTTGTTTATGAATCACTCTAAACTGGGCTGTGAGCTTTGTGAAGTCAGAGGTTATGCCCTAAATTTTGTTCTGTCTTTCTCTCTAAACCCAAAGCAAGGCTAAATATACAGCACTATTTTAAAAATTGATGTTAACTGGTCCATGTAGGGATTAACCTTCAAAAGTTAATCTCATTGCTGTTGCATAACCAACTCAGCTAATCAGGATCACCACACAGATAACACAACCCAGGAAAAATTATAAGCTGTGAAAATACAATATCTTCAGAATATACTTGAACTCCTAGCTGTATTATTGTGAACCACCCAGATAGATATGAGGATCAAATTCCCAGTGCCTCCAATACCATTCTTAAAAAAGTAACCGCCTCTTGGTTTAACCAGTGTCAGTGCTCTATCCAGAGTATATTCTGCCTACATCAAAGGCCAGGAGCTTCATAGAGGGATGTCTCTTTCCTTTAAAAAGAGTTCTGGTAACAGGAGCCAAACTCTAAAGGGAATGATCAGCATAGACTTCTAATCTAATAATCAAAGAGGATAATTAGCTACCTTCACTGAACTAACAAGATTCACTTCCAATGTGTTGCTGTAAGAATATTTCTGATAATGAAGATTGGTATAAAGTTTGATGAAACTTCATCAAACTCTTTTCTCCCTGGATCCCATCTCAGAAGTCAGTAATTTACTCTTCTCTTGAGATCCTATCTCAACTCTAATCATTTCCTTGCATGGGGAAATCTATTCAGACCTTTTCCTTTGTACTTTCATTGGACACTTAGGCTACACTATAAAAATGTAGTCTCCATGAGGGACGACTGTATCTTGCACTTTTATATCTCTCATTTTGCTTAGCAGAGGGTTAAGCATGCAGTAGGAACTCAGCTCATAAACATTGGTTTATAAAGGGAACAGTATGGAGAATAAGTACATATTAGCAGAGTCTTAGTCAGTTTTACTTCTAATGTCTATTCTATAAGCTACTCTCCCAAGCAATAGTCATAGTTTTTCTCCCTTTGTTACTGAGAAAACTATGGTCAAGGCAAGGATAATAAGGTTGGAATCTAACATATCTGGATACCTAAAAGCTCCAAAGCCTGTAATCTAAACCTTTTATTTTAAAACCAGCAGCAATTTCATAAGGTTAAATGAGAATTCTGTCATTAAACATTTGACTTTATCGGTTCAGTTCAGTTCAGTCACTTAGTCGTGTCTGACTCTTTGTGACCCCATGAACCGCAGAATGCCAGGCCTCCCTGTCCATCACCACCTCCTGGAGTCCACCCAAACACATGTCCATTGAGTCGGTGATGCCATCCATCCATCTTATCCTTTGTCACCCCCTTCTCCTTCTGCCCTCAATCCTTCCCAGAATCAGGGTCTTTTCTAAGGAGTCAGCTCTTCAGATCAGCTGGCCAAAGTATTGGAGCTTCTGCTCCAATGTCAATCTTTCCAATGAACACTCAGGACCAATCTCCTTTAGGATGGACTGGCTAGATCTCCTTGCAGTCCAAGGGACTCTCAACAGTCTCCTCCAACACTAGTTCAAAAGCATTGATTCTTCAGCACTCAGCTTTCTTTATAGTCCAACTCTCACATCCATACATGACCACTGGAAAAACCATAGCCTTGACTGAACAGACCTTTGTTGACAAAGTAATGTGTCTGCTTTTCAATATGCTGTCTAGGTTGGTCATAACTTTCCTTTCAAGGAATAAGTGTCTTTTAATTTCATGGCTGCAGTCACCATCTGCAGTGATTTTGGAGCCCAGAAAAATAAAGTCAGCCACTGTTTCCCCATCTATTTGCCATGAAGTGATGGGACAAGATGCCATGATCTTAGTTTTCTGAATGTCGAGCTTTAAGCCAGTTTTTTCACTCTCCTCTTTCACTTTCATCAAGAGGCTCTTTAGTTCTTATTCACTTTCTACCATAAGGGTGGTGTCATCTGCATATTTGAGGTTATTGATATTTCTTCCAGCAGTATTGATTCCAGCTTGTGCTTCATCCAGCCCAGCGTTTCTTATGATGTACTCTGGATAGAAGTTAAATAAGCAGGGTGACAATATACAGCCTTGATGTACTCCTTTTCCTATTTGGAACCAGTCTGCTGTTCCATGACCAATTCTAACTGTTGCTTCCTGATCTGCATACAAGTTTTTCAAGAGACAGGTCAGGTGGTCTGGTATTCCCATCTCTTTCATAATTTTCCACAGTTTATTGTGATCCACACAGTCAAATGCTTTGGCATACTCAATAAAGTAGAAAGAGATGTTTTTCTGGAACTCTCTTGCTTTTTCGATGATCCAGGGGATGTTGGCAATTTGATCTCTGGTTCCTCTGTCTTTTCTAAAACCAGCTTGAACTTCCGGAAGTTCATGGTTAATGTATTGCTGAAGCCTGGCTTGGAGAATTTTGAGCATCACTTTGCTAGTCTGTGAGATGAGTGCAATTGTGCGGTAGTTTGAGTATTCTTTGGCATTGCCTTTCTTTGGGATTGGAATGAAAACTGACCTTTTCCAGTCCTGTGGCCACTGCTGAGTTTTCCAAATTTGCTGACATATTGAGTGCAGCACTTTCACAGCATCATCTTTTAGGATTTGAAATGGCTCAACTCAAATTCCATCACCACCACTAGCTTTGTTCTTAGTGATGCTTCCTAAGGCCCACTTGCCTTCACATTCCAGGATGTCTGGCTCTAGGTGAGTGATCACAATAACTAAATTTTGTTTTAGAACACAAAGTTAGGTCAGGCCTCTAAATATGAATCAGTGAGTCTGAATACAAGAACATTGTAGGTACTAATAATGTCTATGTAAAAGCAGCTTCACTTCCCTACCAACTGGCTCAATGCTGTGTTTTTGCAAAGGCACAAAGTGAACTTATATTATGATGGCATTAGAATTTGTTTCAGACTCCTAAGTTTCAGTGAAATACTAAGTACAAGAAGTTTCCACTTGCATCCTGCCACTAGATAAGTGATATTACTAATATATTACCTTTGACCTTTGAGAGAACCCTGTTATTATTATACTGATTTTAGGGCTTCCCTGTTGGCTCAGACATTAAAGAATCTGCCTGCAGTGCAGGAGACCTTGGCTCGAACCCTGGGTCTGGAAGATTTCCTGGAGAAGGGAATGGCAACCCACTCCAGTATTCTGGCCTGGAGAATTCCATAGACAGAGCAACCTGGATGGGCTACAGTCCATGGGGTTGCAAAGAGTCAGACACGACTGAGCAACTAACACTTTCATACCCTTTTATAGATCAGAAAATGAAGACTCAAAATTATTGCTTCTTCCTCAAAGTCTCAGTTATTAAAATTTCAGTCATAATGAGGCTCTTCATGAGCAGAGAAAGCTAAAAATTTTCCTTTGGAAGCAATTTGTTGCACAAAAATAGGTTAAAGTCACATTTATATGGATAAAACCATTCTTCAGAGGCGAAGATGCTAATAATCTCAGTTGTATGTCTAGCACTTTTATGACTATGTTTTTGTTGTTGTTCAGTCACCAAGTTGTATTTGCCTCTGTGATCCCATGGATTGCACCATGCCAGGCTTCCCTGTCCCTCACCATCTCTGGGAGTTTGCTCAAGTTCATGTCTATTGAATCAGTGATTCCCTCCAACCATCTCATCCTCTGTTGTCCTCGTCTCCTTCTGCCTTCAATCTTTCCCAGAATCGGGGTTCTATCTAATCAGTCAGCTGTTCGCATCCAGAGGCCCAAGTATTGGAACTTCAGCTTCAGCATCAGTCCTTCCAAAGAGTATTCAGGGTTGATTTATTTTAAGATCTTTGGTTTGGTCTTCTTGCTTTCCAAAGGACTCTCAAGAGTCTTCTACAGCACCACAGTTCAAAAGCATCAATTCTCCAGCGTTCTGCCTTCTTTCTTGTCCAGTTCTCACATCTGAACATGACTACTGGAAAGACCATAGCCTTGACTATATGGACCTTTGTCAGCAGAGTAATGTCTCTGCTTTTCAAAACACTGTCTAGGTTTGTCATAGCTTTCCTGCTAAGAAGCAGTCATCTTCTAATTTCATGGCTGCAGTCACCATCTACAGTGATTTTAGAGCTTAAGAAGAGATTTTCACTGTTTCCACCTTTTCCCTTTCTATTTCTCATGAAGTGATGTATCACTGCACATATATGGCAAATGATTGCCACCAGGTGTCTGGGTACGGTACTATCAAAACCAGGAATCTTTAACAAGTTTTGCTTATGAACCCAAACCACAATAGATCTATGGATAAAGTACTGGAATGATGGATTTATAAGAGTATTGTATGCTCATTTGTTCAGTCATCTCCAACTCTTTTCAAACCCATAGACTGTAGCTCTCCATGTTCCTCTGTCCGTGTGATCCTCCAGGCAATAATACTGGAGTGGATTGCCATTTCCTTCTCTAGATCTTTCTGATCCAGGGATTGAACCATGTGTCCTGAGTCTCCTGCATTGGCAGGCAGAGTCTTTACCACTGAGCCACCTGGAAAGCCCTAATAGTAGTGAGCCAAATGTAACAAATCATGTAAGATGGGGAAGACTCAGAAGCTGTAAAATATATTATAAAGAACACTGGATTTGTAGCTATAATACTTCCCCTTCCTTTATGCGAGTTTCATTTCCCTCATTATTAAGATAAAATAATATGAACTGTATGATCTTAACTACCTTCTGCTCTAACTTGCCATGACTTTATGGGCCTGGACTCTCTAAACCCCTGCCTCTAACTAATACCATCAGCACTGCCACTTCCATCATTAATGCAACTGTCACCATCTCAACCTACCTGCACTTTACAAAGCATTATTACAACTATAATTGCTATTAATTATTATTTAAAGTTCATATATACGTATTACACTATATGTATATGTATATGTGTGTATATATATATATATATAACAAATTAGGTCATTCCCATTCTACAGATCACAAAAGTAAGACTCAAAGAAGTCATCACATTTATCACATTTACCTGAGTGCTATACAAATGGCAGAGTGAAGAGTGTGGAATCTAGGCTTCTGGCATCGAGGTAACCACTCAGTTCTACAAAGCTTTAGCTTCTCAGTCCTCTCCCTCTCTTCATCTCTCATCACTAAGTCAGTAATACCATTAAGTGAACAAATTTATCAAATGTCAAAAATCAAATATGTGTCTCCTATTTTCTTTGATAATAGGACCAGCATGTGGGCTTATTATCTTGGGAGGAAAAGAGAAAATTAGAGAAAGGTTGCTGATAGGGGACCTCCCCACTTTCCAGGGGAGAATATTCACCAGGCATTTGGGAATGTAACTTGCCTTTTTTTTTTTTTTTTAGCATTTTTCTTCTTATTTGAATCATAAAAGTCTCACATGAACTACCCAAGCCAGTCAGATACCCATGCGCACAGTGTCCTTCATTCAATCATTCATAACCACAGCCAAAGAAGAGCAACTGGAATTTGGAGCTCTACCATTTCCTGAGTTAATTAAAATCAACTGTAAATAACCTGGCTTGATTTCAGAAATATAGAAGTTCAGAAATGTTCTCCAAGTCTAGACATTTCCCCTATAAATTAGAAGTGAAAATTATTTTTATCCTTAAAATGAATTAAATAAAATTTGAATTGAACTTCCATGCATGTATCTTTATTGGATTTTTAATCAGATAAGAAGGAGGCCTAATTATTCATCATTTTTGCATTTGGGGCAGTATTTTGCAGATGGAAAGAATCATGTTCTTTGGACAGACCTAGGGTAATGTCTTGACTCACTTATTAGCTCTCCAGCCTGAAATGACTCACTTCATATTTAGTGGCTTCAGTTTCCTCATTTATAACATTAGGGTCATAGTACCTTTAAATATATCATTGCAAAGATTAAATAAGAAATGTACATGATTAAGGAGTCTGGTGGCTCAGATGGTAAAGCGTCTGTCTACAATACAGGAGACCTGGGTTCGATCCCTGGGTCGGGAAGATTCCCTGGAGGAGGAAATGGCAACCCACTCCAGTACTCTTGCCTAGAAAATCCCATGGACAGAGGAGCCTGGTGCAGGCCACTGTCCATGGGGTTGCAAAGAGTCAGACACAACTGAGTGACTTCACTTTCACTTTCAAGATCAAACCAGTCAATCCTAAAGGAAATCAACCCTGAATATTCATTGGAAGGACTGATGCTTTGACTACCTGATAAAAAGAGCCGGCTCTTTGGAAAAGACTCTAGTGCTGGGAAAGATTGAGGGCAGGAGGAGAAGGGGCATCATCGACTGAATGACCATGAGTTTAAGCAAACTCCAAGAGATAGTGAAAAACAGGGAAGCCTTGTGTGCTGCAGTCCATCCCACAAATAGTCAGACAGGACTGAGTGAACAACAATGACAAAAAAGTAGAAAACATATCAATAATCCTGTCTGGTACACAGTATACATTAAATAAATGTTAGTTCATTTATACTTTACTTGTACTGAGAGTAACCTCCATGAGCTTTTGGTTGGATCGTGTACTTTTCTGAGTTTAGAAAATCTCCCCAAAAGCATAGGTCTGAGAAATATTGAGTAGGATTAATGCAATAATTCTTAATGTAAAAGAGTGGGAAACATGTATTACTTGAAAAAAAGATCCTTATTATGGTAAATACATTTAGAAATCAAAATTATTTTCCGTATAATACAAACTGAAAGCACAGATCTACAAAAATCTTTTTGCCTGTTTGTCCCACAGTACTTGGAAAATGTCAATGTGATGGGATAAGTCTTTTTAGGAGTCCAGGATCAGGATCTAGTTCCTAATTAGTCAAGTCCACAATAACTTTGCAGTAAGACTTTTATGTTTTTCAAATGGAACTTTTCATTTAAAAGATTAAGAAATACTGATTAAGTGACACTGTCAGTGTGTAAATCAGATTTCATAATTCTTTCCCTTGTGTGTTTTCATTTTATTATTTAAAAAAAGGAAATTATTTACAAAACACTTGCCTGTGGTCTAAAAGTTAAAACTCTCATGATGGCATTAATCTGAAAGAAGTATAGTGGCCCTCAGCATAGATTACTGAGTTCCCTTTGAAAGCTAGACTGTATTTCCAGAAGGTTCTAACTGTAGTTAGATTTCCCTACTGTCTCATTATTTACCACTTCATGATATACTCTTCTCAGGCACCAGGAGCCTAGAGTCAAACCACTCTACTAGGAAGGAAATTAAAAGACTATCTATTTCAAGCCCCCACCTTATTATAGATGAGACTACTGAGACTCAGAAAAATAAAGTAACTTGCCCAAAGCCAAAAGTGAATCTTTGACAGAACTTGAACTAAAATCAAGGTTTCTTTCTGCACTTTGGTCCATATATTTCATCACTCTGCCTGTGATGCATGTGAATCAATACTAGATGAAAATTTAAATGCAAAATATCCTGACTTGAAATATAAGTAGACATTTTTAGCAAGAGTTTTTAAATAAAGCATAGACTTCCTGCCAGTCATTACCCTGATTGTAGAAACACTTAGAAAAGGTGGATTCACAAAGACAGCTCTGTCCTCTTTACTTGGACCATACACCTTCCTGCTTCTTAGGACATAGATTGACTTACCTCAAACACAACAAGCTGTGAAAAGTCACCCAAAACCATCCAGAAGTATATTCACTCATTTGAAGTCTTGTGTTCCACAACTGCCAGGATTTACACAGTTTGTACAATTTAAATTCAACAATTTTTCCAGTTGACCCAAAAAAAAAGAACTGCTTTTGACTAAAGAAGGACCTTTGTTCGACAGGAACTGTTGCAAACATTATTACACCAAATGCATGACTTTATTTTCTTTCAGGCCATTTCCACCTCAATATATCAGCATATCACATATTTTTTAACAGTGAATAATTTCACTGTGTTGCAGTTGCTAAGGGATAACCTCCTCAAATAACAGAAAGGACAATGACTCCCACATCCATTTGGAAAAAAAAATAAAAAATATTCCCACTTGCAGGATTCTTGGGACTGAGACCACTCCATCCAAAATGCACCACAAAGCTTGTTATCATTATATCCAAAATGATCCTGGTACCAACTGTTGTGGCACAGTTCACCTTGAAGAATTCCTCAACTGGAAGTTTTCTTTAGATTCAGTCATCTTAGCTCAGAACCAGAAAGGTTGCTAGCACTCAACATAATAAGAATGATAACTGCTGAAAAGATAGGCACCACTTCTGGGAGCTCTGTTATCTAGTAGGTCTGAAATTGGGTCAAAATACAGCTTTCAAAGGATCAAGAAATGCCTTTGAACAGATTGAAATAATTTTAACAGAGTTTGTCATCTGGGATATTTTCTTCCTTCCTAACCTACAATCCAACATAGTTATAAATATATTTACAGTATTCTCTGGGAGATACAGGCTTCTGTAGAAAAAAGAGACCATGATTTAGAAGACATATGTTCTAGTTCCAGCTCTGCCACTGACCAGCTGGGTGATCTCAAATGTCTTCATTTCATAGCCTCTCAGTTTTCCCATCTGTATTGTGAGGGATTTGGATCCCTAGGAGCTCCTTCATCTCCAAAATCTATGATTATTAAGCAACTACAGAGCAGAAATCCAAATCCTCTTTTTCTGGCCGAATAGGTCAAGCTGTCCCAATAAATATTACTGAATGTACTCTTTCCTTACCACTTTGTGCTGTCTTACCTGAATGATAATGAAGCAAAGAGCCCTCAGCAAAGAGTGAGCTGCATCACAGACTCCTTGATCCTGTAATAATGGTGTGGACTAATGGCATTAACCTTAACTTTGTATTCTAATCAGAACCAAGGAAAATCACCATTGCTCCTGCTGTAATAAGTCTGAAAGAAGCCAGAGACCATTTTAAAATTGGACACTGGTCTCATGTCTGCCCTTGTCTTGGATCTTCATGCCCCCACCAACCTTCCCACGTGGAATTTTACCAGTTCCCATATGTTAAGCTGAAACTTACCTTGGAGCCTTGCTGGGCTTGTTTCTTTGCAGGGAGTTGGTGGTGAAAAAGCCTAACTCTTGGTGGCTCGGAGCCTACTGATAACTGACAAATTTGTTATTGAAAGAGGAAGTTGAGTGCATTTGGTGTCTCACCACAGAAACCTAAAGGTAAGTCCCTTGAGCAGAAGATATTACTCGTTTTATTTAGTTTTTATTTTGTTGGTGCAAAGAAATTCAAAAAGCTGAGAGCCAAAGAATGTGCAAAATCAAACGATGACTACATACCAGCTTTCCTCATTGTTTCTTACCCTATCTCCTTCCAGCACAACCCACATGCCTATCCATTTCACTATATTCCAGTAAGCTCTATGTTAAGATGGGATTCTGAGGCAAAATCTGAATACAGTTTATCTAAGAACAAGAAAAGAGCAATTTTTTCAAACCTGAGAGGTAAAGAGTGAGAAAACTTCAAGAATATGTGTCAGAACTAATAGCAGTAGGACTACATTTGCTTAAGCTATTCCTTCCAATTGTAGTACCCTTCCTTCAGCCTTTCATCTCAAGGCTTTCTTAGTGTACTGCAAACTGCTTAGGGGCAAAAATCATATCTGACTTGTTCTTGTATTTCTAACTAGTCTAGCACAGACACTTTCATGAATGATTGTTGAATGAAAAAGTGAAAGAATGAATGAAAAAATATTCAAATAATGAATAAATAAATGAACCGTATATCCTACAGTCTCCCTCCAATTTACCAATGTACCAAGGTTTCAGTTTCTGTGATGTCTGTGGGGCCTTTAAAAGTATGCAAGTAAAGAAAGATCATACACTTGGGGACTATAGAGTAGTTCTGAAAAACAAGTCTTGCAAAGCAACACAAACCTCTGTGGGCATGTGAGGAAATTGCATTTAGAATCCAGGGCCTAGAACTGCAAAGAGACTTCTGGGTAATAATAATAACAAAGGAGAAAAAAAATACTGCTGGTTAAATCAAACACTAGCATTCAGATTTACGGATAGGGCTGATTAAAGAAGGAAGTGGATGACAAAATTTTTGTAAAAGGCAACCTGGATCTCCCTGTAAAACTAGAATCATGGAGCAATGCCCGACACTCAGAGATCACCAATATAAATTTCAAGGGCATAGAGAGATGGAAAAGATACACTTTCATCACTAGAAACTGAGAACTTTAACTGATTGATGAAAAAGCCATGGCTTGTAAGAACTGGTAAAGGAAGAGGGTACCCATCCTGGCTGAGGTATATCAAATGAAACATGCCTGACCTCACAATCCCCTTCTTAACTCTTATTTTATATATTTATACAGCTCCAATCTGTTAATTTAGTTTGCTGACTTGGCATACCTACTGAAAGGAGAATGCACTGATAGGCCAACACATGTTTCATTCCATTTGGTAGTTCTAATCTTAAGTATAAATTATTAATATTAAACTGTCTTTCTGTTACAAATTCATCCTTTCTGAGCTGGGGAAACATGAGCCAGTTTTCCTAAGCTATGATCTTTCTCGGGCCAAAGAAAATTTCAGACCTGTTGATTTTTAAAGCCAAACCTTAGGACAAAAGGATAAAAAGAACCCTTTCCTGACAATTAGCTATAGTCATTACCACTACCTTCATTTCCCAGACAACATCTTAACATTGCAAAGAAAATGGCTTGCCAGCTTGCTTCATTGCTCTCTTGCACGCAAGTATCTTCTCCTTTCATTAGTTCTAAAAAGGGAAACAAAAGTAGCTCAGAAGTCAGTGACCCACTTTTGGCAAAGGATATTTTAACTCAGCTAAAATTTTGAATGTTAGTTAAAAGGAGCAAAACTGTACACAAACCAGAAAAATGATAATTTAATAATCATCTCCAATTAACTTTTAGAAGAACATCTTCTAACTATTGAGTATGACTGATAATCTAAGACTTATTATCATCTCAAACCAAGTAGTAAAAATAACCAGTCATAAGAGTCTAAAAAAATAGTTCAGCTTCCCCATTTTGCTCATAGTTCTGAATTCTTCCCTTTTCTCATATGTACACTTTCAAAGTTTAACTGGGGCATAATATCTTTACTAGATCTGGGAAAGTTTATGAGTTGTTGCTTCAAAGGCTCTTATGTCTTCACTAACCGCAACAGTGTATTAGGTGTGATAGCTATTGTTGAGGATATCATTTGTTACAATACACTATGTTTTCTAAAAGGGATATTGGGAAGAGCTAGATTTTTCCTAATTGGTTTGATTAAATTCCTAACAGATAGTGATAATTGTGACATGTGTCCTTTTTATAGAGTCTGCTGAAAACCATGGACCTAATTTAGGTCTGCTGATTGCAAGTTTGGAGATATTTTTATGGTGTACTTTTCTTTCATGGCTTTAATTTTATGACCTTTTCTATTTTTTCTTTGTTATGTCCACCTATTATTCATTTATATATCTTACTATAGTATGCATCCTTTTAAACTATCTTCAATTCTTTCTGGAACAATAGTATAACAAAAAGTGAAAAAAAAAGAGGAAAGAGTGAGTTGTGATTTCAATTCCTTTTCCATCAGAACTGCTGCTGCTGCTGCTGCTGCTGCTAAGTCACTTCAGTCGTGTTCAACTCTGTGTGACCCCATAGATGGAAGCCCACCAGGCTCCCCCATCCCTGGGATTCTCTAAGCAAGAACACTGGAGTGGGTTGCCATTTCCTTCTTCAATGCATGAAAGTGAAAAGTGAAAGTGAAGTCGCTCAGTCATATCCAACTCTTAGCGTCCCCATGGACTGCAGCCTACCAGGCTTCTCTATACTTGGGATTTTCCAGGCAAGAGTACTGGAGTGGGGTGCCATCATCTTCTCCATTCCATTAGAACTAGTGAGTATTAATTGCTTCAGATAAACTGTCTTTAAGAATTTCCTATATCTGATTCTGTAAACACAGATTATTCCTGCACTTTTCCAAAAATAATCATTCAATAGATACTTATGGAGCTATAACAATGATTGATTTGGTATACTTAGTGGGAAGAGTGGGATTCAGAAGCATAAAATATGTCCTCTAGCTTCCAAGAATACATAGTTTAAGTAACAGGTTAATCACTCATAAACAAATTAGAAAACATAAACAGTATGATTTACTATTAAATTATGTGGAAGTTAAGATGAGTTCAGTACAGGCTAAATCTGGGAAGATTGGCTGGTCTTTGCTCAATAGACAAATTTGGTTTCAGAAGTATTTGCAATGAGTGAACCATGTCCCACTGGAGACATGCAAGTTTATTTTGGGTGGTACAAGGAATGCCTTTTTAAACATTTTCAAGTTATACAGTTTGTTTTTAAGGCTCTAAAATGTAATAAAATTGTACTTCACATCTATGATTTCATGCATAATACTACTTAAGATGAAGCTAAAGTAGGTAGCTAAGTTTTTAAAAGTTTGATTAAGCAACACACACACAAATAAAAGTATAGAGGGTAAGTCAGTCAATTCAGTTGCTCAGTCGTGTCTGACTCTTTGCGACTTCATGGACTGCAGCACACCAGGCTTCCTTGTCCTTCTCCATGGAGGGTAAGTAGATATAACAAACATAATAGAGAGAGAGATTTGCATATCGTAAATTTAACAAATATCATCTTAAAGAGAGAAGGGAAGTCAAAGGACTCCAGGAGAGAGAAGAAATATTGCCAAGGATGTGAAAGAAGAATAAGCATACTATTTATGTGACAGTGAGGACAAAATTTAGACTACTGCAAGGGCATGCTAAGGAACAGAAGGAAAGAAACTTTGAGGGTGAAACCATACAAAGAACTTAAGAGCATAGAAGCCATAGGATAAAAGAAATCATTGAATGCTTTTAAACAGAGCTGAGAGGGGGAAATTAAAAAGTCTTATTTAGTGTGTGTACTTTGTACTGGTCACCATTTTAAGCAATTTGCATGCATCATTTTACTTAATCCTCAGAATAATCCTAAGGAATAGGGACTAATATTATGTCCTGTCTTAGCCATAAATAAACTGAAGCACAGAGAAGTTAACTTCCCTAATATCATACAACAAATAAGTGGGAGAGGAGAGATTCAGATCCGAGTATGTCTGACTCCAAAGCCCAACCTCTTTACTACCACTTCCTGAAGGATTACTGAGACAAAGGTGCACAGAATGCATTGGGAAAAAGATGAAACAGGAGTTGGAGAGCCCTAATGGAGGAAACACCAATAATTTAAATTTAAGGTATTAATAACAAGAGCATTAATTAAGAATACTCTTAGTTAAGTAAGAATGAAGATAAAGAGTAATTTCAAAAGAACTAGTTTTCTTAAAAGAACACAAAACTGTAATCAATAAAAATGAAAGAGGAAGTGAATCTTCACAAGTAGGAATCTTCACAAGCAGTCTTTGAAGGGGTTTAGTTTTTGCATATTTTTCACTAAAACTTTTTTTGATTCATACACTAAAATATTTCTCTCCAGTGGGAAGACCTTACTTTGCAACTGGAAGAGGAATTACTTTCCCTGAACCCCAGAAGCTTGTTCTGAAGACAAATATAAGCATAGGGCAACTTCTTGAGACCCCCTCTGAGGAACCTACAATCCTGAAAAGGGAAATGGTTAGTCTCACAGGTTGTGAATTTCTAAAGAAATGTATTTCAGAAAATTTCCATAAGAAGAAGGTTTCTTCAGCTAACTGGCTGGTTGTATATAGATGTTGTGAATTGTTTTTATATAATCAAAGTTATAAACAATGGGCAAAAAGCCAAGGGATGAGGAAAAATATTTCTTCTCTAGGTTTCTTATTTTGGGTTCCTTGCTATGAGGCTTACTAACTTTATGTATTTCACTAGGAAAGTGGTGGAATAGGTGAAGGCTATATTTGTGTCCTACCTTCTTTTTCTGGCCTTTTTGTTCAGCTTTCTCTCCAAGGATATGGTGCCTTCTAGACTCTCTGGGATCCTGCTGTCACAAAAGAATTTGATGTGATTAGGTCTTTAACAGTAAAACGGGAAGTTTTTTTAGGATTTGGACACTGCAAACATATGCGAATGTATTCCAAGTGTCTGAAATTTCAGGCATTGACAAGTGGCAAAGATTCTTCAAATCAGCAATTAAATAAAATTCTCCAAATAAGCAATTCTCAAGCTTTTTCTCTCAGACCCCTTTACACTCTTAAAAATTATTTGGAATCCCCAAAATGTTTTGGCTTATACGGGTTGTATCTATTGTAAGTAATAAACAAAAGCTTAGAGTTGGGAGTCCAGAAGGTGAAGCTCTCAAGCTCTACAACTATGACTGAGCCCAGAAAGACTCCTCTTCTTTCCTAGCAAGTATTCAGTGAATGAAAAGCCACAGACTCTTTGTTTATTATCACCCTCCCAGCTTCCTTTTCCTCTCTATAAAGCACTCTCCTTCCCTTTCTGTGTAGGGACTTACACTTGGCACATCATGTTTATAGACCCCCAAATCGCAATTCTCTGTTGATCCTGATAAACCCATGTTTGCTGGAAAAATATCTGGCTATTTTGTTTCAACAAACAAAATTTGTCTATTTGTTTCAACACTATCAATATTTCCCATACTAGACATTAAAAATTGATAACATAGAAAACAAACTTATGATTATTGAAGGGGAGATGATGTGGGGAGGAACAAATCAGGGTATAGGACTGTGCACATGTTAAGTCACTTCAGTCATGTCCAACTCTTTGCAACCCCATGAACTGTAGCCCACCAGGCTGCTCTGTCCATGGGATTCTCCAGGCAAGAATACTGAAGTGAGTTGCCATGTCTTTCTCCAGGGGATCTTCCTGACCCAGGGATTGAACCTGTGTCTCTTATGTCTCCTGCACTGGCAAGCAGGTTCTATGTCACTAGCACCACCTGGGAATCCTTTGGGGTATGGGACTAACAGATACAAACTACTATATGTAAAATAGATGAGAAACAGGATTTTCTGCATAGCACAGGGAAATATATTCAATATCTTGCAATAACCTATAATGGAATATAATCTAAATATAATTGCTTTGTGTACATTTAAAACCAACACAATATTGTAAGTCAACTATACTTTAATAAAAAACTTTAGTTTATTAATCCACTTAAAATAATAAAAATTGTATGTTAACATAAGTAACACCTATTTTGTGAGATAGAACTAATTTGCAAAAAAAAAAAAGCGACAATGTTTTGTATTTTTGCAAACCTTAACAGAAAATATCTGGACTCTAATACCTTTATTTTTTTCATTCAATCTGTTGTGATATATTGTTTTGGTTGTAATTTAGGAGAAAATATATGATCTCATATGAATGAGATGAAAAAGGGTGAGCATTTTAATAATATTTTTATTTAATTGCACATATTCTTTGTAAGAGGGCTTTCTCAGTGGCTCAGCAGTAATGAATCTGCTTGCCAAAGCAGGAGCCTGATGGGCTAAGGTCCATATGGTTGCAAAGATTCAGACATGACTGAAACAAGTTAGCACAAGCACTATTCTTTGTAACAACACCAAAAATAAACTAGCAGTACTCTTGCCTGGAAAATCCCATGGATGGAGGAGCCTGATGGGCTGCAGTCCATGGGGTCGCTAAGAGTCGGACACGACTGAGTGACTTCACTTTCACTCTTCACTTTCATGCATTGGAGAAGGAAATGGCAATCCACTCCAGTGTTCTTGCCTGGAGAATCCCAGGGAAGGGGGAGACTGATGGGCTGCCATCTATGGGGTCACACAGAGTCGGACACGACTGAAGTGACTTAGCAGCAGTCTTTTACAGGATAATTGCAATTTGAATTCTGAAAACCCATCAAGGAATTTTTCCTATTCTATTTTAATAAAATTAATTGATATAGCTTGCATTTTGAATGGATCATTTAGCCGTGCATTATTTGTAACAACTTGCTTTGGAACATGTTGGTTCATTGAGTTATGCTACTGTTGATATCATTCACTACACAGAATCAAAAATTCATCACATTTGTTACCATCACCACTGATTTCATCAGAAAGTCTGTAAGTAATAGGAAACCATCAAGGATAGCATGATGGGTGAAAGTTGTCCAAATTTCTAATTTACTTGAAAATTTAAGTTTTAACATTGGCAACAAACACTTATCAGTTGTTTTTCCTTGAAGTGACACGTTTACTATGATCATTTCTAAGGAATGTCTGCCAAATACTCAAATTTGAAAAACCATAATCTTCTTTCCATCCTTCTTTCAAGTAAAAAGGATGTTCTGTGCAAGAGTGTCTAGTTCAGCACAAACCTTAAATAATTTACAAGTGTTTTTCTTTGAGACAACCATTATACTTCAATGTGTGGCAGAAGTACATTGTATATACTCCCTATTTGTTTTTACACAAAACATTAAAAAGACTTTTATCCATCCAGCAATCCTACCCCTGAGCATATACCCAGAGAAAACCATAACTCAAACAGATACATACATCCCAGTGTTTATTGCAACACTATTTACAGTAGCCAGGACGTGGAAGCAACCTAAATACCCAGAAACAGAGGAATGAATAAAGAAGATGTGGTACATATATACAATAGAATATTACTCAACCATGTAAAGGAATATAATTGTGTCATTTACAGAGTCGTGGATGAATCTAGAGACTGTCATACAAAGTAAAGCATGTCAGAAAGAGAAAGATGAATATTGCATATTAACTTATATATGTGGAGTTGAGAAAAAGGGTAGAAATAATCTTATTTGCAAAGCAGAAATAGAAACACAGACATAGAGAACAAATGTTTGGATACCAAGAGGTAAGGAGAGGTGGAATGAACTGGGAGATTGGGAATGACACATATACACTACTACGTATAAAATAGATGACTAATGAGAACCTACAATTTAGCACAGGGACTCTACTTGGTGCTCTGTGGAGACCTAACTTGGAGAGAAATTAAAAAAAAAAAAATGGGGATATATGTACACCTATGGCTGATTCATTTTGCTGTATAGCAGAAGCTGACACAGCAGTGTAAAGCAAATATACTCCATTAAAATATTAAAAGATTTGTACCCAATGGTCAAGATTTAATAAAATTAGTTTTACTGCTGCATTAAGGACACTCTTTTTTAATATAAATTTATTTATTTTAATTGGAGGTTAATTACTTTACAATATTGTATTGGTTTTGCCATACATCAACATGAATCTGCCACAGGTATACACGTGTTCCCCATCCCGAAACCCTCTCCCTCCTCCCTCCCTGTACCATCCCTCTGGGTCATGCCAGTGCACCAGCCCCAAGCAACCAGTATCATGCATCGAACTTGGACTGGTGATTCGTTTCATATATGATATTATACATGTTACAATGCCATTCTCCCAAATCATCCCATCCTCTCCCTCTCGCACAGAGTCCAAAAGACTGTTCTATACATCTGTGTCTCTTTTGCTGTCTCGCATACAGGGTTATCATTACCATCTTTCTAAATTCCATATATATGCATTAGTATACTGTATTGGTGTTTTTCTTTCTGGCTTACTTCACTCTGTATAATAGGCTCCAGTTTCATCCACCTCGTTAGAACTGATTCAAATGCATTCTTTTTAATGGCTGAGTAAAACTCCATTGAGTATATGTACCACAGCTTTCTTATCCATTCATCTGCTGATGGACATCTAGGTTGCTTCCATGTCCTGGCTATTATAAACAGTGCTGTGATGAACATTGGGGAACACGTGTCTCTTTCAATTCTGGTTTCCTCAGTGTGTATGCCCAGCAGTGGGATTGCTGGGTCATAAGGCAGTTCTATTTCCAGGTTTTTAAGGAATCTCTGCACTGTTCTCCATAGTGGCTGTACTAGTTTGCATTCCCACCAACAGTGTAAGAGGGTTCCCTTTTCTCCACACCCTCTCCAGCATTTATTGCTTGTAGACTTTTGGATCGCAGCCATTCTGACTGGCATGAAATGGTACCTCATAGTGGTTTTGATTTGCATTTCTCTGATAATGAGTGATGTTGAGCATCGTTTCATGTGTTTGTTAGCCATCTGTATGTCTTCTTTGGAGAAATGTCTATTTAGTTCTTTGGTCCACTTTTTCATTGGGTCGTTTATTTTTCTGGAATTGAGCTGCAAGAGTTGTTTGTATATTTTTGAGATTAGTTGTTTGTCAGTTGCTTCATTTGCTATTATTTTCTCCCATTCTGAAGGCTGTCTTTTCACCTTGCTAATAGTTTCCTTTGTTTTGCAGAAGCTTTTAAGTTTAATTAGGTCCCATTTGTTTATTTTTGCTTTTATTTCCAATATTCTGGGAGGTGGGTCATAGAGGATCCTGCTGTGATGTATGTCGGAGAGTGTTTTGCCTATGTTCTCCTCTAGGAGTTTTATAGTTTCCGGTCTTATGCTAGATCTTTAATCCATTTTGAGTTTATTTTTGTGTATGGTGTTAGAAAGTGTTCTAGTCTCATTCTTCTACAAGTGTTTGACCAGTTTTCCCAGTACCATTTCTTAAAGAGATTGGCTTTCCTCCCTTGTATATTCTTTCCTCCTTTGTCAAAGATAAGATGTCCATAGGTGCATGGATTTATCTCTGGGCTTTCTATTTTGTTCCATTGACCTATATTTCTGTCTTTGTGCCAGTACCATACTGTCTTGATGACTGTGGCTTTGTAGTAGAGCCTGAAGTCAGGCAGGTTGATTCCTCCAGTTCCATTCTTCTTTCTCAAGATTGCTTTGGCTATTCAAGGTTTTTTGTATTTCCATACAAATTGTGAAATTATTTGTTCTAGCTCTGGGAAAAATACCATTGATAGCTTGATAGAGATTGCATTGAATCTATAGATTGCTTTGGGTAGTATACTCATTTTCACTATATTGATTCTTCCGATCCATGAGCATGGTATATTTCTCCATCTATTAGTGTCCTCTTTGATTTCTCTCACCAGTGTTTTATAGTTTTCTATATATAGTTCTTTAGTTTCTTTAGGTAGATATATCCCTAAGTATTTTATTCTTTTCATTGCAATGGTGAATGGAATTGTTTCTTTAATTTCTCTTTCTATTTTCTCATTATTAGTGTATAGGAATGCAAGGGATTTCTGTGTTTTGATTTTATATCCTGCCACTTTACTATATTTATTGATTAGCTCTAGTACTTTTCTGGTGGAGTCTTTAGGGTTTTCTATGTAGAGGATCATGTCATCTGCAAACAGTGAGAGTTTTACTTCTTCTTTTCCAATTTGTATTCCTTTTATTTCTTTTTTCTGCTCTGATTGCTGTGGCCAAATCTATGTTGAATAGTAGTCTTGAAAGTGGACACCCTTGTCTTGTTCCTGACTTTAGGGGAAATGCTTTCAATTTTTCACCATTGAGGATAATGTTTGCTGTGAGTTTGTCATATATGGCTTTTATTATGTTGAGGTATGTTCCTTCTATTTCTGCTTTCTGGAGAGTTTTTATCATAAATTGATATTGAATTTTGTCAAAGGCTTTCTCTGCATCTATTGAGGACATTATTAAGAGAAACTCCTTTTTTTAACAAATAAATTTATGGCAATGAAGAATACTTGTATACTTTGATACAACTGCCTTGATTGATATTAAGGCATCAGAAGTTTTACCCTCCATAGCTTTTGTACCATCAGTGCAAATATCAATACAATGGAAAAGTAAAAATTGTTTTAGTATTATTATGAAAATAGTTTTGATCTTGAGGGCTCACTAAAAGTCTTAATACCCTCAAGGATCCACAGAGCACACCTTATGAATCCATGTCTCAAATCATGTTTCATAGGTAACCATATAGGGCACTGTTTAAAATTTTAGTCAAAATATAATGATTAAATAGCTATAGATATAGTTAAACAACATTTAATGCTGGGAATAATGGTATATTATATTATTCTAACATTAATGTGAAAGTGATATGTTCCCTGTAGGTCGTTTTTGGCTACCTTCAAATGTACCTTTGGTATACTCTTTGCTTTCTCCTCTGTCTTTATTTTCCTTTATTCATTTGAATTCAAGATCTTGTTCTAGGATATGTTTGGGTGGATTCAGTGATAAATAAGTCCTTGCTCTTAAGTAATTTGAAACCTAATTTAGAAGGTTTAGAGATGTGTACACGTAGTGCTATAATACAATGCAGACTGTGATCAGATTTACTCAACTTCGCTCTTTCAGAGGCAACCACCATATTTAGGTCCTTATCTATGCTTTGACAGATACTCTATGCACATACAAGCACACACATGTGTTTGCTCTCTTGTTTTTTATACTAGAAAGTAGTATACTACATACATCCATCTGCATTTTGATTTTCCACTTAGTAAATTATCTTAGATATAATTGTTTATCTGTAAAAATAGAGGTACCAATAATTTTTTACAATTTGACTATTTAATAATTTATTTAATTCTTTTCCACTGGTTATTTAATGGTCTATAATTTCTTACTATTGAAAATTGTTCTGTAAATAATATCATTTTACCTATGGCATTTCAGCATATGAATTTATAAAGTAACATAATAGAGTGGTTTGGGTTTGATTCCTAGCCCTCCTACTTACTAGTTGTGTGACCTTAAGCAACTTTCCTAACCTGTATGAGCCTATCTCTTCATTTTAAAAAGAGCACAGGTTCATGTATGTGAAGAACTGATAGTAGTGTCTGACATATAGTAAACATTCAATACATGTAAATTATTGTTTTTAACCTTCATGAGACCAGTGAAGCCACTGAAATTACTTGTAAAAGTTTGTGTGTACGTGAAATTTTCTAGAAGAGAATTCAAAGCTTTCATCAAAATCTGAAAGAAATATGGAATCCCCCCAAAAATGTAAGTACCACTCCTGGTACTTACATTTAATAGGCACTGGGTCAAATAATTTTGACTATCCTCTCTTACAGCACTAGCCTCCTTTGAATCATAACTCTTTCCTCAATTCCTTTAAAGAATAAATGCCTAATATTGATATATAAAACGTTTTACATCCATTATATGTAACCCTCACAACAATACTGCAAGACAGAAGTTTATATTTTACTCCTGAGGAAATTGACATTCAGAGAAGTCAGTTAATAGGCCCAGGATTAATAGACTGTATTTGAGCTTAGTATAGTCTTTCTTCAAAGTTTGAAAGGTTAACTATATACTAACCTTTTACCTTCCTCACTTGAATAATTGCATTTTCCTTATGCCAATAACCTTCTCTATGCTCATTCTACAAATGCAATACCTGATACCTGGCTTCCACTACCTCTTCTGTACTAAAATTGGTTTATTAAAGGTTGTCAAATGCATCATAATCACACATTCTGATGGATCTTTATTCAATACCTTCTTGAACTATCTGATATTTGACATCATTAGCCAGTATGAAGACATCATGTACAAGAAATTAGGTCTCAGTGTGGCTGAGATATCCACAATGGTGTGATCACTCACCTAGAACCAGACATCCTGGAATGCAAAGTCAAGTGGGCCTTACATCATTACAAAGAAAGCCTGTGTAAGTGATGAAATTCCAGTTAAATTCCAGATGAAATTGCTGTTGAAATTTTAATATATATAGACATATATTAAATGTACCTATTAAATATATATTATGTTTATTATAAATAAATAATTTTCCACTAAATGTCATGTGGCAACCTGGAGGCTAGGTGAGTTTGGGAAAGAATAGATGCGTGTATATGTATGACTGAGTCCCTTGGCTGTTAACCTGAAACTATCACATTATTAATTGCCTGTACCCCAATACAAAATAAAATGTTTAAATAAATAAATAAGTAAATTTCCATAAAGAAAAGTCCAGGCACAGACGACTTACTGGTGAATTCTACCAATTATTTTTTTTAGAAACTAATAAAAATTCTTCACAAACACTTCAAAAAAAAATAAAATATGAGAGAGTACTTATTAACTGATTTTACAAGGTCAGATTATACTGAAAGAAATCAGAACAAATTTGCAAGAAAATGAAACTATAGATCAATATCCATTATGAACACAGATACAGAGACCCTGAACAATATTAGAATGCCTAATCCAGGAATATACAAAAAAAGACTATTTTAGCAACACCAAGTGAGATTTATCCCAAGAATACAAAATTGATTCAAAATATGAAAAAAAGTCAATAAAATACATGATAGAATAAAACACACCAAAAAAACACATGATCTTAATATATGCAGAAAAAAAACATTTGACAAAATTTCATACACGTTCATTATTAAAATTCTCAGTGACCTAAGAATAGATGAGTACTTCCTCAATCTGATAAAAGGCATCTACAAAAAATTCCTGCAGTTAACATTATACTAAATGGTAAAAGATTGAATTTTTCTCATGTAACATCACCAAAAATGTAAGGCTATACAGATTTGTCCCTTTTATTTAACATTCTACTATAATTTCTAAACAATTTGTTATACAAAGAAAATATATTAAAGGTATACAGATTGTAAAGGAACAAGTGAAACTATCTCTATTCTCATATAACCTGATATCACATACAAATAATCCTAAGGAATTCACTAGTGAATTTCATGAACCAATAAATAAGTTCAGCAAAGTTGTAGGATAAAAGTTCAATATTTAAAAAAATTTCAATTTTTATTTCTATACAAGAACAATTCAAAAAAATTTAGAAAGCTATTTCTTTTCCAATTGGTGAGAAAAGTACTTAAAATATTTGTGTAAATGGAATATATTTACACTGAAAACTACAAAATATTGTTGACAAAAGTTAAAGAACATATAAATAAATGGAAAGACAATTTATATTCATGGGTCAGAAGACCTAATATTGTTCGGATAACAATACTCCCCAAATTGAGCTGCAAGTTAAATTCAATCACTAACAATCTCTGCAAAGAGTCCGACACAAGTGAGCAACTGAACTGAACTGAACTGAACAATCTCCGGAGTGTTGTTTTATTTCTTGCACAAATTGACAAATTGATCCTAAAATACATATTGAAAGGCACAGGTCCCAGCATAGCCAAGACAATCCTGAAATAAATCGATGAAATTGGACACCATCTGGATGAAGAAATTTTTCCTTTTTCAAACTTTCCTACATAGTAACAGTAATGAAGATAACTGACATAACAACATAACCATATACATAAATATATAGATCAATGGAATAGAGTTGTGACAGTAGAAATAATCATTTATATTTATGTCATAATTGATTTTCAACCAGGCTGTCAAGAAAAATTAGTGGGGAAACAATAAATTTTTAACAAATTTTCCAAAGCGCAGTTGCTGGATTGTATGGTAAATGCAGTTTAGTTTATAAGAAATGCCAAACTATTTCAAAATTAGCTATACTATATTGGTTAACCTCTCCACAAGCAATATATTTACAACTCAATTTATCTGCTTCCTCACCAGAATTTGATGCTATTATTATTTTTATTTTTATTTTTGTCATTCAGATATATCATTGTGGTTTTAGTTACATTTTTCAAATGGCTAATGAAGTTGAACATCATTTCAGGCCCTTATTTGTTACTCTTCTGTGTAGTGTCTGCTCAGCACTTCGTCATTTTTTATTTAATTTTGAGTGTTGAGAACTCTATATATTTTAGGTAATAGTCTTTTGTTGGACATATATTAAATAAATTTATTCTACCAGTTTCTTTAGCTTGTGTTTTTATCTTTCTTTAAAAAAGATCCTTCAAAGAGCAAACTTATACTTTTCACTTCCTATGGATTGTGCATTTAGTGCCAAGCTTACTTCTGTATCTAGCCCTGGATCATGAAAATTTTTCGTATGTTTTTAAAAATAATTTGTAGGAAAACTTCTGGCTTCCCTGGTGGCTCAGTGGTAGAGAATCCATCTGACAATGCAGGAGATGCACATTTGATCCCTTGATAGGGAAGATGCCCTGGAGAAGGAAATGGCAGCCCACATCAGTATTCTTGCCTGAGCAATCCAGTGAATGGAGGACCCTGATGGGCTACAGTCCATGGGTCGGACATGGGTTGCAAAGACTTGGACATGACTGAGTGACTAAACAACAACAACAACAAAACAAGACAAACTTCTAATGTCTTTTTTTTTATTTTTTTATTTTATTTTTATTTTATTTTATTTTTAAACTTTACAATATTGTATTAGTTTTGCCAAATATCGAAATGAATCCGCCACAGGTATACCCGCGTTCCCCATCCTGAACCCTCCTCCCTCCTCCCTCCCCTACCCTCCCTCTGGGTCGTCCCAGTGCACCAGCCCCAAGCATCCAGTACCGTGCATCGAACCTGGACTGGCGACTCGTTTCATACATGATATTATACATGTTTCAATGCTATTTTCCCAAATCTCCCCACACTCTCCCTCTCCCACAGAGTCCATAAGACTGATCTATACATCGGTGTCTCTTTTGCTGTCTCGTACACAGGGTTATTGTTTCCATCTTTCTAAAGTCCATATATATGCGTTAGTATACTGTATTGGTATTTTTCTTTCTGGCTTACTTCACTCTGTATAATAGGTTCCAGTTTCATCCACTTCATTAGAACTGATTCAAATGTATTCTTTTTAATGGCTGAGTAATACTCCATTGTGTATATGTACCACTCCTTTCTTATCCATTCATCTGCTGATGGGCATCTAGGTTGCTTCCATGTCCTGGCTATTATAAACAGTGCTGCGATGAACACTGGTGTACACGTGTCTCTTTCCCTTCTGGTTTCCTCAGTGTGTATGCCCAGCAGTGGGATTGCTGGATCATAAGGCAGTTCTATTTCCATTTTTTTAAGGAATCTCCACACTGTTGTCCATAGTGGCTGTACTAGTTTACATTCCCACGAACAGTGCAAGAGAGTTCCCTTCTCTCCACACCCTCTCCAGTATTTATTGCTTGTAGACTTATGGATTTCAGCCATTCTGACTGGTGTGAAATGGTACCTCAAAGTGGTTTTGATTTGCATTTCTCTGATAATGAGTGATGTTGAGCATCTTTTCATGTTTGTTAGCCATCTGTATGTCTTCTTTGGAGAAATGTCTATTTAGTTCTTTGGCCCATTTTTTGATTGGGTCATTTATTTTTCTGGAGTTGAGCTGTAGGAGTTGCTTGTATATTTTTGAGATTAGTTGTTTGTCAGTTGCTTCATTTGCTATTATTTTCTCCCATTCTGAAGGCTGCCTTTTCACCTTGCTAATAGTTTCCTTTGTTGTGCAGAAGCTTTTAAGTTTAATTAGGTCCCATTTGTTTATTTTTGCTTTTATCTCCAATATTCTGGGAGGTGGGTCATAGAGGATCCTGATGTGATGTATGTTGGAGAGTGTTTTGCCTATGTTCTCCTCTAGGAGTTTTATAGTTTCTGGTCTTACATTTAGATCTTTAATCCATTTTGAGTTTATTTTTGTGTATGGTGTTAGAAAGTGGTCTAGTTTCATTCTTTTACAAGTGGTTGACCAGTTTTCACAGCACCAATTGTTAAAGAGGTTGTCTTTAATCCACTGTATATTCTTGCCTCCTTTGTCAAAGATAAGGTGTCCATATGTGCATGGATTTATCTCTGGGCTTTCTATTTTGTTAAATTGATCTATATTTCTGTCTTTGTGCCAGTACCATACTGTCTTGATAACTGTGGCTTTGTAATAGAGCCTGAAGTCAGGCAGGTTGATTCCTCCAGTTCCATTCTTCTTTCTCAAGATAGCTTTATCTGTTCGAGGTTTTTTTGTATTTCCATACAAATTGTGAAATTATTTGTTCTAGCTCTGTGAAGAATACTGTTGGTACCTTGATAGGGATTGCATTGAATCTATAAATTGCTTTGGGTAATATACTCATTTTCACTATATTGATTCTTCCAACCCATGAACATGGTATATTTCTCCATCTATTAGTGTCCTCTTTGATTTCTTTCACCAGTGTTTTATAGTTTTCTATATATAGGTCTTTGGTTTCTTTAGGTAGATATATCCCTAAGTATTTTATTCTTTCCGTTGCAATGGTGAATGGAATTGTTTCCTTAATTTCTCTTTCAGTTTTCTCATTACTAGTGTATAGGAATGCAAGGAATTTCTGTGTGTTGATTTTATATCCTGCAACTTTACTATAATCATTGATTAGTTCTAGCAATTTTCTGGTGGAGTCTTTAGGGTTTTCTATGTAAAGGATCATGTCATCTGCAAACAGTGAGAGTTTTACTACTTCTTTTCCAATTTGGATTCCTTTTATTTCTTTTTCTGCTCTGATTGCTGTGGCCAAAACTTCCAAAACTATGTTGAATAGTAATGGTGAAAGTGGGCACCCTTGTCTTGTTCCTGACTTTAGAGGAAATGCTTTCAATTTTTCACCACTGAGGATAATGTTTGCTGTGGGTTTGTCATATATAGCTTTTATTATGTTGAGGTATGTTCCTTCTATTCCTGCTTTCTGGAGAGTTCTTATCATAAATGGATGTTGAATTTTGTCAAAGGCTTTCTCTGCATCTATTGAGAAAATCATATGGTTTTTGTTTTTCAATTTGTTAATGTGGTGTATAACATTGATTGATTTGCGGATATTGAAGAATCCTTGCATCCCTGGGATAAAGCCCACTTGGTCATGGTGTATGATCTTTTTAATATGTTGTTGGATTCTGATTGCTAGAATTTTGTAAAGGATTTTTGCATCAATGTTCATCAGTGATATTGGCCTGTAGTTTTCTTTTTTTTGTGGGAGCTTTGTCAGGTTTTGATATTAGGGTGATGGTGGCCTCATAGAATGAGTTTGGAAGTTTACCTTCCTCTGCAATTTTCTGGAAGAGTTTGAGCAGGATAGGTGTTAGCTCTTCTCTAAATTTTTGGTAGAATTCAGCTGTGAAGCCGTCTGGACCTGGGCTTTTGTTTGCTGGAAGATTTTTTATTACAGTTTAAATTTCCGTGCTTGTGATGGGTCTGTTAAGATTTTCTATTTCTTCCTGGTCCAATTTTGGAAAGTTGTAGTTTTCTAAGAATTTGTCCATTTCTTCCACGTTGTCCATTTTATTGGCATATAATTGTTGATAGTAGTCTCTTATAATCCTTTGTATTTCTGTGTTGTCTGTTGTGATCTCTCAATTTTCATTTCTAATGTTATTGATTTGATTTTTCTCCCTTTGTTTCTTGATGAGTCTGGCTAATGGTTTGTCAATTTTATTTATCCTTTCAAAAACCAGCTTTTGGCTTTGTTGATATTTGCTATGGTCTCTTTTGTTTCTTTTGCATTTATTTCTGACCTAATTTTTAAGACTTCTTTCCTTCTACTAACCCTGGGGTCCTTCATTTCTTCCTTTTCTAGTTGCTTTAGGTGTAGAGTTAGGTCATTTATTTGAGTTTTTTCTTGTTTCTTGAGGTATGCCTGTATTGCTATGAACTTTCCCCTTAGGACTGCTTTTAAAGTGTCCCACAGGTTTTGAGTTGTTGTGTTTTCATTTTCATTAGTTTCTATGTAAATTTTGATTTCTTTTTTGATTTCTTCTGTGATTTGTTGGTTATTCAGCAGGGTGTTGTTCATCCTCCATATGTTGGAATTTTTAATAGTTTTTCTCCTGTAATTGAGATCTAATCTTACTGCATTGTGGCAGGAAAAGATGCTTGGAATGATTTCTATTTTTTTGAATTTACCAAAGCTAGATTTATGGCCCAGGATGTGATCTATCCTGGAGAAGGTTCCGTGTGCGCTTGAGAAAAGGGTGAATTTCACCGTTTTGGGATGAAATGTCCTATAGATATCAATTAGGTCTAACTGGTCTATTGTATCGTTTAACGTTTGTGTTTCCTTGTTAATTTTCTGTTTAGTTGATCTATTCATAGATGTGAGTGGGGTATTAAAGCCTCCCACTATTATTGTGTTATTGTTAATTTCTCCTTTCATACTTGTTAGCATTTGTCTTACATATTGTGGCGCTCCCGTGTTGGGTGCATATATATTTATAATTGTTATATCTTCTTTTTGGATTGATCCTTTGATCATTACGTAGTGACCATCTTTGTCTCTTTTGACAGCCTTTGTTTTAAAGTCTATTTTATCTGATATGAGTATTGCTACTCCTGCTTTCTTTTGGTCCCTATTTGCATGGAAAATCTTTTTCCAGCCCTTCACTTTCAGTCTGTATGTGTCCCCTGTTTTGAGGTGGGTCTCTTGTAGACAACATATGTAGGGGTCTTGTTTTTGTATCCATTCAGCCAGTCTTTGTCTTTTGGTTGGGGCATTCAACCCATTTACTTTTAAGGTAATTACTGATGAGTATGATCCCATTGCCATTTACTTTATTGTTTTGGGTTTGAGTTTATACACTGTTTTTGTGTTTTCTTTCTAGAGAATATCCTTTAGTATTTGTTGGAGAGCTGGTTTGGTGGTGCTGAATTCTCTCAGCTTTTGCTTGTCTGAGAAGCTTTTGATTTCTCCTTCATATTTGAATGAGATCCTTGCTGGGTACAATAATCTGGGCTGTAGGTTATTTTCTTTCATCACTTTAAGTATGTCTTGCCATTCCCTCCTGGCTTGAAGACTTTCTATTGAAAGATCAGCTGTTATCCTAATGGGAATTCCCTTGTGTGTTATTTGTTGTTTTTCCCTTGCTGCTTTTAATATTTGTTCTTTGTGTTTGATCTTTGTTAATTTGATTAATATGTGTCTTGGGGTGTTTCGCATTGGGTTTATCCTGTTTGGGACTCTCTGGGTTTCTTGGACTTGGGTGATTATTTCCTTCCCCATTTTAGGGAAGTTTTCAACTATTATCTCCTCAAGTATTTTCTCATGGTCTTTCTTTTTGTCTTCTTCTTCTGGGACCCCTATGATTTGAATATTGTAGCGTTGAATATTGTCCTGGAGGTCTCTGAGATTGTCCTCATTTCTTTTAATTCGTTTTTCTTTTATCCTCTCTGATTCATTTATTTCTACCATTCTATCTTCTAATTCACTAATCCTATCTTCTGCCTCTGTTATTCTACTATTTGTTGCCTCCAGAGTGTTTTTAATTTCATTTATTGCATTATTCATTTTATATTGACTCTCTTTTATTTCTTCTACGTCCTTGTTAAACCTTTCTTGCATCTTCTCAATCTTTGTCTCCAAGCTATTTATCTGTGATTCCATTTTGATTTCAAGATTTTGGATCAATTTCACTATCATTATTCGGAATTCTTTATCAGGTAGATTCCCTATCTCTTCCTCTTTTGTTTGGTTTGGTGGGCATTTATCCTGTTCCTTTATCTGCTGGGTATTCCTATGTCTCTTCATCTTGTTTAAATTGCTGAGTTTGGGGTGTCCTTTCTGTATTCTGGCAGTTTGTGGAGTTCTATTTATTGTGGCGTTTCCTCGCTCTTTGTGGGTTTGTACAGGTGGCTTGTCAAGGTTTCTTGGTTAGGGAAACTTGTGTCGGTGTTCTGGTGAGTGGAGCTGTATTTCTTCTCTCTGGAGTGCAATAAAATGTCCAGTAATGAGTTATGGGATGTCTATGGTTTTGGAGTGACTTTGGGCTGCCTGTATCTTGGAGCTCAGGGCTGTGTTCCTTGCTGCTGGAGAATTTGCTTGGTATGTCTTGCCCTGAAACTTGTTTCGCCCAAAGAGGTTTACAGCATTATATGGAGAAGAGAAGAGTGAGGAGAGAGTTAGAGGTGACCCAAATGAGATGAGGTGGAATCAATAGAGGAGAGAGTGGGCTATTCAGTAATCTCTTCCTTATGTGCACTCCACAACTCGACTGCTCAGAGTTGTTCACAGAGTTATACAGAGAAGAGAAGAAGGAAGAAGGTGGCAGAGGTGGCCAGGAGGATAAATGGGGGGAATGAAAAGGAGGGAGACAGATCCAGCCAGTAATCAGTTCCCTAAGTGTTCACCGTCTGGAACACACAGAAATTCACAGAGTTGGGTAGAGTACAGAGGGGTTAAAGAGGAGACACAGGCGACCTAGTGGAGAAAAAGGAGAGTCCAAAGGGAGAGAGAGCAATTAAGCCAGTAATCTCGCTCCCTAGTGAAAAATGGGTACTGAAGATTGGGTTCTTAAGGTACAAAATTGGTAACAAATACATAAAAACAAAAATTTAAAATCTAGAGTAGAATTTGGAATTTCAAAAGTACGATGTTAAAGAAAAGAAGAAGGAAAAGAAAGAGAGAAAAAACGAACAAACAAAAACAAACAAGGTCACAAAAATTATAAAGAAAATATAGGTACAAAATTGATAACTAATACCAAAAAGCAAAAGTTAAAAATCTAGAGTAGAGTTTGGAATTTCAAAAATACAATGTTAAAAAAAAAAAGAAGAAGAAAAAGAAAGAGAGAGAAAAAAAAAAACAAGGTCACATAAATTATATATAAAAAAAAGAATACAGGTACAAAATTGATAACAAATACCAAAAAGCATAAATTAAAAATCTAGAATAGAGTTTGGAATTTCAGATATACAATGTTATTTAAAAGAAGAGAAAGAAACAGAGAAAAAGAAAAAGAAAAAATAAAAAAGAGTCCCAGAAATTATATAAAAACAAAAACAAAAACAAACTATAGGTACAAAATTGATAACAAATACTAAAAAGCTAAAATTAAAAATCTAGAGTAGAGTTTGGAATTTCAAAAATACAATGTTAAAGAAAAGAAGGAAAAAGAAAAAAAAAGGTCAAAAAATTATTTAAAAAAATTATATATATATGAAGTTTGCTTTAAAAAAAATAGGGTCTTCTTTTTTTTTTTTGCAAAGTAATCAATTATAAAAGTGGAAATTAAAGGAATGATAGAGGACTTAATTTTTTTTTTTTTTTTTTATAGGCTCACTTGTTCAGTCGCACTGAGGGGAGGTAGGGAGGGATGCTGCAAACAAATAACACTAGCGTGTGCTCCCAGTGCCTCAGCCACACTGGGTCTGCCCCTGTTCACGGCGCGTGTAGCCTCTCTGCCCATGCTGCTCAGGCTCTAGGTTGCTCCGCCATGAACCATCCGCGGCCGGCCCTGGGCTGCCTGTACTTCCCAGGTCCAAGCCGCTCAGGTTCAGGCACTCGGGTAGTCCTCAGAGGCGCAGACTCTCCATTGGGCTTGCGTTTTGTGCCCTTCCCAGATCCGAGCAGCTCAGGTGATGAGGTGTTTTGCGTGCGTGATTGCTGCGATTTATCGCCTCCCTGCCGCTCGGTTATCTAGTTGCACACCGGCACACCTTCTCAGGCAGATGTTGACCGTCCAGACCCCCAAGAAGTTTTAGTTAGCAAAGAAGCCTGCTTACAGTTTCATAGATAATGTCTCTTTGGGGCTGCGATTGTCCCCTTCTGGCTCTGGCTGCCTATCACCGGAGGGGGATGGTCTGCCGCCGGCTATCTCTGTTCAGTCCTTTGTTCCGTGCGCGGGCCTGGCGGTGTCATAGGTTAGGGCTGGCTTTTTGCGTGGTAGATATCTCACAGTCTGGTTTGCTAGCCCAAATTATTTCGCTCAGATAGTGCTCAGGGTATTCAGGCCAGATCCTTGTGATGCAGCCCGCGCCGCACCTCCCTGCCCAGCCCCCGCTTGCTAATGGAGTATGCAGGCGTCTGCGCTGCTTCTCCGCTGGGGGAGTTACCATAGGGCTCACAATGTGTGGGTTTTAATTATTTATTTTTCCTCCCTGTTATGTTGCCCTCTGTGCTTCCAAGGCTCGGCACAGATTCGGCAGTGAGAAGGTATCCTGGTGTTTGGAAACTTCTCTCTTTTTAAGACTCCCTTCCAGGGACGGAACTCTGTCCCTCCTTCTTTTGTCCCTTTTTTTGTGTTTTATATTTTTCCCTACCTCCTTTCGAAGACTTGGGTTGCTTTTCTGGGTGCCTGATGTCCTCTGCCGGCATTCAGAAGTTGTTTTGTGGAATTTACTCAGCGTTTAAATGTTCTTTTGATGGATTTGTGGGGGAGAAAGTGTTCTCCCCGTCCTACTCCTCTGCCATCTTAGCTCCTCCCAAGCTTCTAATTTCAAAATCAATTTACAGATATAGAAAAGTTGCAGATACAGTACAGAGTCCCTAGATATCTTATATCCATTTTCCATTGATGTTGTCATAACTATGATACACTTCTCAAAATAATAGATTAATATTGATTCCACATAATTAGCAAAAGATCATACATTATTCAGATTTCACCAGTATTTGTACTGATATCCCTTTTTTGTTCTAGGATCCATTCCAGTGAACCATACTTGCATTTACTCATTATGTTCCCTTAGTCTCCCATACTATTTGGCAATTTTCTAGTATTTCTGTTTTACACATGGCATAAAACTTAATATCTTAACCATTTTAATTATACAGTTCAGTCACTGTATGAGGGGATTCCCTCATAGTTCAATTGGTAAAGAATTAGCCTGCAATGCAGGAGACCTGGGTTTGATCCCTGAGTTGGAAAGATCCTCTGGAGAAGGGAAAAGCTACCCACTCCAATATTCTGACCTAGAGAATTCCATGGACTAAATAGTCCATGGAGTTGCAAAGAGTGAGACATAATTGAGTGACCTTCACTTTCACTTTAACTTTACAGTCACTGAGATAAGTGCCTTCCTACTGCCTACTAATGCTAAAGCTGAAACTCTAGTATTTTGGCCACCTCATGTGAAGAGTTGACTCATTGGAAAAGACTCTGATGCTGGGAGGGATTGGGGGCAGGAGGAAAAGGGGATGACAGAGGATGAGATGGCTGGATGGTATCACCGACTTGGACGTGAGTTTGAGTGAACTCTGAGAGTTGGTGATGGACAGGGAGGCCTGGCGTGCTGCTATTCATGGGGTCGCAAAGAGTCGGACACGACTGAGCGACTGAACTGAACTGAACTGAATGGTATCATCAGTACCATCCATCTTCAGAATTTTTTCATCTTGTACGACTGAAATGCTATAAATATTAAGAAATAATTCCCCATTCTTCCCTCCTTCAGTCCCTGAAAACCACTCTTCTAATTTCTGTCTCTATTAATTTCATTACTCTAGATAAATATATAAGTGGAATCAGAGTATGCCTCCTTTTGTGTCAAGCTTATTTCACTTCCCATAATGTCACTAACATTCATTCATGTTGTAGCATGTGCCAGAATTTCCTTCTTTTTTTAAGCTAAGTAACACTCCATTGTATTTATATTACCACACTTTGTTTAGCTATTTATTTGTTTATGAACGCTTGGGTTGCTGCCACGTTTTGGCTACTGTAAGTGATGCAGCTATGAACACGAGTGGACAAATATCTCTTCAAGTCCCTGCTTTCAATCCATTTGGTTATATAATGAGCAGTGAAATTGTTGGGACCCATGGTAACTGTTTTTAATTTCTTGAGAAATCATTATACAATTTTACAAAATGGCTGCACTATTTACAGTCTAATTACTGGAGCACAAGAATTCCAGTATCTCCACATTGCTGTCAACACTTTCTATTTTCTGTTTGTTTTGATAACAGCCTTCTTAATGGCTGTGAGATGGTATCTCCTTGTGGTTTTGATTTGTATCTTCCTAATGATTTGTGAGGGGCTTCACTATACAAAATACTATTAAAAATGATCTCCATGACCCAGATAACCACTATGGTGTGATCAATTATCTAGAGCCAGACATCCTGGAATGCAAAGTCAAATGGGCCTTAGGAAGCATCACTATGAACAAAGCTAGTGGAGGTGATGGAATTCCAGTTGAGTTACTTCAAATCTTAAAAGAAGATGCTTTGCAAATGAATGGATAAAAAAGCTGTGGTACATATACACAATGGAGTATTACTCAGCCATTAAAAAAATACATTTGAATCAGTTCTGACGAGGTGGATGAAACTGGAGCCTACTATACAGAGTGACGGAGAAGGCAATGGCACCCCACTCCAGTACTCCTGCCTGGAAAATCCCATGGATGGAGGAGCCTGGTAGGCTGAAATCCATGGTATCACTGAGGGTCGGACACGACTGAGTGACTTCACTTTCACTTTTCACTTTCATCCTTTGGAGAAGGAAATGGCAACCCACTCCAGTGTTCTTGCCTGGAGAACCCCAGGGACGGGGAAGCCTGGTGGGCTGCCATCTATGGGATCACACAGAGTTGGACACGACTAAAGTGACTTAGCAGCAGCATACAGATTAAAGTAAGCCAGAAAGAAAAACACCAATACAGTATTCTAACACATATATATGGAATTTAGAAAGATAGTAACAATAACCCTTTATGCAAGACAGCAAAAGAGACACAGATGTATAGAACAGTCTTTTGGACTCTGTAGGAGAGGGAGAGGGTGGGGTGATTTGGGAGAATGGCATTGAAACATATATAATATCATATATTAAATGAATTTTCAGTCCAAGTTTGATGCATGATACAGGATGCTTGGGGCTGGTGCACTGAGATGACCCAGAGGGATGGTATGGGGAGGGAGTTGGGAGGGGGATTCAGGATGAGGAACACATGTACACCCATGGTGGATTCATATTGATGTATGGCAAAACCAATACAATATAGTAAAGTAATTAGCCTCCAATTAAAATAAATACATTTATATTAAAAAATACAATAAGCAAAAATATGGATAAATTAAAAAAAAAAAAGATGCTGTGAAAGTGCTAAACTCAATACGCCAGTAAATTTGGAAACTTCAGCAGTGCCACAGGACTGGAAAAGGTCAGTTTTCATTCAAATCCCAAAGAAAAGCAATACCAAAGAATATTCAAACTACCACACAGTTGTACTCATCTCACACACTAGCAAAGTAATGCTCAAACTTTTCCAAGTCAGGCTTCAGTATGTGAACCATGAACTTCCAGTTGTTCAAGATGGATTTATAAAAGGCAGAGGAACCAGAGATCAAATTGCCACCATCCAATGGATCATCAAAAAAGCAAGAGAGTTCCAGAATAATATATACTTCTGCTTTATTGACTACACCAAAGCCTTTGACTGTGTGGATCACAGCAAACTGTGGAAAATTCTTCAAGAGGTGGGAATAGCAGACCTCCTTACCTGCCTTCTGAGAAACTTGTATACAGGTCAAGAAGCAACAGTTACAACTGGGCACGGTACAACAGACAGGTACTAAATTGAGAAAGGAGTAAGTCAAGCCTGTATATTGTCACCCTGCTTATTTAACATATATGCAGTGTACATCATGTGAAATGCTAGGCTGGATGAAGCACAAGCTGGAATCAAGATTGTGGGGAGAAGTATCAATAACCTCAGATGTGCAGATGACACCATCCTTATGGCAGAAAGTGAAGAAGAACTAAAAAAGCCTCTTGGTGAAAGAGGAGAGTGAAAAAGTTGGCTTAAAACTCAACATTCAAAAAACTAAGATCATAGCATCCTGTCCCATCACTTCATGGCAAATAGATAGGGAAACAAAGGAAACAGTGGCAGACTTTATTTTCTTGGGCTCCCAAATCATTGCAGATTGTGACTTTAGCCATGAAATTAAAAGACACTTTCTTCTCAGAAGAAAAGCTATGACCTACATAGACAGCATGTTAAAAAGCAGAGACTTTACTTTGCAGACAATGGTCCATCTAGTTAAAGATGTTTTCTCCAGTAGTCATGCATGGATGTGAGAGTTGGACCGTAAAGAAAGCTGAGCTCGAAGAATTGATGCTTTTGAACTCTGGCATTGGAGAAGACTCTTGAGAGTTCCTTGGACAGCAAGGAGATCAAACCAGTCAATCCTAAAGAAAATCAGTCTTGAATATTCATTGGAAGGACTGATGCTGAAGCTGAAGCTCCAATACTTTGGCCACCTGATGCAAAGAACCAAATCATTGGAAAAGACCCTGATGTTGGGAAAGATGGAAGGCAGGTGGAGACAGAGATGACAGAGGATAAGTTGGTTGGATGGCATCACTGACTCGATGGACGTGAGTTTGAGCAAGCTCTAGATGTTGGTGATGGATAGGGAAGCCTGGTGTGCTGCAGTCCATGGGGTTGCAAAGAGTCTGACATGACTGAGAGAGAGACTGAACTGAACTGAACTGAACTGAATGTTTAGTGATAACGAACATCTCTTCATGTACTTATTTGGTCCATTTTATAGGCTTCCCAGGTGGAATTAATGGTAAAGAACTCATCTGCCAATGCAGGAGAATTAAGAGATGCAGGTTCCATCCCTGGATCAGCAAGATCTCCCAGAAGAGGGCATGACAACCCACTCCAGTATTCTTGGCTGGAGAATCCTGTGGACAGACGAGCCTGGTGGGACATGACTGAAGCAACTTAGCATTAATGCATATGTTACTAGGAAAAAATTTATTCAAATGTTTTATAATTTTTTAAAGTGTGTTGTTTTGTTTTTTCAGTTGAGCTGGAGTTAATTATATATTCTGGATTTTAATCCCTTATCATATATATGATTTGCAAATATTTTCCCATTCAGTAAATTGCCTTTTTACTTTATACATTGTGTGCTTTGAAACACAGAAGGTTCAAAGTTTTATTTAGTCTATTTTTACTTGTGTTGTCTGTGATTTTTGTGTCATATGCAAGTAATAATTAGCATTTCTAATATCAAGAATACTTTAAGCTATGTTTTACTCTAGAAGCTTTATACTTTAACTCTTGCATTTATATTTGTGATTCACATAGAGTTAATTTATGTGTGTAAATTAAGGAGGGCAGATTTTATCATATACATGTGGATATCCAATTGTCCTGGTATTATTTGTTGAAAAGAAAAATCATTATTTTTAATTTCTGGGTTCTAGTTATATCCAATTGATCTATGTGTTCATACTTATATTAATACCACATAGGCTTGATTTCTGTAGCTTTGTAGTTAGTTTGAAATTGAAAAGTATGCATTTTTCAATTTCCAGTTCCAGTTTTGTTCTTTTCCCCACTTGATTTTTGTGTCTGTTTTTAATTTTGATGAAATTCAGCTTATCTATTAAAAAAAATTATGCCTTTGCTTTTGATGTCTTACATAAAAAGTTATTGTATAATCAATGTCAGGAAGCTTGTTCCTAATATTTTCTTCTAAGAGCTTTGAAGTTTTAGGTTTTATTTTGTTCTTTGATTCACTTTAAGTAAATTTTTGTAAGGTAAAAAATAAAGCTTCAAATTCATTCTCTTGTATATGGATGCTTAATTTTTCCAAAGCAAATTGTTGAATTATCTATCCTCATTAAATGGTCTTGATTCCCTTCACAAAAACTCATTTGAGGGACTTCCCTGGTGGTGCAGTGCTTAAGAATCTACCTTGCAATGCAGGGCATGTGAATTTCATCCCTCGTTTTGGAACTAAGATCTCACATGCCACAGAACAAGTAAGCCTGTGTACTGCAACTATAGAAGCACTCACACTCTAGAATCTATTCAGCTCAGTTCAATCACTCAGTCTTGTCCGACTCTTTGCCACCCCATTAATCACAGCACGGCCAGGCCTCCCTGTCCATCACCAACTCCCGAAGTTCACTCAAACTCACGTCCATCAAGTTGGTGATGCCATTCATCCATCCCATCCTCTGTCGTCCCCTTCTCCTCCTGCCTCCAATCCCTCCCAGCATCAGAGTCTTTTCCAATGAGTCAACTCTTCGTATGAGGTGGCCAAAGTTTTGGAGTTTCGGCATCAGTCCTTCCAATGAACATCCAGGACTGATCTCCTTTAGGATGGACTAAAGGATCTCCTTTAGTCCAAGGATCTCCTTGCAGTCCAAGGGACTCTCAAGAGTCTTCTCCAACACCACAGTTCAAAAGTATCAATTCTTCAGCACTCAGCTTTCTTCACAGTCCAACTCTCACATCCATACATGACCACAGGAAAAACCATCGCCTTGACTAGACGGGCCTTTGTTGGCAAAGTAGCATCTCTGCTTTTCAATATGCTATCTATGTTGGTCATAACTTTCCTTCCAAGGAGTAATCATCTTTTAATTCCATGGCTGCAATCACCATCTGCAGTGATTTTGGAGCCCAGAAAAAATTTTAGTCTGACACGGTTTCCTCTGTTTCCCCACTTATTTCCCATGAAGTGATGGGACCAGATGCCATGATCTTAGTTTTCTGAATGTTGACCTTTAAGCCTTTCACTTTCATCAAGAAGCTTTTCAGTTCCTCTTCACTTTCTGCCATAAGAGTGGTGTCATCTGCATATCTGAGGTTATTGAGATTTCTCCCGGCAATCTTGATTCCAGCTTGTGCTTCTTCCAGCCCAGTTTTTCTCATGATGTACTCTGCATAGAAGTTAAATAAACAGGGTGACAATATACAGCCTTGACGTACTCCTTTTCCTATTTGGAACCAGTCTGTTGTTCCATGTCCAGTTCTAACTGTTGCTTCCTGACCCGCATATAGGTTTCTCAAGAGGTAGGTCAGGTGGTCTGGTATTCCCATCTCTTTCAGAATTTTCCTCTGTGGGCTGCATCAAAAGATCCCACATGCCACAACTAAGACCCGGCACAGCTAAATACATATTTTTTAAATCATTTGCCAATGCATATGAGCATTTATTTGTGAGCTCTACTCCATTTGTCTGAATGTTTGTCTTTATGCTAATAAATACTGTTTTATTGTTATGGATTTTTAGTAAGATTGGTTATCAGCAAGTGTGAGATTTCCTACTTAAAAAAAATTCGAGTATGCACTCAGAATGTTGGGCCCCTGGAGATTGAAAAGATAGCAAGCAGGAAGGCCAGAGATCCCCAAGTGGCAGGAGGAAATACACTGCAATTGGCAGATATTTTTTCCTTCTCTACACAGATTTAAAAGAGACCGCTTTAATTCTTTGTTAAGGACACCTGGTTCTGCCTTGAGCCAACCAATACATTTTTCTTATGGAAATGTTTTTCTTAAGCTATGTTAATGAAGCTGTGTATTTGCATTGGAATCTGCCTTTCTTCAAAATGGTTCCTCAAAAGACTAACTTTTTTCTTTTCTCAAACCTTGGGCTGATAATGGCTTAACAAACCCATATTCCTGTCAGTTATTTTATGTCCTTGGGATGACACACCTCATGCTATCCTATCCTAAAAGTGCACATTGTGGGAGAGGTGCCTGGTAAAACTCCCTCAGCCTTAAGATGTCTCTCTTATCTGATTATTGGTAAAGAATCCACCTGCAATGCAGGAGACCCAGGTTTGATTGCTGGGTCGAGAAGATCCGCTGGAGAAGGGAAAGGCTACCCACTCCAGTATTCTAGCCTGGAGAATCCCATGGACTGTGTAGCATCCATGGGATCGCAAAGAATCTGACACGACTGAGCAACTTTCACTTTCACTTCAACAGACATAAAACCCCTTGCTAAAAATTAACAAGGGGGCACTCTTTCTGTCTCCTTCTGATGTCTATGTCAGAAGCTTTCCCTATTGCTATTATACTTTAATAAAACTTTGCTACACAAAATCTCCAAGTAGTCAAACCTTGTCTCTGACCCCAGATGGAAATCATCTCCTTTGGAGGTCACAAATCCCAGTGTAATACAGGGCTCACAACAGCAACCTTTTAAGGTCCCACATGAATTTTAGAATGGGTTTTCCTATTTCTGAAAAAATATTATTAGGATTTTGATAGTGATTGTATTAAATTTGTAGACTGCATTGGGTAGTATTGATATCTCAACAATATAAAGTCTTTCAACCCCTGAACATTAGAATGTCTTTCCATTTAGTTCTTGGTGTTTTCCTAATTTTTAAAGCAAGATTTTGTGGCTTCCAGGGCTTCCCAGGTGGTACTAGTGGTAAAGAATCTGCCTGCCAATGCAGGAGACATAAGAGATGTGGGTTCAGTCCCTAGGTCACCTCTGGAAAAGGCATGCAACCCACTCCAGTATTCTTGCCCAGAAAATCCCCAGGAACAGAGGAGCCTGGCTGGCTGCAGTCCATAGGGTCGCAAAGAGTCAGACACGACTGAAGTGAGTTAGCACACACAGTGGCTTCCAGTATACAAGTTTTTAATCCCAATAATTAAACTCACTCTTAAGTATTTTATTCTTTTTGATGATTTTGTGAATTGAATTGTTTTAAACTTTTCCTTTCATAGTGCTCATTGTTAGTGTCTAGAAATGCAACTAACTTTAGTGTTTGACTTTATACTATGCTACTTTACTGAAATCATTTATTAGTTCTTAAAGTTCATGTGTGTGTGTGTGTATGTGTGTGCGTGTGTGAAATATTTAGGTGTTCTACATATAAAATTTGTTTTCTGTGAATAGAGAAAACTCTGTTTATTTTTTTTTTCAAATTTGAATGTCTTTTATTTCTTTTTCTTGCCTAATTGCTCTGGTTAAGAGTTTTAGTACTGTGTTAAGTAGTGGAAGAAGGCATCCTTGTCTTATTCCTGAATTGAGAGGAAAGATGCCAGTATTTCACCATTGAGTATAATGTTAGTTGTGGACTTTTTGCATATGACCTTTATTATATTGAAGTAGTTTCCTTCTATTCCTAGTTTGTTGAATTTCTATCAAGAAGGAGTGTCATGCATGCATGGGTGTATGTATCATATCAAGTTGTTTATCTCCAGATATAGGCCCAGGAATGGGATTGCTGGATCATATGGTAGTTCTAGTTTTAGTTTTTTAAGGAACCTCCATACGGTTCTCCATAGGGGCTGTACCAATTTACATTACCACCAACAGTTTAGGAGGATTCCCTTTCCCCCACAGCCTCTCCAGCATTTATTGTTTGTAGATATTTTTTGATAATGAACATTCTAACCAATGTGAGGGGATACCACATTTTAGTTTTGATTTACATTTCTGTAACAATTAGTTATGTTGACCATGCTTTCATGTATTATTAAGCTATCTTTATGTCTTCTTTGGAGAAATGCCTATTTAGAGCTTTTGCAACGTTCATAGAAGCACTATTTACAATAGCCAGGGAAAGAAAGCAACCTATATGTTTATCAACAGAGGAATGAATAAAGAAGATCTGGTCGATATATACAATGGAATATTACTCAATCATAAAAAAAGCAAAATAATGATGTGATTTGCAGCAACATGGATAGACATAGAGATTGTCATACTGAGTGAAATAAGTCAGATGGAGAAAGACAAATATCTTATGATTTGGTTATATTGGTTATATGATATTGGTTATATGTGGAATCTTAAAAAGAATACAAGTAAACTTATCTACAAAACAGATATAGTAAATAAACTTATGGTTACTGGAGGGGTAAGTGGGGAATGAATAAATTGGAAAATTGAGATTGGCACATACCTCATACTACATATAAAATATAAAACTAATAATGACATACTGTATACAGCAGGAAACTCTATACTCTGCAATGGCCTATGTAAGAAAATAATCTAAAATGGAAAAGAATCTAAAAAAGATTATATATATACATATATCAGATTTACTTTGCTGTACACCTGAAACTAATGTGCTTTCCTTTGTCACTTAGCCGTGTTCAACTTTTTGTGACCCCATGTATTGTAGCCTTCCAGGCACCTCTGCTCATGGAATTCTCCAGGCAAGAATACTGGAGTGGGTTGCCATGCCCTCCTCCAGGAGATCTTCACAACCCAGGGATCAAACCCAAGTCTCCAGCATTGCAGGTGGACTCTTCACTGTCTAAGACACCAGGGAAGCCTAGCCACGAGGGAAGCCCCCTGAAACTAATACAACATTGTAAATCAACTATACCCCAATTTCATTGTTGAACTCTAGTAGTTTTCTGGTAGCATGATTAAAATTTTCTATGTACAGGGTCACATCATATGCAAACATTGACGATTTTACCTCTTTCTTTCCAATTTGGATTCATTTTATTTCTTTTCTTCCTCTGGTTGTCATGACTAGCACTTCCAAAATTATGTTGAATGCTAATGGCAAGAGTGGACATCCTAGGTTTGTTTCTCATCTTAGAGGAAATGTTTTTTCACCATTGAGAATAATGTTGGATATGATTTTGTCTTATGGCTTTCATTATGTTGAGGTAGGTTCCCTTTAAACCCATTTTTTGGAGAGTGTTTATCATAAATGTTTGCTGAATTTTGTCAAAAGCTTTTCCTGCATCTATTGAGATGATCATGTTTTTTATTCTTCAACTTGTTGATGTGGTATATCACACTGATAGATTTGCAGATACTGAAAATCCCTTGCATCATGGGGCTAAATCCCCCTGACCATGTGTGTATGATCCTTTTAATGTGTTGTTGGATTTGGTTTGCTAGGATTTTGTTAAGGATTTCTGTGTCTATGTTCATCAGTGATATTGGCCTGTAATTTTCTTTTTTTTAATTTATTTTATAATTGAAGGATAATGCTTTGCAGAATTTTGTTGTTTTCTGTCTTGATATCTTTTGCTGGTTTTTGAATCAGAGTTATGATGGCCTTCCTCTGCAATTTGCACACTTTTGGAAGAGTTTCAGAAGGGCGTGTGTTGACTCTTCTCTGAATGTTTGATAGATTTTGCCTGTGGAGTCATCTGCTCCTGGACTTTTTCTTTGTTGGAAGATTTTTTTAAATTAATTTATTTATTTTAACTGGAGGCTAATTACTTTACAATATTGTAGTGGTTTTTGTCATACATTGACATGAATCAGCCATGGGTGTACACGTGTCCCCCATCATGAACCCCCCTCCCACCTCCCTCCCCATCCTATTCCTCTGTGTTGTCCCAGTGCACCGGACCTGAATGCCCTGTCTCATTCAGAACTTTAATCACAGTTTAAATTTCAGTATTTGTGATTAATTTGTTCATATTTTCTATCTTTTCCAAGCTCAGTTTTGTAAGGTTGTACCTTTCTAAGAATTTGTTGGTTTTTTTCCTAGGCTGTCCATTTTATTGGTGTGTAGTTACTCGTAGTAGTCTCTTATTATCTTTGTATTTCTGTGGTGTTCCTAGTAAATTCTTTTTCATTTTTCATTATATTGACTGGAGAACTCTCTGTTTTTCTCTTGATGAGTTTGGCTAAATGTTAATAAATTTTGTATATCATCTCAAAGAACCAGCATTTAGTTTCATTGATTTTTGCTATTGATTGTTTTGTCTCTATTTCAATGACTTCTGCTCAGATCTTTATGATTTCCTTCCTTCTACTGTTTGTTTTTCTTACTTTTTCTAGTTGTTTTAGGTGTAAGTTTATGCTATTTATTTGAGATTTTTCTTGTTTTTGAGGTGATTGTATTCCTATAAACATCCCTCTTAGAATTGCTTTTTCTATGTCCCATGGTTTTTGGATCATTGTGTTTCATTTGTAATTTGTTTCTAGTTTTTTTTTTTTTTTTTTAATTTCCTCATTGATTTCTTCACTGATTTATTGGTTTTTTAGTAACATTTTTTTTAGCTTCCGTTCATTTGTGCTTTTCACAGCATTTTTCATGTAGTTGATTTATAATCTTATATTGTTTTAGTCAGAAAACATGCTTAATATGATTTAAATTTTCCTAAATTTACTAGGGCTTGATTTGTGGCCCAAGATGTGATCTGTCCTGGAGAATGTTCTGTGTGTACTTGAGAAGATATTATATTATTTTGCTTTCAGATGGAATGTCCTATAAATACCAATTAAGTCTATCAGTTTCTCTTTCTTTTTTAATTCTCTGTCTGGATGATCTATCAATTGTTGTAAGTCGGTTCTTGGAGTTTCTTACTCTTATTGAGTTACTATCTATTTCTCCTTTAATGGCTGTTAGTATTTGTCTTATATATGGGATGCTGCTATTTTAGGTTCATATATATTTACAATTGTTATATCTTGTTCTTTGATTGATCTCTTAATTATTATGTAATTCCTTTCCTTGTCTCTTTTTAAAAATAATTTTATTTATTTATTTTGGCCATGCTTGATCTTTGTTGCTGCATGGGCTTTTCTCTAGTTGTGGTGTACAGGCTTCTCACTGTGGTCGCTTCTCTTGTTGTGGAACACAGACTCTAAAGAATAGGCTCAATAGATGTTTTGCATGGGCTTAGTTTCTCTGTGGCATGTGGGATCTTCCTAGACCAGAGATCAAAACTGTGTCTCCTGCATTGGCAGGCAGATTTTTACCACTGAGCCACCAAAGAAGCCCTTTCCTTGTCTCTTGTAATAGTAGTTATTTTAAAGTCTATTTTTTATATAAAAAGTCTATTTTTTTATATAAAAAGTCTATTTATATATAAAGTCTATTTTTATTGCTACTCCAGTTTTCTTTTGATATTCATTTGCATGAATTTTTTTTTCATCTCCTCACTTTTAGTCTATACATGTCCCTAGGATAAAAATGGGTCTCTTGTCGACAGCATATGTATATGTGTGTGTGTGTGTGTGTGTATACAGATCCTGTTTTTTTTTATCCATTCAGTCAGCCTATGTCTTTTAGTTGGATTATTTGAGCCATTAACATTTAAGGCAAGTGTGTATATGGACGTTTCTATTGCCATTTCCTTAGTTGTTTTTGGTTTGTTTTGTGGATAATTTTTTTGCTTTCTCTTTTAATCTCTGTGTATTCTGCCTAAAGAAGTTCCTTTAGCATTTGTTATAAAGGTGCTCTGGTGGTGGTAAATACTCTTGACTTTTGCCTATCTGTAAAGCTTTTGATTTCTCCCTTGAATCCGAATAAGATCTATGCCTATTTTTTGGAGAGTTTTTGTCATATACAGGTGTTAGATTTTCTTGAAAGCTATGCATCTCTTCAGATGATAATATTATTTTTGATCTTTAAATTTGTTAATATGGCGTGTCACATTGATTTGCATATACTGAAGCATTCTTGTATCCCTAGGGAAAAGCCCACTTAAGCATGATGCATGATCCTTTTTATGTGTTTTATGAATGTGAGTGATGGACCATAAAGAAGGCTGAGCACCAAAGAATTGATGCTTTTGGAATGTGGTACTGGAGAAGTCTCTTGAGAATCCCTTGGACAGCGAGGAGATCAAATCAGTCGATTCTAAATGAAATCAACCCTGAATATTCATTGGAAGGACTGATGCTGAAGCTGAAGCTCCAATACTTTGCCCACCTGATGCAAAGAGCTGACTCATTGGAAAAGACCTTGATGCTGGGAAAGATTGAAGGCAGGAGGAGAAGGAGGAGACAGAGGATGAGATGGTTGGACAGCATCACCAACTCAACAGACATGAGTTTGAGGAAATTCCTGGAGACAGTGAATGACAGTGGAGCCTGGCATGTTGCAGTTCATGGGGTCACGAAGAGTCAGACACAACCTAGCAACTGAACAATAACTAATTTTGAGGGTTTTTTGTTCTCATTTTTCTAGTTTCATTAGATGTAAGATTAGGTTGTTTAGTCAATGTTTTTCTTGTTTCTTGAGGTAGGGATTTAATGCTATAAAATTCCCTCTTAGCACTGTTTTTGTTGCATCCCATAGGTCTTGAGCGTTCATGTTTTCATTGTCATTTATTTTTAGGTATATTTTTATTTCCTTTTTGATTTCTTCAGTGAACTGTTGGTTATTCAGAAGTTTATCTTTTAGCCTCAATGTGTTTGTGTTTTTATAGCTTTTTTGCCCCTATAGTTGATATCTAATCTAATAGCATTGCCAGAAAAGATGTTTGAAATTTTTTAAAAATTTGCCAAGGCTTAATTTGTGACCCAAGATGTGATCTATCCTGGATAATGTTCCATGTGTATTTTTTTTTCCATGTGTACTTTAGAAAAACTGGAATCTACTGCCTTTAGATGAAATCTCCTATATATAAATTGGATCCAAATGGCCCAATGTGTCATCTGAAGCTTGTGTTTCTTTATTAATTTTCTGTCTGGATTATCTGTCGATTAGTGTGTGTGGGATATTAAATTCCTTCACTATTATTGTATTACTGCTGATTTCCCCTTTAATAGCTGTTAATATTTGCCTTATGTATTGAGGTGCTCCTATATTGGGTAAATATATATTTATAATTGTTATGTCTTCTTGGATTAACACTTTGATCATTATGTAGTGTCCTTCTTTGTCTCGTGTAATGGTCTTTATTTTATAGCACAGTTTGTCTGAGTATTGCTACTCCTGTTATCTTTTGATTTCCATTTGCATGGAGTATATTTTTCCAGCCCTTCACATTCAGTCTGTATGTGTTCCTAGTTCTGAGTTGGGTCTCTTGTAGACAGTATATATAGAGGTCTTGCTTTGTATCCATTCAACCAATCTATGTCTTTTTGGGTAGAGCATTTAGTCCATTGACAATTAAGGTAATTAATGATATGTATGATCCTATTGCTATTTATTGTTTTGGGTTTGTTTTTGTAGGCCTTTTCTTTATCTTTTGTTTTCTGTCTGTAGAAGTTCTTTTAGCATTTGTTGTAAAGCTGGTTTGGTGGTGATGAATTCTCTTAACTGTTGCTTGTCTGTTTGATTTCTTCTTTGAATCTGAATGAGATCATTGCTGGATAGAGTAATCCTGATTGTAGTTTTTTCCTTTAATCACTGCAAGTATATCCTGCTACTCTCTTTTGGCTTGCAGGGTTTTTGTAGAACGAGCAGCTTTTAGCCTTATGGGTATCCCCTTGTGTGTTATGTGTTGCTTTTTTCTTGCTGCTTTTAATATTTGTTCTTTGTGTTTTTTTTCACTTTGATTAATATGTGTTTTGTCATATTTCTCCTTGGATTTATTCTGTATGGGACTCTCTGGGCTTCGTGTACTTGGGTGGTTATTTCTTTTTCCATTTGGGGAAATTTTCAACTACATTCTCCTCAAATATTTTCTCATGCCCTTTCCTTTCATCTTCTTCTGGGATCCCTATGATTTTAATGTTGTTATGTTTAATGTTGTCTCAGATCTGTTTCATTTATTTCTACCATTCTATCTTTCAGCTCACTTATCTGTTCTTCTGCATTAGTTACTCTGTTTTTGAGTCTCTCTGCTGCTGCTGCTACGTCACTTCAGTCGTGTCCAACTCTGTGCGACCTCGTAGATGGCAGCCCATCAGGTTCCCCCATCCCTGGGATTCTCCAGGCAAGAACACTAGAGTGGGTTGCCATTTCCTTCTCCAATGCATGAAAGTGAAAAGTGAAAGTGAAGTCGCTCAGTCGTGTCCGACCTTCACCAATCCCATGGACTGCAGCCCTCTAGGCTCCTGCATCCGTGGGATTTTCCAGGTAAGAGTACTAGAGTGGGGTGCCATTGCCTTCTCCATTTGAGTCTCTCTAGAGTATTTTTAATCTGTTATTGTCTCTTCTCAGCAATGATAATCTCACTGCTGATTGTCTCTTCTTTAATTCTTCTAGGTCCTTGTTAAACATTTCTTGCATCTTCTCGATTCATGCCTCCAGGCTATTTTCTGTGCCTCCACTTTATTTTCAAGATTTTGATCATCTTTACTATCATTACCCTGAATCCTTTTTCAGGTAGACTTCCCATATCCTCTTCATTTTTTTGGTCTTGTGGGTTTTTAGCATGTATCTCCATCTGCTGCATATTTCTCTGTCTTTTCATTTTGTTTAATTTACTGTGTTTGGGTGGGGTCTCCTTCTGCAGTCTGGAAGGTCATAGTTCCTCTTAATTGTGGAGTCTGCTCCCCATGGGTGTAGTTGGACCAATGCCTTGTGAAGATTTCCTGGTTGGTGGAATTTGTAACTGTATTCTGGTGGATAGAGCTGGATCTTTTCTCTCTGAAGGATAGTGCTGTGTGTAATAGTGTGTTTTGGGGTGTCTAGACTTTGATATGGCTTTTGTCATCCTGTCTATTGATGTACAGAATTGTGCTCATGTTTTGCTCTTGGTTTTAATATTGAGATGGAGGCCATTGGGAGAGTTCTCATCAATTAATGTTCCATGGGGTATGGCATTCTCTAGTGGTTCAAAGTCCTGGACTTGGCTTTTCCACCTCGGGGGTTCAGGCTCTACCCCTACTGTAACACCAAAACCTCACAAGCTACACAGCACAGAAAACAAAATCCCACATGATTGGTGAAAGCAACATTCAATAGCTCAGAGCACCCAGTGAAACTCACACCAAAGTCCTCAAATATTTCTAGGAAGTTCTCTGCACCTGTTGTGGATATTGTGAGTTCTTCTCAGTCTCAGATCTGGCCTTACTCCAGCTTATACTTCTCCCAAATCACAGTTGCCCCTAAAGCCTACAGTCTCAGGTTAATTGTGGGTATGTAACCCCTGATGCTGCTGGAGCTAATTCCTTTTCCCTTCTTTGGTCACACAGCCATTGGTGTTCTGCTTTGGTTTGGGGCCAAGCTCTGCAGTGATTGTTCCCCACCAAGACATGAGGGGACAAAGGCTGAGGTTTATTGAGATTCTTGCTCGGTCCAGCTGAGGAGAGAGAAGGGTATGCCAGTCACAACTGGCATGCAGCAGGGAGTGCCTGTGCTGGTTGAAACTTATTGGATGTTGTTACAGTCTGAGGCAGATCATGTACTCTCCCAGAGAAATTGACTCTAGCTCATGGTCCCTAGAAAGAACCAAGCTGCTTAGGCTCCCAGAAAGGTATGAGCAGTAACTGTGCTGCCCAAAACCTGGTTGTAGCTGCCACATCTGGTGATGGTACTGCATCAACAGTGTTTTGTCCACTACCTTATGTACTTGCCCTGGCTTTGGCTTACATTTCCCCTTCTGGGATCTTAAACTACAATCTCAAAACTAATTCCCTCCACTGGGTCTCTGACCAGCTTTGCTGATTTGGGGGTCTGCAGACACTAAGCTACTCACTGTCTGAGAATGTGTTGAATTAGAGTGTCCTGGGCGACAACTGCTTCTTGCCACTCGGGGAAGCCCAGTCTTTTCCTTGGATTCTCTCAGCTATTGCACTAGATCCTGGATTCTCTCAGCTATTGCACTAGATCCCTCAGAGTATCCTCACTGCAGTCAACTCTGGTCCTCTCCCTGGGGTCTGACACCTGCGCCTGAGCCTCAGCACCCCGCCCCCACACTGCTGTGGGTAGAGGCCTGCAACCCACTTCTTGGCTGACAATTGCTATTTGGCACTTCATGGGAAATAGGTGGGGAAACAGTGGAAACAGTGTCAGACTTTATTTTGGGGGGCTCCAAAATCACTGCAGATGGTGATTGCAGCCAGGAAATTAAAAGACGCTCACTCCTTGGAAGGAAAGCTAGGACCAACCTAGATAGCATATTCAAAAGCAGAGACATTACTTTGCCAACAAAGGTCTGTCTAGTCAAGGCTATGGTTTTTCCAGTGGTCATGTATGGATGTGAGAGTTGGACTGTGAAGAAAGCTGAGCACTGAAAAATTGATGCTTTTGAACTGTGGTGTTGGAGAAGACTCTTGAGAGTCCCTTGGACTGCAAGGAGATCCAACCAGTCCATTCTAAAGGAGATCAGTCCTGGGTGTTCCTTGGAAGGAATGATGCTAAAGCTGAAACTCCAGTACTTTGGCCACCTCATGCGAAGAGTTGACTCATTGGAAAAGACTCTGATGCTGGGAGAGATTGGGGGCAGGAGGAAAGGGGATTACAGAGGACGAGATGGCTGGATGACATCACCAACTCGATGGGTGTGAGTTTGAGTGAACTCTGGGAGTTGGAGATGGACAGTGAGGTCTGGCGTGCTGCCATTCATGGGGTCGCAAAGAGTTGGAGTCGACTGAGCGACTGAACTGAACTGAACTGAACTGAATGATCTCTGTCGTGAATTCTCTCTGTTTTGACTTCTGAGCACCCATTGTTGTGCTACCTTCAGACGTTCTGAAGCTCCCCCTGACCCAGCCTGTGAGAGGTTTTCCGAGTGTGGGGAAACTTTTCCTCCTTGATGAATCCCTCTCTGCAGTGTAGTTCCCTGTACTGAAATCCTTTGTCTCTTTTTTAATCTTTTGCCCTACCTCATCCTAAGGAGATCAGCTTGTCTTTTTGAAAGTTTGGGCTTGTCTACCCCACTCCAGGACTCTTGCCTGGAAAATCCCATGGACGAAGGAGCGTGGTAGGCTGCAGTCCTTGGTGACGCTAAGAGTCGGGGACGACTGAGCGACTTCATTTTCACTTTTCACTTTCATGCATTGGAGACGGAAATGGCAACCCACTGCAGTATTCTTGCCTGGAGAATCCCAGGGACAGAGGAGCCTAGTGGGCTGCCGTCTATGGGGTCGCACAGAGTCGGACACGACTGAAGTGACTTAGCAGCAGCAGCTAGCATTCAGAAGTTGTTCTGTAGGAATTGTTCCATATTCAGATGAATTTTCAGTGCATTTGTAGGGGCGGAAATGATCTCTCCATCTTATTCCTCTGCCATCTTCTCCCATCTCCATCCTCATTTCTTTTCATTATTTTTTCTTTATTTCATTCCACAGCAGTGATTTCCACCATTCTGTCTTCCTGGTCACATTTCCATTCCTCTGCCTCTGTTATTCTGCTATTGATTTCCTTGTAGTGTATTTTTAATCTCAGTTATTTTATTGTTCATCTCTGTTTGATTGTTCTTTAGTTGTTCTAGGTCTTTGTTAAACTTTTCTTGTATCTTGTCAATTCGTGTCTCCATTACTTTACCAAAATCTTGGATCAATTTTAATATCATTACTCTGAATTATTTTTCTTGTAGATAGCCTATTTCCTCTTCACTGTGTTGTTTTTGTAGTGTTTATGTCACTCTTTCATATGTCACTTATTTCTTTTTTTTTTAATTTTATTTTATTTTTAAACTTTACAATATTGTATTAGTTTTGCCAAATATCGAAATGAATCCACCACAGGTATACCCGAGTTCCCCATCCTGAACCCTCCTCCCTCCTCCTTCCCCTACCCTCCCTCTGGGTCGTCCCAGTGCACCAGCCCCAAGCATCCAGTACCATGCATCGAACCTGGACTGGCGACTCGTTTCATACATGATATTATACATGTTTCAATGCTATTCTCCCAAATCTCCCCACCCTCTCCCTCTCCCACAGAGTCCATAAGACTGATCTATACATTGGTGTCTCTTTTGCTGTCTCGTACACAGGGTTATTGTTTCCATCTTTCTAAATTCCATATATATGCGTTAGTATACTGTATTGGTGTTTTTCTTTCTGGCTTACTTCACTCTGTATAATAGGTTCCAGTTTCATCCATCTCATTAGAACTGATTCAAATGTATTCTTTTTAATGGCTGAGTAATACTCCATTGTGTATATGTACCACAGCTTTCTTATCCATTCATCTGCTGATGGGCATCTAGGTTGCTTCCATGTCCTGGCTATTATAAACAGTGCTGCAATGAACATTGGGGTACACGTTTCTCTTTCCCTTCTGGTTTCCTCAGTGTGTATGCCCAACAGTGTAAGAGAGTTCCCTTTTCTCCACACCCTCTCCAGCATTTATTGCTTGTAGATTTTTGGATTGCAGCCATTCTGACTGGCGTGAAATGGTACCTCATAGTGGTTTTGATTTGCATTTCTCTGATAATGAGTGATGTTGAGCATCTTTTCATGTGTTTGTTAGCCATCTGTATGTCTTCTTTGGAGAAATGTCTATTTAGTTCTTTGGCCCATTTTTTGATTGGGTCATTTATTTTTCTGGAGTTGAGCTGTAGGGGTTGCTTGTATATTTCTGAGATTAGTTGTTTGTCCGTTGCTTCATTTGCTATTATTTTCTCCCATTCTGAAGGCTGCCTTTTCAACTTTCTAACACCTTACACAAAAATAAACTCAAAATGGATTAAAGATCTAAACATAAGACCAGAAACTATAAAACTCCTAGAGGAGAACATAGGCAAAACACTCTCCGACATACATCACAGCAGGATCTTCTATGACCCACCTCCCAGAATATTGGAAATAAAAGCAAAAATAAACATATGGGACCTAATTAAACTTAAAAGCTTCTGCACAACAAAGGAAACTATTAGCAAGGTGTTACTTATTTCTTTGTCTTCTCATTTTATCTAAATTAATGTGTTTGTGATCTTCTTTCAACTGGCTGCAGGACCATAATTCCTCTTGCTTTTGATATCTGTCCCCTGGTGTGAGCTTGGTCTAGAGGCTTGTGCCTTTATCCTCTTGTTAGGGAGTCTGACTGATGTTTTGGTGACCAGAGACCACCATGGATATTGAGCAGGTGTCCCCTTTTCCCTGTTGTTCTCTTCCCTATTCTCTGTTATTCTCTCCTTAGTTGCAGGAGTAGAGGCCCCCAGATCTGGTTCTTATGGTAGTTCTTTTTCCAGTTTCTTAAGGAATCTCCACACTGTTTTCCATAGTGGCTGTACTAGTTTACATTCCAACTAAAAGTGTAAGAGGGTTCCCCTTTCTCCACATCCTCTCCAGCATTTATTGTTTGTAAACATTTTGATGGCAGCCATTCTGACTGGTGTGAGATGGTACCTCATTGTGGTTTTGATTTCATGTCTCTAAAAATGAGTGATGTTGAGCATCTTTTCACATGTTTGTTAGGCATGTGTATGTCTTCTTTGGAAGTGTCTATTTAGGTTTTCTGCCCATTTTTTTTTTTTTTATTGAGTCATTTATTTTTCTGGTATGGAACTGCATGAGCTGCTTGTATATTTTGGAGATTAATTCTTTGTCAGTCGTTAGCAAATGAAATGACTGACAAAGAATTAATCTTCAAAATATACAAGCAGCTCATGCAGTTCCATACCAGAAGGCTGCCTTTCACCTTGCTTGTTGTTTCCTTCATTGTGCAAAAGATTTTATGTTAAATTACATCCCATTTGTTTCTTTTTGCTTTTATTTCCATTACTCTCTGAGGTGGGTCACAGAGGATCTTGCTATGATTTATGTCAGAGAGTGTTCTGCCTACATTTTCCACTAGGAGTTTTAAAATTTGTGGTCATACATTTAGATCTTTAATTCATTTTGAGTTTATTTTTGTATACGGTTTTAGAAAGTGCTCTGGTTTCATTGTTTTACAGGTGGGTTGACCAGTTTTTCCAGCACCACTTGTGAAAGAGATGTATTTTCTCTATTTTATATTTTTGCCTGCTTTGTCAAAGATAAGGTGTCCATAGGAGAGTGAATTTATCTCTGGGGCTTTCTATTTTGTTCCATTGATCTATATCTCTGTCTTTGTGACAGTACATACTATGTTGTTGACTGTTGCTTTGTAACACAGTCTGAACTCAGGCAGGTTTCATCTTCAAAATCCTTGTCTCTAGTCTATTTATCTAACTCCATTTTGTTTTCAAGATTTTGGATCATGCTTACTATCATTATTCTGAATTCTTTTTCTGGTAGACTCCCTATCTCCTCTTATTTGGTTTGGTGGGTATTTATCATATTCCTTTACCTGCTGAATATTTCTCTGCCTTTTCATTTTGTTTATATTACTGTGTTTGCAGTGCACTTTCTGTAGGCTGGAAGTCATTGTTCCTGTTTATTGTGGAGCCTGTTCCCTGTGGGTGGGGTTGGAATAGTGGCTTGTTAAGATTTCCTGGTTGGGGAGCTTGTGTCTGTGTTCTGGTGGATGGAGCTGGATTTCTTCTCTCTGGAGCGCAATGAATTTTCCAATAGTGAATTTTGGGGTGTCTATGGGTTTGGCATGACTTTGGGCAGCCTGTCTTTTAATGTTCAGGTTTGTGTTCCTCTTTTGTTGGAGAATCAGTGTGGTATATCTTGCACTGGGCCTTGATGGCTCTTGGATGGAGCTTGGTTTCAGTGTAGGTATGGAGAAGGAAATGGCAACCCACTCCAGTATTCTTGCCTGGCGAATCCTGTGGATGGAGGAGCCTGATGGGCTGCTGTCCATAGGGTCACACAGAGTCAGACACGACTTATGTGACTTAACAGCAGCAGCAGCAGCATGGAGACTTTTGGGAGAGCTCTTGTATATTAATATTCCCTGGAATCCAGAAGTTCTCTGATGTTCTCAAGTTGTGGAGTTAAGTCTCCTGCCTCTGGCTTTCAGTCCTCCTCTTACAGTAGCCTCGAGATTTCTCCATCCATACAGCACAGATGATAAAACATCTAGGTTAATAGTGAAACAATTCTCTACAGCAAGGACCACCCAGGGAGAGTCACAGAGTTAAATAGAGTAGAAAAGTTGGAGGAAGGGGACAGAGATGACCTGGAGGAGATAAGGGAGAGTCAGAGGGGAGGGAGCAATCAAGCCAGTAATCAAATCACTAAGTGAATATGGATACAGAAGATTAGATTCTTAAAGGTACAAAATTAATAACAAATATCAAAAAAACAAAGATTAAAAATCTCAAATAGAGGTTAGACTCTCAAAAATACAATATAAAAATACAAAACAAAATCAATCACCAAAATTTAAATATATATATATATATATGTATATATGTATATGTATATATATATATATATATATGAAATTTGCTTTAAAAATAAGGTCTTTTTTTGCAAGGTAATAGGTTATAAAAATGAAAATTAAAGGAGTAATAAATAGCTTAACTTTTTAAAAATAAATTGAAAAGTGATAATAGTAAAAATATATCTAGGAATTTATCTGGAGCTGTTGTGGGCAGTGTGGGATCAGTTCAGTGTCAGATAGCTCCTTTTTCCAACTTGTATTTGTTCTCAAGGTCTACAGGTCCCTTTCCAATGCACAATCAATATTAATTGCAGAGTTTTAATCTGTTGCACCTGTCACTTCCAGAGTAGTTCCCTCTTCTTTGTTTATTTTGGCTTCTTCCATTTGCAAGTCTCTTCTGTGTCTCATTTTTGCCTTGACACAAGGGGACGAAGGTGGTCACTTATCTTAGCTCACTTGTTCAGTTGTCTTGTGGGGAGGGAGGGAGGGAGGGACACAGAACAAATACTGCTGGCATGTGTAGAGTGTGCTAGCAGTGTATGGACCACACTGGGTTTGCCATAGCCCAAGGCCACGTTTGCTTCTCAGGTCTACACTCTCAGGCTCCATGGTGCTCTGCAAGGGCACTGTCCCAAGTGGGCCCTGAATTTTGTGCACTTTCCAGGTTTAAGCCCCTCAGGTTCTCAGGTACTCCATAAGGTCACAGACCAGGATTGTTTCTGTGTTTTGTGCCCTTCCCTGGTCTGAGCAGCTCAGGCTACCGGGTGCTTGGTGAGTCCACTGTGCCAGGTGGGCCATGCATCTTAGTCACCTCCTGGGTCCCAGCCACTAGGTTTCACAGGTGTGCCATGAGAGCACGGTCTCAGGTGTGCTGTGTGTATCCTCTGGGGAGCTGATCTCAGGCTGAGACACTCCAGGCAGATATCAACCATCCAGGATTCCAGGAAGACCTGATTAGCAACTGGAAATCTGCTCACAGTTTGGTGGAAGTTGCCATCCCTGGGGCGGAGATTACAGCAGCCCCTTGTCTTCAGGCTCTGGCTGTCGCACTCCTGCCTGTCTACCTCAGGGTGGGAGATAGGGGGTGGGGAGTGGCCTATATGAAACTGACAAGGAAAGCTATGACCAACCTAGATAGCATATTCAAAAGCAGAGACATTACTTTGCCAACAAAGGTTTGTCTAGTCAAGGCTATGGTTTTTCCAGTGGTCATGTATGGATGTGAGAGTTGAACTGTGAAGAAGGCTGAGTGCTAAAGAATTGATGCTTTTGAACTGTGGTGTTGGAGAAGACTCTTGAGAGTCCCTTGGACTGCAAGGAGATCCAACCAGTCCATTCTGAAGGAGATCAGCCCTGAGATTTCTTTGGAAGGAATGATGCTAAAGCTGAAACTCCAGTACTTTGGCCACCTCATGCGAAGAGTTGACTCATTGGAAAAGACTCTGATGCTGGGAGGGATTGGGGGCAGGAGGAGAAGGGGAAGACAGAGGATGAGATGGCTGGATGGCATCACTGACTTGATGGACGTGAGTCTCAGTGAACTCCGGGAGTTGATGATGGACAGGGAGGCCTGGCGTGCTGCAATTCATGGGGTCACAAAGAGTCGGACACGACTGAGCGACCCATCTGATCTGAGTTCTTTATTATTCACTCAATCCTTTGTTCTGTGAGGGCACCAGGGCTCACCTGCTGCGTTAGAGCCTTTTGTGGGAAAGGCTTTTTTTTTTTTTTTAGTCTCTCTGGAAATCCCATAGGTTGGGTTGCTAACTCATGTTAGCTCCCCCAGATTGCCCTCAGGGCATTCTGGCCCAGTCCTTACCATAAGGACCAACGATGCAGCCTGTGCCTCGCAGCCCAGCCCCCACTTGCTGGTGGCAGATGCAAGCATCTGGGCTACCTCTCTGCTGGTGGTTACAGTTAGGCTTGTATTATGTATGTATGTGTGTGTGTGTGTGTGTTTTCTCCTGCTTTTGTTGCCTTCTGAGATTCCAAAAATCCCTACAGACCCACCATGAGGGAGTTTCCTACTGTGTAGAAACTTCTCTGCCATCATGACATCCTCCCTAGGGTGGGTCTTCATTCCTAAATCTTTTGTCTCTGTTTTTGTCTTTTTATATTTTGTCCTACCGTCTTTTGAAGAGAATGAGCTGCCTTTCTGGGCATCTGGTGTCCTATGCCAGCATTCAGAAGTTGTTTAGTGGAAGTTGCTCAACATTCAAATGATCTTTTGATGAATTTCTGGGGAAGAAAGTCGTCTCCGCGTCCTATTCTTCTGCCATTTGGGACCACTCTAAAGTCAGGCAGCTTGATTCCTCCAGTTCAATTCTTCTTCCTCAAGATTCCTCTGGCTATTCGAGGTTTTTTGTGTTTCCATACAAACTGTGAAATTATTTGTTCTATTTCTCTGAAAAATAATGTTGGTAGCTTGATAGGGGTTGCATTGTATCTATAGCTTGCTTTGGTAATATATTCATTTTCACTATATTGATTCTTCCGATCCATGAATATGGTATATTTCTCCATCCATTTGTGTCATCATTGATTTCTTTCATCAGTGTTTTATAGTTTTCCTTATATAGGTCATTTGTTTCCTTAGGTAAATTTATTCCTAAGTATTTTATTCTTTTCGTTGCAATGGTGAATGAGATTGTATCCTTAATTTCTCTTTCTGTTTTCTCATTGTTAGTATATAGGAATGCAAGGGATTTCTGTGTATTAATTTTATATCCTGAAATTTTACTATATTCATTGGTTAGCTCTAATAATTTTCTGGTGGTGCCTTCAGGGTTTTCTATGTAGAGGATCATGTCATCGGCAAACAGTGAGTTTTACCTCTTCTTTTCCAATCTGGATTCCTTTTATTTATTTTTCTTCTCTTATTGCTATGACTAGGACTTCCAAAACTATGTTGAATAGTATTGTTGAGACTGAGCACCCTTGTCTTGTTCCTGACTTTAGAGGAAATGCTTTCAATTTTTTGTCACTGAGAATAATGTTTGTTGTGGGTTTATTGTAGATGGCTTTTATTATGTGGAGGTATGTTCTTTCTATGCCTGCTTTCTGGAGGATTTTTATCATAAATGGATGTTGAATTTTGTCAAAACATTTCTGTGCATCTACTGAGATAATCAAATGGTTTTTATCTTTCAATTTGTTAATGTGCTGTATCACACTGATTGATTTTTGAATATTGAAGAATCCTGCATCCTTGGGATAAAGCCCACTTGGTCATGATGCATGATCTTTTTAAATATGTTGTTGGATTCTGTTTGCTAGAATTTTGTTGAGGAGTTTTGCATCTATGTTCATCACTGATATTGTCCTGTAGTTTTCTTTTTTTATGGCATCTTGGTCTGATCTTGGTATTATGGTGATGGCGGCCTCTTCAGATAATTTTTGGAGTTTAGCTTCCTCTGCAAATTTCTGGAAGAGTTTGAGTAGAATAGGTGTAAGCTCTTCTGTAAATTTTTTTATAGAATTCACCTATGAAGCCATCTGGTCCAGGGCTTTTGTTTGTTGGAAGATTTCTTTTTCTTTATATTTATTTATTTATTTTAATTAATTTATTTTTTATTGAAATATAATTACTTTACAAATTTTTACTGTTTTTCTGTCAAACTTCAACATGAATCGGCCATAGGTATACATGCATACCTTCCCTTTTTAATCTACCTCCCACCTCCCTCAAATCCCAATCCTTTAGGTTGATACATAGCCCCTGTGTGAGTTTCATAAGCCATACAGCAAGTTCCTGTTGGATATCTATTTTGCATATGGTAATGTAAGTTTCCTTGTTACTCTTTCCATACATCTCACCCTCTCCTCCCTTTTCCCCATGTCCACATGTCTATTCTCTATATCTGTTTCTCCATTGTTGCCCTGTAAATAAATTCATCAGTACCATTTTTTTAGATTCCATATGTTTGCTTTAGAATACATCAGATATTTATCTTTATCTTTCTGACTCACTTCACTCTGTATAATAGGTTCTAGGTTCATCCACCTCATTAGAACTGACTCAAATGCATTGATGTTTATGGCTGAGTAATATTCCATTGTGTATATGTACCACAATTTCTTTATCCATTCATCTGTCAATGGACATGTAGGTTTCTTCCATGTTCTAGCCATTGTAAATAGTGCTGCAATGAACTTTGAGATACATGTGTCTCTTTAAATTTTGGTTTCCTCAGGGTATATACCTAGGAGTGGGATTGCTGAGTCATGTGGTGGTTTTATTCCTAGTTTACAAAGGAATCTCCATACTGTCTTCCATAGTGTTTGTATCAATTTACATTCCCACAAACAGTGCAAGAGCTTTCCCTTTTCTCACACCCTCTCCAGGATTTACTGTTTGTAGACATTTTGATGATGGCCATTCCGACCAGTGTGAGGTGATATCTCATTGTAGTTTTGATGTGCATTTCAATATTAATGAGCTATTTTGAACATCTTTGCGTGTGTTGTTAGTCATGTGTATGTCTTCTTTGGAGAAATGTCTGTTTAGGTCTTATTCCCACTTTTTAATTTGGTTGTTTGTTTTTCTGGTGTTGAATTGTATGAGCTGATTGTATATTTTGGAAATTATTCCTTTGTCAGTTGTTTCATTTGCTATTATTTTCTCCCATTCTGAGAGTTGTCTTTTCATGTTATTTATAGTTTCCTGGTATTTTGTTTTATTTTTTTTAATTTAAATTTATTTATTTTAAGTGGAGGCTAATTACTTTACAATATTGTATTGGTTTTGCCATACATCTTTGCTGTGCAAAAGCTTTTAGGTTTAATCAGGTCCTACTTGTTTATTTTTGTTTTTATTTCCATTACTCTAGGAGGTGGGTCATAGAGGACCTTGCTGTTCATCAGTGATATTGACCTGTAGTTTTCTTTTTTGTGTTGTCTTTGTCTGGTTTTGGTATCAGGGTGATGGTGGCCTCTATGAATAAGTTTGAAAGTGTTCCTTCCTCTTCAATTTTTCAAAGGGTTTTAGAAGGATAGGCATTAGCTCTTCTCTAAATGTTTGATAGAATTCTCCTGTGAAGCCATCTGGGCCTGGGCTTTTGATTTTGGGGAGATTTTTGATCACAGCTTCAATTTCAATGTTTGTAATTGGGTTGTTCATAATTTCTATTTCTTCCTGGTTCAGTCTTGGAAGATTGAACTTTTCTAAGAATCTGTCCATTTCTTCCAGGTTATCTATTTTAATGCCATATGCTGCTACTGCTGCTGCTAAGTCACTTCAGTCGTGTCCGACTCTGTGCGACCCCATAGACGGCAGCCCACCAGGCTCCCCCGTCCCTGGGATTCTCCAGGCAAGAACACTGGAGTGAGTTGCCATTTCATCCTCCAATGCATGAAAGTGAAAAGTCACTCAGTCGTGTCTGACTCTTTATGACCCCATGGACTGCAGCCTACCAGGCTCCTTCGTCCATGGGATTTTCCAGGCAAGAGTACTGGAGTGGGGTGCCATTGCCTTCTCCAATGCCATATGGTTGTTCATAATAGTCTCTTATAATCCTTTGTATTTCTGCATTGTCTGTTGTAACCTCTCTTTTTTTAATTTCTAATTTTGCTGATTTGATTCTTCTCTATTTTTTCTTGATGAGTCTGGCTAAAGGTTTGTCAATTTTGTTTATTTTCTCAAAGAACCATCTTTTAGTTATTTTTTTTTTAATTTTTACTAGTGTTTCTTTAATTTCTTTTTCATTTATTTCTGCTCAGACCTGTATGATTTCTTTCCCTCTACTAATTTTGGGTTTTTTTGGTCTTCTTTTCTGAGTTGTTTTAGGTGTAAAGTTAGGTTTTCTATACGATGTTTTTCTTGTTCCTTAAGTTAGGGTTGTATTGCTATAAACTTCCCTCTTAGAACTGCTTTTCCTGCATCCTATAGGTTTTGAATTGTCGTATATTCATTGTCAAGTGTTTCTAGAAAAATTTTTTAGTTTCCCTTTTGATTTCTTCAGTAACATGTTGGTTATTTAGAAACGTGCTGTTTAATCTCCACATGTTTGTGTTTCTTACACTTTTTTCTTGTAGTTGATGTATAGTCTCATAGTATTGTGGTCAGAGAAGATGCTTGATGCAAATTAAATTTACTGAGGTTTGATTTGTGACCCAAGATGTGGTCTATCTGGAGAATGTTCCATGTGCACTTGAAGAGAAGGTGTATTCTTTTGCATTGGATGGAATATCCTGAAGGTATCGATGAGATCCATCTCATTTAATGTATCATTTAAGACTTGTGTTTCCTTATCAATTTTCTATTTTGATGACCTGTCCATTGGTGTGAAAGGGGTGTTAAAGTCTCCTACTATTATTCTGTTACTGTAAGTTTCTCCTTTTATGTCTGTTACTATTTGTTTTATGTATTGAGATGCTCCTATGTTGGGTGCATGCTGCTGCTGCTAAGTCGCTTCAGTCATGTCCGACTCTGTGGGACCCCATAGACGGCAGCCCACCAGGCTCCCCTATCCCTGGGATTCTCCAGGCAAGAACACTGGCGTGGGTTGCCGTTTCCTTCTCCAATGCATGAAAGTGAAAAGTGAAAGTGAAGTCGCTTCAGTCATGTCCAACTCTTAGCGACCCCATGGGCTGCAGCCCACAAGGCTCCTCGGTCCATGCGATTTTCCAGGCAAGAGTACTGGAGTGGGATGCCATTGCCTTCTCCGATGTTGGGTGCATAGATATTTGCAATTGTTATGTCTTCTTTTTGAATTGATCCCTTGATCATTATGTAGTGTCCTTCCTTATCTCTTTCAATTTTCTTTATTTTAAGGTATTGTGTCTGATATTAGGATTGCTACCACAGCTTTCTATTGCTTCCCATTTGCATGGAATATATTTTTCTATCCTCTCACTTTCAGTCTATATGTGTCTTGAGGTCTGAAATCTATTTCTTGTAGATAGCATATATATGGGTCTTGTTTTTTTTATCCATTCAGCCAGTCTTTTGGTTGGAACATTTAATCCATTTACATTTAAAATAATTATTGATATATATGTTCCTATTGCCATTTTCTTAATTTGGGGGAGGGGTAATTTTGTAGATCTTTTTTCTTTTCCTGTATTTCTTGACTATATAAGTCCCTTTAACATTTGTTGTAAATTTGGTTTGGTGGTACTGAATTCTCTTAACTTTTGATTGTCTGAAAAGCTTTTAATTTCTCCATCAATTTTGGATGAGATCCTTCCCGGGTACAGTAATCTTGGTTGTAGATGTTTCCCTTCCACTACTTTGAATATATCCTGCCATTCCCTTCTGGCCTGCAGAGTTTCTACTGGAAGATAAGCTGTTGAGCATATGGGGTTTCCCTTGTATGTTACCTGTTGCTTCTCCCTTGCCACTTTTAATATTCTTTCTGTTTAGCCTTTGTTAGCTTGATTTGTATGTTTCTTGGTGTATTTCTCCTTGGATTTATCCTGTATGGGACTCTCTGTGCCTTTTGTATTTGATTGACTATTTCCTTTTCCATGTTGGGGAAATATTCAACTATAATCACTTGAAAAATTTTCTCATACCCTTTCTTTTTCTATTCTTCTTTTGAGACCCCTATAATTCGAATATTGGTGCATTTGATATTGTCCCAGAGGTCTCTGAGACCATCCTCTGCTATTTTCATTCTTTTTACTTTAATTTGCTCATCATATGCTGTTTCTACCATTTTATCTTCCAGTTCACTTATTTGTTCTTCTGCTTCAGATATTCTGCTATTGATTCCTTCCAGAGTATTTTTAATTTCAGTAATTGTGTTGTTTTTCTCAATATGTTTATTCTTTAATTCTTCTAGGTATTTGTTAATTGATTCTTGCATTTTATCCATTTTGTTCTCAAGGTTTTTGATCATCTTTACTATCAATATTCTGAATTCTTTTTCAGGTTGTTTGCTAATTTCCTCTTCATTTATTTGGACTTCTGTGTTTCTAGTTTGTTCCTTTATTTGTGCAGTATTTTTCTGCTTTTTTTTTTTTTTATGTTGTTGTGTTTGAGGTCTCCTTTCCCAGGCTTCAAGGAAAGTTAAATTCTTTCCTTGCAGAAGGTTGAATTCTTTGTTCCTTTTGGTTTCTGCACTCCTAAGGTTGGTCCAGTGGTTTGTGTAAGCTTCTTATAGGGTGAGATTAGTGCTGAGTTTTTGTTTATCTGTTTGTTTGTTTCTTTGTTTCTTATTCCTCTGATGGACAAGGCTGAGTGAGGTGGTATTCCTGTCTGCTGATGATTGGGTTTGTATTTTGTTTTGTTTTTTTGTTTAGATAAGCTGTCTTGCACAGGATGCTACTGGTGGTTGGGTGATTCAGGGTCTTGTACCAGGTGGTTTCCTTTGTGTGAGTTCTCACTATTTTATACTCCCTAGGGTTAGTTCTCTGGTAGTCTAGGATCTTGGAGTCAGTACTCCTACTCCAAAGGCTCGGGGCTTGATCTCAGATTCACAGAGAGAGATGAGGCAGAAGTTGTAAGGAAGGTCTAAGGCCACCCCTGGACTTCCCTTGTGTTTCAGATGGTAAAGAATCTGCCTGTCTGAAACATGGTCCTGGAGGGACACTCCACGTTTGCAGCTGATGGCAGGCAAGATATGCTGGCAGGCTTCCTGTTGGAAGATTTTTTATTACGGTCTTGATTTCCATGCTTGTGATGTGTCTATCAAGATTTTCTATTTCTTCTTGATATAATTTTGGAAAGTTATATTTTTCTAAAAGTTTGTTCATTTCTTTGAAGTTGTCCATTTTATTGGCATATAGTTGCTGATAGTAGTCTCTTATGATCTTTTGTATTTATGTGTTGTCTGTTGTGATGTCTCCATTTTCATTTCTAATTTTATTGATTTGATCCTTCTCCTTTTTTTTCCTTGATGAGTTTGGATAGTGGTTTGTCTATTTTATCCTCTCAAAGAACCAGCGTTTAATTTTGTCACTTTTTGCTATAGTCTCCTTCATTTCTTCTTCATTTCTTTCTGCTTGTTTTTTTTTTTTTAATTATTTCTTTCCTTCTACTAACTTTGGAGTTCTTCATTTCTTCTTTTTATAGTAGCCTTAGTTGTAAAGTAACATCATTTATTTGATGTTTCTCTTGTTTCTTGAGGTAAGCTTTATTGTTATGAACCCTTCTCTTAGCACTGCTTTTACTAAAACCCATAGGTTTTGGGTTGTTGTGTTTTCTTTCTTTCTTTTTTTTTTTTTTGCTATGTGTATTTTTATTTCGTTTTTTATTTCTTCCATGATCAGTTGGTTATTCAGAAGTGTGTTGTTTAGTTTACATATATTTGTATTTTTAATAGTTTTTTTTTTTTCCTGTATTGGCATCTAATCTTACTGCATTGTGATCAGAAAAGATGCTTGAAATGAATTCAATTCTTTTTTTTTTAATTTACCAAGGCTAGATTTAGAGCTCAGGATGTGATCTATCCTGCAGAATGTTCTGTGTGCCCTTGAGAAAAAGGTGAAATTCATTGTTTTGGGGTGAAATGCCTTATAGATATCAGTTAGATATAACTGGTCCATTGTATCATTTAAAGTTTGTGTTTCCTTGCTAATTTTCTGTTTGATCTATCCATAGGTGTGAGTGCAGTATTTTTTTTTAATTTTATTTTATTTTTAAACTTTACATAATTGTATTAGTTTTGCCAAATATCAAAATGAATCCGCCACAGGTATACACGTGCTCCCCATCCTGAACCCTCCTCCCTCCTCCCTCCCCACACCATCCCTCTGGGTCGTCCCAGTGCACCAGCCCCAAGCATCCAGTATCGTGCATTGAACCTGGACTGGCATCTCGTTTCATACATGATATTTTACATGTTTCAATGCCATTCTCCCAAATCTTCCCACCCTCTCCCTCTCCCACAGAGTCTATAAGACTGTTCTATACATCAGTGTCTCTTTTGCTGTCTCATACACAGGGTTATTGTTACCATCTTTCTAAATTCCATATATATGCGTTAGTATACTGTATTGGTGTTTTTCCTTCTGGGTGAGTGCAGTATTAAAGTCTCCCACTATCACTGTGTTACTGTTAATTTCACCTTTCATACTTGTTAGCATTTGCCTTATGTTTTGAGGTGCTCATATGTTGGGTACATATATATTTATAATTGTTATATCTTCTTCATGGATTGATCCTTTTATTACTATGTAGTGTCCTTCTTTGTCTCTTTTCACGGTCTTTATTTCAAAATCTATTTTATCTGATATGAGTATTGCTACTCCTGCTTTCCTTTGGTATTCATTTCAATGAAACCTCTTTTTCCATCCCTTCACTTTCAGTCTGTATGTGTCCCTTGGTTTGAGGTGGATCTCTTGTAGAAAGCATGTATAGGGGTCTTGTTTTTGTAACCATTTGGCCAGTCTTTTGTTTGGGGGTGGAGAAGGCAATGGCACCCCACTCCAGTACTCTTGCCTGGGAAATCCCATGGATGGAGGAGCCTGGTAGGCTACAGTCCATGTGGTCGCTAAGAGTCGGACATGACTGAATGACTTCACTTTCACTTTTCATTTTCATGCATTGGAGAAGGAAATGGCAACCCACTCCAGTGTTCTTGCCTGGAGAATCCCAGGGACAGGGGAGCCTGGTAGGCTATCGTCTATGGGGTCACACAGAGTCGGACACGACTGAAGTGACTTAGCATAGCATTATTTGGGGGCATTTAACCTATTTACATTTAATGTAATTAATAATAAGTATAATCCCATTACTATTTACTTTTTGGTTTTGGGTTCAATTTTGTAAACCTTTTCTGTGTCCTGTCTAGAGAAGATCCTTTAGCATTTGTTGAAGAGCTGGTTTGGTGGTATTGAATTCTCTTAGCTTTTGCTTGTCTGTAAAGCTTTTGATTACTCTTTCATATCTGAATGAGATCCTTGCTGGGTAGAATAGTCTTGGTTGTAGGTTTTTATCTTTCATCATTTAAATTATGTCCTGCCATTGCCTTCTGTCCAGAAGAGTTTCTATTGAAAGATCAGCTGTTATCCTTATGGGGATCCCCTTGTGTGTTATTTGTTGTTTTTCCCTTGGTGCTTTTAATATGTGCTCTTTGTGTTTGAACTTTATTAGTTTGATTAATATCTGTCTTGGAGTGTTCTCCCGGGTTTATCTTGTTTGGGGTTCTAGAGGTTTCTTGAACTTGGGTGGCTATTTCTTTCCCCATTTTAGGGAAGTTTTCAACTATTATCTCCTGAAGTATTTTCTCATGCCCTTTCCTTTTGTCTTCTTCTTGGACATCTATGATTTAAATGTTGCAGCGTTTAATATTATCCCAGAGGTCTCTGAGGTTGTCCTCATTTATTTTAAATATTTTTACTTTTTTTCCTCTGTGCTTCATTTATTTCCACCATTCTACCTTCCAACGCACTTATCCTCTCTTCAGCCTCAGTTATTCTACCGTTGGTTCCTTCCAGGGTGCTTTTGATCTCAGTTACTGCATTATTCACTATTGATTGACTCTTCTGTATTTCTTGTAGTTCCTTGTTAAACATTTCTTGTATTTCTTGTAGTTCCTTGTTAAACATTTTTTGCATCTTCCCAATCCTTCTCTCTAGTCTATTTATCAAACTCCATTTTGTTTTCAAGATTTTGGATCATGCTTACTATCATTATTCTGAATTTTTTTTCTGGTAGACTCCCTATCTCCTCTTCTTGTTTGGTTTGGTAGATATTTATCATGTCCCTTTACCTGGTGAATATTTCTCTGCCTTTTCATTTTGTTTAGATTACTGTGTTTGTGGTGCCCTTTCTGTAGGCTGGAAGTTCATGGTTCCTTTTTATTGTGGAGCCTGCTCCCTGTGGGTGGGGTTGGAGTAGTGGCTTGTTAAGGTTTCCTCATTCAGGAGCTTGCATCTGTGTTCTGGTTGGTGGAGCTGGATTTCTTCTCTCTGGAGTGCAATGAATTGTCCAGTAGTGAGTTTTGGGGTGTCCATGGGTTTGGCATGACTTTGGGCAACCTGCCTTTTAATGTTCATGTTTGTGTTCCTGTTTTGCTGGAGAATTAGTGTAGTATGTCTTACACTGGGCCTTTATGGCACTTGGTTTCAGTGTAGGTATGAAGACTTTTGGGTGAGCTCTTGTTTATAAATTTTCCCTGAAGTCAGGAGTTCTCTGATGTTCTCAAGTTGTGGAATTAAACTTCCTGCCTCTGGCTTTCAGTCCTTCTCTTACAGTAGCCTCAAGACTTCTCCATCCATAAAGTATAGATGATAAAACATCTAGGTTAATGGTAAAACAGTTCTCCACAGCGAGGAACATCCAGAGAGATTCACCGAGTTACAAAGAGAAGAGAAGAGGGAGGAGGGAGATAGAGGTGACCAGGAGGAGAAGGGGAGTCAAAAGGGGAGAGAGCAATCTAGCCAGTAATCAGTTCCCTAAGTGATCTCCACAGCCCAGAACACCCAGAGAGATTCAGAGAGTTAAGTAGAGAAGAGAGGAGATAGAGATGACCTGGGAAGAAAAGGGAGAGTCAGAAGGGGAGAGAGCAATCAAGCCAGTAATCAAATCCTTAAATGAATATGGATACTGAAGATTAAATTTGTAATGGTACAAAACTAATAACAAATATAAAAAAGCAAAGATTAAAAACCTAGGATAGAAGTTAGACTCTCAAAATTACAATATAAAAATATGAAACAAAATCAATCACAAAAATTTTTCAAATGTATATATACTTTTATTTTCAAAGTAATAGGTTATAAAATGAAAATTAAAGGAGTAACAAAGAGCTTAATTTTTTTATTTTTTTAATTGAAGGATAATTGCTTTACAGAATTTTGTTGTTTTCTGTCAAGCTTCAACATGAATCAGCCATAGGTATACATACATCACATCCCTTTTGAAACTCTCCCCCATCTCCCACCCCATCCCACCCCTCTAGGTTGATATAGAGGTCCTGTTTGAGTTTCCTGAGCCATACAGCAAATTCTCATTGGCTATCTATTTTACATATGATAATGTAAGTTTCCATGTTACTCTTTCCATACATCTCACCTGCTCCTCCCCTCTCCCCATGTCCATAAGTCTGTTCTCTATGTCTGCTTCTCCATTGCTGCCCTGTAAATAAATTCTTCAGTAACATATTTCTAGGTTCCATATATGTGGACTAGAATACTGTATGTCTCTCTCTTTCTGACTCACTTCACTCTATATAATATGTTCTATGTTCATCCACCTCATCAGAACTGACTCAAATGTGTTCCTTTTTATGGCTGAGTAATATTCCACTCTGTATATGTACCACTTCTTTAATCTATTCATCTGTTGATGCATATCTAGGCTGCTTCCATGTTATAGCTATTATAAATAGTGCTCCAATGAACAACGGGATACATGTGTCTTTTTCAACCCTGGTTTCCTCATGGTATATGCCTAGGGGTGAGATTGCTGGGTCATATGGTGGTTTTATTCCTAGATTTTTAAGGAATCTCCATACCATCTTCCATAGTGGCTGTATCAATTTACAGTCCCACCAACAGTGCAAGAGTTCCCTTTTCTCCACACCCTCTCCAGCATTTATTGTTTGTAGACATTTTAATGATGGCCATTCTGACCAGTGTGAGGTAATATCTCATTGTGGTTTTGATTTGCATTTCTGTAATAATCAGTGATGTTGAGTATATTTTCATGTGTTTGTTAGACATTGGTATGTCTTCTTTGGAGAAATGTCTGCTTAGGTCTTTCCCCCCTTGTGGGTTATTTTAAAGATGAGGCTGCAGAGGTTACACTTGGCCTATTTGGGGACTGCAACACAGTGCCTAACACCAGACTGGGACTGCTTTCCACACAGCGTCCACTCGAGTATGGTTCACCCAAGTGTGCCTGCTGCCAAGAGCCCACTGTGGTTTCTGGCCGTATCTCCCAGGGTGGCTGGAATGTCTCTTCTACAAGCACAGCAGTCATGTAGCAGATTGTCTGGTCCAGAATCCAGTTTTGTTTTCTGCAGTTCTGGATTGTTCCCCTTCCTGTCACTCTTCCCTTTGTAAGGCATTCACCTTATGTGCATTACAAGAATGGGCTGCAGTCATCACTTTCCTGGACATTTCTTCTCTAGCAAGCTGACTGTGTCTGGGGCATGCTGGCACCCTATCTGTCAGCAGTCCTTAGGCGGACAAACAACATTAGGATTCCACTTTAAATCACCTGGGAAGGGAGCCAAGCCTGGGCTGTTAGAGAAACCTAATAGCCAGAGTATCTGCCAAATACTCTGTATCATTTCTTTAGATCCTCTGGGATCTTCCCTTTATTTACCAGGAATCACATTTCCTTGAGGCACACCTAGAAGATGGCAACCCACTCCAGTACTCTTGCCTGGAAAATCCCATGGACGAAGGAGCCTGGTGGGCTGCAGTCCATGGGGTGGCAAAGAGTCAGCATTTAGTCTTGTTCAAGGACTAAGATCACTAAACTACAGAATGGTGATGTTTGTAAGTGAAACGTAGGAGTTGGAAAGGGAGCAGTCGGCTTGTGAAGGGCATTCCCAACCAGTTAAGGCTCTTTAGGTGAAAGGAAAATATCTTCCTTAAACTAGCTGAAGCGATAAAGATAACATTGGCTGACAAAACTGAAAAGAGGATTATAGGCTTCAGGAATGGTTTGATCAGGACTCAGTTCCGTTTGTCTGGAGTTCTTTTGAGCTTAATTTTTTAAAAAATATTAGAAAGTGATAATAATAATATATCTAAGAATTTCTCTGGAGCTGTTGTGGGCAGTGGGGGGTCAGTTCAGTGTCATATAGTTCCTTATTCCAGCTTGTACTTGTCAAGTTCTATAGATCCCCTTCCAATGCACAGTCAGTGTTAACTACAAGGTTTTAATCTGTTGTACCTGTCACTTCCAGAGTGGTTCCATCTTCTTTATTTTGGCTTCCTCTGTTTGCAAGTCTCTTCAGTGTCTCATTTCTGCACTGACACAGGGGATGAAGGCGGCCACTCATTTAGGCTCACTTGTTCACTTGTGTTGTGGGGGATGAGGGACACTGCAAACAAATACCACTGGCATGTCTGGAGAGTGCTTGAAGTGTATGGACCACACTGGGTTTGCCATAACCCAAGGCAGTCTGTGCTTCCTGGATCTATACTGCTCAGGCTCCATGGTGCTCTTCGAGGGCACTGTCCCAAGTGGACCCTGAGTTTCATGCACTTTCCAGTTTAAGTGGCTCAGGTTCTCGGGTACTCCACAAGGGCACAGACCCAGATGAGCTGTGCATTTTGTGTCCTCCCCATGTCTGAGCAGCTCAGGCGACCTGGTGCTTGGCGAGCACACTGTTTCAGGTGGGCTGTGTGTCTGTGTGGGACTGTATGCCCCATTCCTCTGTTTCCTGAGTGCACCCTGAGAGTACCACCTCAGGTGTACAGTGTGTCTACTCTGGGGAGCTAAGATGTTGAGTTTTAAGCCAGCTTTTTCACGCTCCTCTTTTGCCCTCATCAAGAAGCTCTTTAGTTCCTCTTCAATGTCTGCCATTAAAGTGGTATCATCTGCATATCTGAGGTTGTTGATATATCTCCTGGTAATCTTGATTCCAGCTCATGCTTCATCCAGCCCAGCATTTCTCCTGATGTACTGTGTATATAAGACAAGCAAACAGGGTGACAATATACAACCTTGTCGTATTATTTTTCCAATTTGTAACCAGTCTGTTCCATGTCCGGTTCTAACTGTTGTTTCTTGACCTGCATTCAGGTTTCTCAGGAGACAGGTGAGGTGGTTTAATATACCCATCACTTGAAGAATTTTTCACAGTTTGTTAAAGTGCACACAATCAAAGGCTTTAGCATAGTCAATGAAGAAAAAGTATATGTTTATCTGAAATCTCGTGCTTTTTCTATGAGCCAAAGGATGTTGGCAATTTGATATCTGGTCCTCTCCCTTTTCCAAATCCAGCTATTACATTTGAAATTTCTCTTACTGCTTAAGCCTAACTTGAAAAATTTTTGAGCATTACCTTGCTACCATGTGAAATGAGTGCAATTGTACTGTAGTTTGAAAATTCTTTGACATTGCCTTTCTTCAGGATTTGAATGAAAGCTGACCTTTTCCAGTCTTGTGGCCACTGCTGAATTTCCCAAATTTGCTGACATACTGAGTTCAGCACTTTAACAGTATTCTTTTAGGATTTGAAATATCTCAGATGAAATTCCATCACCTCCAGTAGCTTTGTTCATAGTAATGCTTCTTAGGGCCCACGAGACTTCACTCCAGGATGTCGGACTCTTGGCGAGTGATCACATCATCATGGTTATCTGTGTCATTAATATATTTTTGTGTAGTTCTTGCCAGTTCTTCCTAATCTCTTCTGCCTCTGTTAGGTCCTTATCATTTCTGTTTCTTATCATGTCCATTCTTGCATGAAATGTTCCCTTGGCATCTCCAATTTTCTTGAAGAGATCTCCAGTTTTCCCATTCTATTATTTTCCTCTATTTCTTTGCACTGTTTAAGAAGACCTTACCTCTCAGTGCTATTCTGAAGGAATTCTGCATTCAGTTGGGTATATCTTTCCTTTTCTTCTTTGCCTTTCACTTCTCTTCTTTCCTCAACTATTTTTAAGGCCTCTTCTGACAATCTCTTGGCCTACTAGCACTCCTTTTTCTTTGGGATGGTTTGGTCCCTGCCTCCTCCATACAATGTTACAAATCTCCTTCCATAGTTCTTCAAGCACTCTGTCTACCATATCTAATCCAATGAATCTATTCATCACCTCCAGTATGTAATCAATCATAAGGAATTTGATTTACATCATACCTGAGTTTCCCTGGTAGCTCAGAGGTTAAAGCGTCTGCCTGCAATGTGGGAGACACGGGTTCGATCCCTGGGATGGGAAGATGCCCTGGAGAAGGAAATGGAAACCCACTCCATTTCTTGCCTGGAGAATCCCATGGATGTAGGAGCCTGGTGGGCTACAGTCCATGGGGTCGCAAAAAGTCGGACATGACTGAGCGACTTCACTTTCACTGAGTTGCCTAGTGGGTTTCCCTACTTTCTTCAATATAAGTCTGAATTTTGGAATAAGAAGCTGATGATCTGAGTCATAGTCTGCTCCAGGCCTCAGTTTTGCTAATTTATAGAGCTTCTTCATCTTCGGCTGCAGAAAATATGATCAATCTGATTTCGGTATTGACCATATGATACGCAACATGAGTAGAGTTGTGTAGAGTTGTCTCTTGTGTTTTGGGAAGAGGATTTGCTATGACTAGTGTGTTCTCTTGACAAAACTGTTATCCTTTGGCCTGATTCATTTTGTACTCCAACACCAAACCTGCATGACATCTCTTGGCTTCCTTTTTTTTTTTTTTTGGTCCCAATCCCCTATGTTGCAAATGACATCTTTTTTTGGTGTTAATTCTAGAAACTCTTATATGTCTTCATAGAAACATTCCACTTCAGCTTTTTTTGCATTAGTGGTTGGAGCATAGATTGGATTGCTGTGATGCTGAATGGTTTGCCTTGGAAATGAACAGAGACCATTCTATCGTTTTTGAGATTGCACCAAAGTAGTGCATTTCAGTCTCTTTTGTTGACTATGAGGGCTACTCCATTTCTTCTAAGGCATTCTTGCCCACAGTGTAGGTACTCAGTCATGCCTGACTCTTTCCAACCCTTTGGACTGTAGCTTGCCAGGCTCATCTGTCCATGGGATTTTTCAGACAAGAATACTGGAGTGAGTTGCCATTTCCTTCTCCAGAACTTGCCCACAGTAGTAGATATAATGGTTATCTGAATTAAATTTGCCCATTCCTGTCCTTATTAAGTTCACTGATTCCTAACATGTTGATGTTCACTCTTGCCATCTCCTGATAGACAATATTCAATTTACCTTAATTTACCTAGCATTACCTAATATTCCAGGTACCTATGAAATGTTCTTTAGAGCATTAAGCTTTACTTTCACCACAAGACACATCCACAACTGAGGGTTGTTTCCACTTTAGCCCATCCACTTCATTTTTTTTTTTTTGGAGCTATTAATAATTGCTGTTCACTCTTCCCCAGTACAGTATTCTTGCCTGGAGAATCCCATGAACAGAGGGGCCTGGCGGGCTATAGTCCATAGGGTCGCAAAGAGTTAAACATGACTGAAGTGACTTAGCACTCATGCATGCTTCCCCAGTAATATATTGGACAACTTCTGGCCTGGGATACTCATCTCCGGTGTCATAACTTTTTTGCTTTTTCATCTTGTTCATGGAGTTCTCATGGCATGAATGGTGGAGTGGCTTGCCATTCTCTCCTCTAGTGGACCACATTTTGTCAGAATTCTTCACTATAACCCACCCATCTTGTGTGACCCTGCAAGGCATGGCTCATAGCTTCACTGAGTTATGGAAGTTCCTTCACCATGACAAGGCTGTGATCCATGAAGGGGATTATATATATATATATATATATATATATATATATATATATATATATATATATCGTATCAATACTTTTCTTCATTTCCTTCCTTACTTCCTCTTTGTGTTTAGTTGATTTTTTACATGACTTATTTTGATTCTCTTCTCATTTACTTTGGATATATTCTATAAAAATATTCTTTGTAGTTATCACAGGGATTTCATATACCAACTGAAAGTTTTTAAAATCCAGTTTTTAACTAATACCAACTTAACTTCAATTTCAGACAAGAACTTACTTACATTTCATTCTGCATTATGTGTTTGATGTCCCATATTTCATCTTTATATATTGTGTATCCATTAACCTAGGTATAAAATCATTTTATGTTTTTCCTTTTATGTCTTATAAAAGAATAAACAGTAGAGTTAGAAACCATAATCACAATGATACTGTTTTTATATTTGTCCCTGTATTGACCTTTAATGAAAAAAAATTAATTATTATATAGTTTTAGTTATTAGGTAGCACCATTTCAAATTGAATAAATTGCTTTAGCATTTATTGTGGAGTAGGTCTATTGCTAATAAACTTAACTCTTATTTATGTGAAAATGATTTAATATTCAAAAGATGATTTTTCTGGACATACAATTCTCAGTTGATTGGTATTTTCTTTCATGACTTTAGATAAATCACCCCACAGTCTTCTGCTCTGAAAGAGTTCTGCTGAGATTTCTGCTAATTATCATATTAAGGATCTCTATTATGTTATGGGTTATTTTTCTCTTCATAATTCAACATTTCTCTTTGTATTTGCTTTTAAAAGTTGGATTTTAAAGTCTCTCACTTTGAGAATCTTTGAGTTTATTCTAACTGGAATAATTTAAAATTTTTTTGTGTTTGTAGGTGAATATCTTTCCTCAAATTTGGAAAGTTTTCAGCCATTATTTGTTCAAATATATGCTCTGCTTCTGTCAATTTTCTTCTGGAATTTCTACATTGCAGCTTTTTTACTTTTATAATAAAAGTCATTTTTTCCAGATTTACTGAGTTATAATTAGCATATGACATTGTGTAACTTAAGCTGTACAGTGTGTTGATTTGACACTGTTTATATAATGCAAAATGATAATCACCATAGCCTTAGTTTATACCTCCATCATGTTACAAATTAGCATTTCTTTTTTGCAGTATTAACATTTAAGTATTACTCTGTAACAACTTTCAAATATATAACACAGTATTTTTAACATAATTATCATACTGTATATTAGATCCCCAGAAAATGGAAGTTTGTACTTTGACCAACATTTATTTATTTCCTTTACCACCCATTCCCTAATTACCACCACTCAATTCTTTCTCTCTAAGATTTGACTCTATTATATCTCACATATAAGTGATTATAGTATTTATCTTTCTCTGGATGGTATATTTCACTTAGCATAATGCATAAAATGTTCATCCATGTTGTTGCAAGTAACAGAATTTCATTCCTTCTCATGTCTGAACATATAATGCATAAGTGTAGATAGATAGAGCTATATATCACATTGTCATCTGTTGATGGACATTTAGGTCCTCTCTAAATTTTTACTATTGTGAACAATGCTGCAAGGATCATGAGAACATGAGAATGCAAATATATCTTCAAAATATATCTTTGAATCCTGTTTTTATTCCCTTAGATCATAGATCCTGAAGTGGGATTGTTGGATCATATGGTAGCTCTACTTTTAAAGTTTTGAGGAAACTTGATACTGTTTTCCATATTGATAGTATCAATTGACATTTCCACCAAAAGTGTATAGGGCTCCTTTTCCTCTATATAATTTCTAATACTTGCTATCACTTATTTTTTATCTGTATGTTTTTGAATATCTTTTTTTTGTTTCTAATGGGAAAGCATTTTATCTTGAATATAGCTGCTCTGTTTTTTGGTGATAGTCATTCGAACAAAAGTGAGATGATACATCCTTGTGATTTTGATCATCATTTACCTGATGATGAGTGATGCTGAGCACCTTTTCATCTAATCATTGGCCATTTATTTGTATGTCTTCTTTGAAAAAAAAAGTTTATTAATGTTTTCTGTCCATTTTTAAATGAATTTTTGTTTTTGTTATTGAGTAGTATGAGTTCTTTGCATATCCTTATCAAATATGATTTATAAATATTTTCTCAAATGACATACCATGCCTTTTCATTTTGGTTATTGCTTCTTTTGCTATGTGCATGCTTTTCAGCTTGTTTTAGTTCCAGTTTCATCCCACCTTCCTCTGGCCTACAAGATTTCCCCTGAGAAGTACACTGATAGCATTATGTATGTATGTATCTATGTATGTATGTGTGTGTGTGTGACACGCACACATTTTTAGATCCCTTTCCCATATAGGTCATTACAGAGTATCAAATAGAGTTCCCTATGCTATACAAAGGTCTTTATTAGTTATCTATTTTATATATCTGGTCTGCTAGTGTCTGACTCGGAAAAGGCAATGGCACCCCACTCCAGTACTCTTGCCTGGAAAATCCCATTGATGAGGAGCCTGGTGGGCTGCAGTCCATGGGGTCGCTAAGAGTTGGGCACGACTGAGCGACTTCACTTTCACTTTTCACTTTCATGCATTGGAGAAGGAAATGGCAACCCACTCCAGTGTTCTTGCCTGGAGAATCCCAAGGACGGGGGAGCCTGGTGGGCTGCTGTCTATGGGGTCGCACAGAGTCGGACACGACTGAAGTGACTTAGCATAGCATTAGCAGTGTCTGACTCTTTGCAACCTTATGGATGGTAACTCCCCAGGTTCCTGTATACATGAGCTTCCCCAGGCAAGAATACTGGAGTGGGCTTCCATTTCCTCCTCCAGGGGATCTTCCACACCAAGGGATTGAACCTGCATCTTTTATGTCTCCTGCATTGGCAGGCGGATTCTTTATCACTTATGCCACCTGAGAAGTCATTTTATATATAGTAGTTTGTACACCTCAACCACAATTGATATTAGATGACTTTGTTATATTATATCTTAAAGAAGATCATTTGGGGTTGAAATTTTGGGGTAATGTATTACCTTCCTGAACTTAGAAGTCCAAGTGTCTCCGGAGATTTGAACAGTTTTCAGACATTATTACTTTAAATAACTTTCTGCTCCTTTCTCTCTCCTCTTTCTGGAACTCCAATAATGCATAGATTATTTCTCATGATGGTATCCCATGATTCATACAGGCTTTCTTTACTCTTTTTTTTTTTTTTTTCATTTTGCACCTTTGATTGAATGACCTTTCTCCCCCCACCCCACCTTTTTTTTTTTTTTTGCTTGTCCATGTCTTCTCTTTGAGCTGCATTAAAATTTTCAGTTTAGGCATTGTATTCTGAACCTATAGGATTTTGGGATGTTTTAATGGGTTCTATTCCTTTACTGAATTCATTTTGTTCACACTTTGTTTCTCTAATTGCATTTAGTGGTCTATTTGTGTTTGTTTGAGATTAACTGAGGCTTACAAGGTTAAGAGGACTATAGTTCATTCTTTGTCAGATAGTTCAGAGATTTCCATTTCTTTAGCATCAGTCATTGGAATTTTTAATCTTTTTTTAGTTTTCTTTAATGGTAACGTATTTCCTTCATTAATCATGATCCTTATGGCCTTATGTCGGTATCTGTGCATTTGAGGAAATAAGAATCTCTTCCAGTCTTTATGGCTGTCTTCAACAGGCAAAATCCTTCACCAGTTAACCTACATGGTGGTGTATGTAGGCAAGCTTGCTCTTCAATTAGTCAGGCTTACAAGTCTACTCTTTGGCTCAACAAGTAGGCAGGCCAAGTGCTTGGATACGTGGGGAAGAGCCTGTTGGCTGTTCCTTCAGGAACAGTCCTGGTGCACTGGGATGGGTTTGTCAACTGAATCTCTGATGACGTTCTTGGACCTAGATCTTGTGGGTGGACCTGGATCTTGGATTCACAGGGGTTGATCACGTATTAGGGACCACTTGGAAGTGATTAGAGTCTGGGTCTAGAGGGGCTAGCCTGGTACTACAATGGGAGCTTAATTTTGTGGGATCTGGCCTGTGCATTAATGACACAGAGGTTGGTCTCATGCTTTTGATTATTGGCCTGAGGCCACAGCAGTTGGTTGGCAACCTGAGGCCTCAGAGCTAAACCTGGATATTGGGTCTCTTGGGGCCAGTTTGGCACTGGGGTAGACTGGCAGCCTTGGAGTCTAAGAACTGGCTTTGAGGTTAGGACCACAGGGGATGGCCTAGTGCCAAGGTGAGCTAAAAACTTAAGTTCAAGGGAACTACTGAAGTCTACATCTGTGGGGTCTGGACCTAAATGTGCTCTCTCTAGGAAGGCTGCTATAAGCCTAGTGCCATGAGAGCATCCTGGAACCTCATGGCCCAGCCAGAACTAAGCTAAACTGTAAGCCTGGGTGCACAGGACCCATTGGGAGTCTAGTCCCAAGGGTTTACTCAGTACCTTCAAGAGTCAGAAACCATAGTTCACAGGTGCCTATAATAAGAAGGTTGTTGTTGTAGTTCAGTCATTAAATTATGTCTGAAGCTTTTGCAACCCCATAGACTGTAGCCCACCAGGTTCTTCTGTCCATGAGATTTTCCAAGCAAGAATAATGGATGGGATGGGTCAGGGTGGAGAGTTCTGACAAAATGTGGTCCACTGCAGAAGGGAATGGCAAACCACTTCAGTATTCATGCATTGAGAACCCCATGAACAGTATGAAAAGGCAAAAAGATAGGACACTGAAAGATGAACTCCCCAGGTCAGTAGATGCCCAATATACTACTGGAGATCAGTGGAGAAATAACTCCAGAAGGAATGAAGAGATGGAGCCAAACCAAAAACCACACCCAGGTGTGGATGTGACTGGTGATAGAAGCAAGGTCTGATGCTGTAAAGAGCAATATTGCATAGTAACCTGGAATGTTAGGTCCATAAATCAAGGCAGATTGGAAGTGGTCAAACAGGAGATGTCAAGAGTGAATGTCAACATTTTAGGAATCAGTAAACTAAAATGGACTGGAATAAGTGAATTTAACTCAGATGACATTATATCTAGTACTGTGGGCAAGAATCCCTTAGAAGAAATGGAGTAGCCATCATAGTCAACAAAAGAGTCCGAAATGCAGTACCTGGATGCAATCTCAAAAATGACAGAATAATCTCTATTCATTCCCAAGGCAAATCATTCAATATCATGGTAATCCAAGTCTGTGCACCGACCAGTAATGCTGAAGAAGCTGAAGTTGAATGGTTCTATGAAGACCTACAAGAACTTTTAGAACTAACACCCAAAAAAGATGTCCTTTTCATTATAGGGGACTGGAATGCAAAATAGAAAGTCAAGAAACACCTGGAGTAACAGGCAAATTTGGCCTTGGAGTACAGAATGGAGCAGGGAAAAGGCTAATGCAGTTATGCCAAGAGAATGCACTGGTCACAGCAAACACCCTCTTCCAACAACACAAGAGAAGACTACCCATGGACATCACCAGATGGCCAACACAAAAATCAGATTGATTATATTCTTTGAAGTCAAAGATGGAGAAGCTCTATACACTCGGCAAAAACAAGACTGGGAGCTGACCATGGCTCAGATCATGAATTCCTTATTGCCAAATTCAGACTTAAATTGAAGAAAGTAGGGAAAACCACTAGACCATCCAGCTATGACCTATATCAAATGCCTTATGGTTATACAGTGGAAGTGATATATAGATTTAAGGGATTAGAGGTTAAAGCGTCTGCCTCCAATGTGGGAGACTCGGGTTCGATCCCTGGGTCGGGAAGATCCCCTGGAGAAGGAAATGGTAACCCACTCCAGTATTCTTAACTGGAGAATCCCATGGACGGAGAAGCCTGGTAGGCTACAGTCCATGGGTTCGCAAAGAGTCAGACATGGCTGAGCGACTTCATTTTCACTTTTACTATTGTATTAGGTGTCCATTAGGCTTAGGAGTACGTCAAGGCTGTATATTGTCACCCTGCTTATTTGACTTCTATGCAGAGTACATCATGAGATACGCTGGGCTGGAAGAAGCACAAGCTGGAATCAAGATTGCCAGGAGGAATATCAATAACCTCAGATATGCAGATGATACCACCCTTATGGCAGAAAGTGAAGAGGAATTAAAAGCCTCTTGATGAAAGTGAAAGAGGCTAGTGAAAAAGTTGGCTTAAAGATAAACATTCAGAAAATTAAGATCATGGCATCTGGTCACATCACTTCATGGGAAATAGATGTGGAAACAGTGGCAAGTGTCAGATTTTATTTTTCTGGGCTCCAAAATCACTGCAGATGGTGACTGCAGCCATGGTGACTGCAGCCATGAAATTAAAGGACGCTTACTCCTTGGAAGGAAAGTTATGACCAACATAGATAGCATATTCAAAAGCAGAGACATTACTTTGCCAACAAAGGTCCATCTAGTCAAGGCTATGGTTTTTCCAGTAGTCATGTATGGATGTGAGAGTTGGACTGTGAAGAAAGCTGAGCACTGAAGAATTGATACTTTTGAACTGTGGTGCTGGAGAAGACTCTTGCGAGTCCCTTGGACTGCAAGGAGATCCAACCAGTCCATTCTAACGGAAATCAGTCCTGGGTGTTCACTGAAAGGACTGATGCTGAAGCTGAAACTTCAGTACTTTTGCCACCTCATGTGAAAAGTTGACTCATGTGAAAAGTTGACTCATTGGAAAAGACTCTGATGCTGGGATGGATTGGGAGCAGGAGGAGAAGGGGATGACAGAGGATGAGATGGCTAGATGGCATCACCAACTCGATGGACATGGGTTTGGGTGAACTCCGGGAGTTGGTGATGGACAGGGAGGCCTGGCTTGCTGCAATTCATGGGGTCGCAGAGTCTGACACGACTGAACGACTGAATTGAACTGAGGCTTGTTTAAAAAACAGTGCATATATAATAAAAAGTAGAAAAATAAAAGTATTTTATTGCTAAAAATTGTTAATCATCGTGTGTGTGTGTGCGCGCACCCAATCATTCAGTCACGTATTACTCTTTGAGACCCCATGGACTGTAGCTCATCAGGTTCCTCTACAATGGAATTTTCCAGGCAGGAATACTGGAGCAGATTACCATTTCCTACTCCAGGGATCTTCCCAATACAAGAACTGAATCTGTGTCTCTTGCATCTTCTGCATTGGCAAGCAAATTCTTTATAACTGTGCCACCTGAGAAGCTGAATCGTCATCTGAGAGTTCAGATCAGATCAGATCAGTCGCTCTGTCATGTCCGACTCTCTGCGACCCCATGCATCACAGCACGCCAGGCCTCCCTGTCCATCACCAACTCCTGGAGTTCACTCAGACTCACGTCCATCGAGTCAGTGATACCATCCAGCCATCTCATCCTCTGTCGTCCCCTTCTCCTCCTGCCCCCAATCCCTCCCAGCATCAGGGTATTTTCCAGTCAGTCAACTCTTCACATGAGGTGGCCAAAGTACTGGAGTTTCAGCCTTAGCATCATTCCTTCCAAAGAAATCTCAGGGCTGATCTCCTTCAGAATGGACTGGTTGGATCTCCTTGCAGTCCAAGGGACTCGCAAGAGTCTTCTCCAACACCACAGTTCAAAAGCATCAATTCTTTGGCACTCAGCCTTCTTCACAGTCCAACTCTCACACCCATACATGACCACAGGAAAAACGATAGCCTTCACTAGACGAACCTCTGTTGTGAAAGTAATGTCTCTGCTTTTGAATATGCTATCTAGGTTGGTCAAAACTTTCCTTCCAAGGAGTAAGCGTCTTTCAATTTCATGGCTGCAATCACGATCTGCAGTGATTTTGGAGCCCAGAAAAATAAAGTCAGCCACTGTTTCCCCATCTATTTCCCATGGAGTGATGGGACCGGATGCCATGATCTTCATTTTCTGAATCTTGAGCTTTAAGCCAACTTTCTCACTATCCACATTCACCTTCATCAAGAGGCTTTTTAGTTACTCTTCACTTTCTGCCATAAGGGTGATGTCATTTGCATATCTGAGGTTATTGATATTTCTCCTGACAATCTTCATTCCAGCTTGTGTCTCTTCCAGTCCAGCGTTTCTCATGATGTAATCTGCGTAGAAGTTAAATAAACAGGGTTACAATATACAGCCTTGACATACTCCTTTTCCTATTTGGAACCAGTGTGTTGTTGCATGTCCAGTTCTAACTGCTGCTTCCTGACCTGCATACAAATTTCTCAAGAGGCAGATCAGGTGGTCTGCTATTCCCATCTCTTTCAGAATTTTCCACAGTTTATTGTGATCCACACAGTCAAAGGCTTTGGCATAGTCAATAAAGCAGAAATAGATGTTTTTCTGGAACTTTCTTGCTTTTTCCATGATCCAGTGGATGTTGGCAATTTGATCTCTGGTTCCTCTGCCTTTTCTAAAACCAGCTTGAACATCAGGAAGTTCATGGCTCACATATTGCTGAAGCCTGGCTTGGAGAATTTTGAGCATTACTTTACTAGCGTGTGAGATGAGTGCAATTGTGCGGTAGTTTGAGCATTCTTTGGCATTGCCTTTCTTTGGGATTGGAATGAAAACTGACCTTTTCCAGTCCTGTGGCCACTGCTGAGTTTTCCAAATTTGCTGGCATATTGAGTTCAGCACTTTCACAGCATCATCTTTCAGGATTTGGAATAGCTCAACTGGAATTCCATCACCTCCACTAGCTTTGTTTGTAGTGATGCTTTCTAAGGCCCACTTGACTTCACATTCCAGGGTGTCTGGCTCTAGGTCAGTGATCACACCATCGTGATTATCTGGGTCATGAAGATCTTTTCTGTACAGTTCTTCTGTGTATTCTTGCCATCTCTTCTTAATATCTTCTGCTTCTTTTAGGTCCATACAATTTCTGTCCTTTATCGAGCCCATATTTGCATGAAATATTCCTTTGGTATCTCTGATTTTCTTGAAGAGATCTCTAGTCTTTCCCATTCTGTTGTTTTCCTCTATTTCTTTGCATTGATCACTGAAGAAGGCTTTCTTATCTCTTCTTGCTATTCTTTGGAACTCTGCATTCAGATGCTTATATCTTTCCTTTTCTCCTTTGCTTTTCACTTCTCTTCTTTTCACATATATTTGTAAGGCCTCCCCAGACAGCCATTTTGCTTTTTTGCATCTCTTTTCCATGGGGATGGTCTTGATCCTTTTCTTCTGTACAATGTCGCGAACCTCATTCCATAGCTCATCAGGCACTCTATCAGATCTAGGCCCTTAAATCTATTTCTCACTTCCACTGTATAATCATAAGGGATTTGATTTAGGTCATACCTGAATGGTCTAGTGGTTTTCCCTACTTTCTTCAATTTAAGTCTGAATTTGGCAATAAGGAGTTCATGGTCTGAGCCACAGTCAGCTCCTGGTCTTGTTTTTGCTGACTGTATAGAGCTTCTCCATCTTTGGCTGCAAAGAATATAGTCAATCTGATTTCTGTGTTGACCATATGGTGATGTCCATGTATAGAGTCTTCTCTTGTGTTGTTGGAAGAGGGTGTTTGTTATGACCAGTGCATTTTCTTGGCAAAACTCTATTAGTCTTTGCCCTGCTTCATTCCATATTCCAAGGTCAAATTTGCCTGTTACTTCAGGTGTTTCTTGACTTCCTACTTTTGCATTCCATTCCCCTATAATGAAAAGGACATCTTTTTTGGGTGTTAGTTCTAAAAGGTCTTGTAGGTCTTCATAGAACCATTCAACTTCAGCTTCTTCAGCATTACTGGTTGGGGCATAGGCTTGGATTACTGTGATATTGAATGGTTTGCCTTGGAAATGAACAGAGATTATTCTGTCATTTTTGAGATTGCATCCAAGTACTGCATTTCGGACTCTTGTTGACCATGATGGCTACTCCATTTCTTCTGAGGGATTCCTGCCCACAGTAGTAGACATAATGGTTGTCTGCGTTAAATTCACCCATTCCAGTCCATTTTAGTTCGCTGATTCCTAGAATGTTGACGTTCACTCTTGCCATCTCCTGTTTGACCACTTCCAATTTGCCTTGATTCATGGACCTGACATTCCAGGTTCCTATGCAATATTGCTCTTTACAGCATCAGACCTTGCTTCTATCACCAGTCACATCCACAGCTGGATATTCTTTTTGCTTTGGTTCCATCCCTTCATTCTTTATGGAGTTATTTCTCCACTGATCTCCAGTAGCATATTGGGCACCTACTGACCTGGGGAGTTCCTCTTTCAGTATCCTATCATTTTACCTTTTCATACTGTTCATGGGGTTCTCAAGGCAAGAATACTGAAGTGGTTTGTCATTCCCTTCTCCAGTGGACCACATTCTGTCAGATCTCTCCACCATGACCTGCCCATATTGGAGCTATCCCACGTTGAAGGTCAGGAAGTGTGGCAGTGAGGAGATACCCCTCGTCCAAGGTAAGGAGCATTGGCTGCACTTTTCTGGAGCAGCCTTGAAGTGATACCCCACGCCCAAGGTAAGAGAAACCCAAGTTAGACGGTAGGTGTTGCAAGAGGGCATCAGAGGGCAGACACACTGAATCCATACTCACAGAAAACTAGTCAGTCTAATCACACTAGCACCACAGCTTTGTCTAATGCAATGAAACTAAGCCATGCCCTGGGGCAACCCAAGATCTGAGAGTTTAGTAAACCATAATTTTTTGACAGAAAAGTCAGGCCTCAATGTTGATGGCTGCTGACGGTCAAGATGGTTGTGAAATTTAGGGTGGCTAATTTCTTAAAATAAGACCAATAATGTTTGCTGCATCAGTCGACTATTTCACAATAGACTTCTCTGTAGTATGCAATGCTGTCTGATTGCATTTCACTCACAGTCAAACTTCTCTCAAAATTGGAATTAATCTTCTCAAATATATGGAATTTAGCAAGATGGTAACAATAACCCTGTATGCGAGACAGCAGAAGAGACAGATATATAGAACAGTCTTTTGGACTCTGTGGGACAGGGAGAGGGTGGGATGACTTGGGAGAATGGCATTGAAACATGTATAATATCATATTTGAAATGAGTTGCCAGTCCAGGTTTGATGCACAATACTGGATGCTTGGGGCTGGTGCACTGGGACGACCCAGAGGGGTGGTATGGGGACGGAGGAGGGAGGAGGGTTCAGGATGGGGAACACATGTATACCTGTGGCAGATTCATTTTGATATATGGCAAAACAAATAGAATACTGTAAAGTTAAAAAATAAAATAAAGAGAATAAATTGTTAAAAAAAAAAAAACTCTGCTACTGAATTGTTAACTGAATGTATATGATATTCTAAATTATTTGTTGTTGTTGTAGTGATCCTCACAACACCTTCATCAAGAGTTAAGTCCATCTCAAGAAACCACCTTCTCAGCTCATCCACAGAAAGCAACTCCTAAACTGTTAGCTTTATCATGAAATTGCATCAATTCAGACACATCATCAGGCTCTACTCTCAATTCTAGTTGTCTGTTTTCCCACATCTGCAGTTACTTCCTCTACTGAAATCTTGAGCCTCTCAAAGTCATCTATGATGATTGGAATCTACTTCCAAACTCCTGTTAGTGTTGATATTTGACCTTTTCAAATGAATCATGAATGTTCCTAATTTCAACTAGAATAATGAATCATTTCCAGAAGATTTTCAATGTGCTTTTCCCAGATGCAATAGAGGAATAACTGTCTATGGCAGCTCGAGCCTTACAAAAAATTTTAAATAATGAGACTTGAAGTCAAAATCACTTCTTGATCCATGGGCTGCAGAATGGTTATTATGACAGAAATAATGGAAACATTAATCTCATAAATATCCATCAGAGCTCCTGAATGAACAGGTAAACAAACTAATATTTTGAAAGTAATCTTTTTTTCTGAGTAGTAGGTTTCAACAATTGGTTTTAAATATTCAGTAAACCATATTGTAAACAGATGTACTGTCATCCAGGCTTTGGCGTTTCATTTATAAAGTATAGACAAAGTAGATTTAGCATAATTCTTAAAGATCATAGGATTTTCAGAATGGTAAATAAGCACTGGCTTCAACTTAAAGTCACCAGACTCATTAGCCAAGTCACCAGACTCATTAGCCCCCAACAAGAATCAGCCTGTTCTTTGAAGCTTTAAAATTAGGCATTGACTTTCTCCTCTCTGACTATCAAAGTCCTAGATGACATCCTCTTCCAATATAAGACTATTTTGAAATGCTATTGTTTAACATACCCACCTTTATTAATTATCTTAGCTAGACTTGCTGGATTCTTGCTGTACCTTTTGTATCAGCACTTCCTGCTTAACCTTGCACTTTTATGTTACAGAGATAGCTTCTTTCCTTAAATCTCGTGAATCAACTTCTGCTTGCCTCAAACTTTTCTCCTGTAGCTTCCTTACGTCTCTCACTCTTTATAGAATTGAAGACAGAAGCCTGTTCTGTATTAGCCTTTGGCTTAAGTGAATGTTGTGGTTGGTTTGATCTTCTATAGAGACCACTAAAACTTTCTCCTTATCAGCAATAAGCCTGTTTAGCTTTCTTGTTATTTGTGTATTCACTAATGTAGCACTTTCAATTTTCTTCAAGAACTTTCTCGTTTCATTCATAACTTGGTTAATGGTTTTGAGCAAAAGACTTAGATTTCAGCCTATTTTGGCTTTTGACGTGTCTTCCATATTAAGTTTAGTTACTTCTAACTTTTGATTTAAAGTAACAGACCTATGATCTTCCTTTCACTTGACCATTTACAAGTCATTGTAGGGTTATTAAGTAGCCTAATTGTAATATTACTGTGTCTCAAGGAATAGAGAGACCTGAGGAGAAAGACAGAGATGGTGAAACACTCAGTTGATGGAGCATTCAAAAAATACACATTTACTGATTAAGTTCACTGTCTATGGGTGTAGTTCATGGTGCCACAAAACAGCTACAATACTAATGTCAAGGATCACTAATCAGAGATCACTATAAAAAATATGATAAGAATGAAAAAAAGCTTGAAATACTATAAAAATTATTAAAATGTTACGCAGAGACACAAAGTGAGCAAATACTGTTGGAAAATGGTACTGATAGGTTTGCTATGGCCAGGTTTCCACAAACCTTTAATTCAAAACAAATGCAACTTCTGTAAAGTACAATTAATTCAATCATGACAAAACATGGTATGCTTGTAATCTCAAGGGATTTTTTTAATTTTTATTTTGAACTAAATTTAAGTGAAGATAAAATATCAAAATTTGTGAGATTCAGCTAAAGGAACACTTTGCAATTTATACCCGTAAATGAATATACTTAAAAAAAAAAATCGAAATATGGTGGTTCTCTGTGTGTTTGTGTCCCTACATGTTGACAAAGCAGGTTGAAGGGAATATCTTTGTGTCCATTTCTTTGGTGCTTGCTTTACATCAATGAATTGCAAATTGTTCTACAAAGCCCTCATATTAGACTGTAGTATTTCTGTAGCTACTGACAAAGAACCAGAAGTAGTTCTAGTTTCTTTTTATGATTGGAGTATACATAAGAATTTCATTTGGTTAAAAATTTAATGATTTTAAATATTTTGAAAACTAGTATTTTTATCTTTGTTGTTGTTCAGTCACTAGGTAGTGCCCCACTCTTTGCAACCCCATGAACTGCAGCACTGCAGGTTTCCCTGTCCTTCACTATCTCCCTGAGTTTGCTCAAACTCATGTCCACTGAGGCAGTGATGTTATCTAACCATCTCATCTTCTGTCAACCCCTTTTCCTCTTACTCTCAATCTTTCCTAGTATCAGGGTCTTTCCCAACGGGTTGGCTGTTTGCATCAGGTGCCCAAAGTGTTGGGGCTTCAGCTTCAGCACCAGTTCTTCCACTGAATATTCAGGATTGATTTCCTTTAGGATTGACTGACGATCTTCTTGCTCTCCAAGGAATACTCAAGACTCTTCTCCAGCACAATTATTTGAAAGCATCAATTCTTTGGCGCTCAGCCTTCTTTATGATTCAACTCTCACATCCATATATGACTACTGGAAAAACCATAGCTTTGACTATATGGACCTTTGTCAGCTGCAGTCACTATCTGCAGTGATTTTGGAGCCCATGAAAATAAAATTTGTCACTATTTCTACTTTTTCCCCATCTATTAGCCATTAAGTGATTGGACCACATGCCATGATCTTAGTTTTTTGAATGTTGAGTTTTAGCCTACCTTTTTCACTGTCCTCTTCCACCCTCATCAAGAGGCTCTTTGGTTCCTCTTTGCTTTCTGCCATTAGAGTGGCATCATTTGGAGTATAATTGCTTTACAATGTTGTGTGAGTTTCTGCTGTACAACAAAGTGAATCGGCTATATGTATGCATATATCCCTTCCATTTTGAGCCTCCCTGCCAACTCCCTCACCCATTCCACTCCCCTAGGTCATCACAGAGCACTGAGCTGAGTTCTTTGTGCTGTACAGAACCTCCCCACTGCTATCTATTTTACACATGGTAGTGTATATATTGGAGAAGGAAATGGCAACCCACTCCAGTATTCTTGCCTAGAGAATCCTGTGGACAGAGGAACCTGGTGGGCTGCTGTCCATAGGGTCACACAGAGTCAGACACGACTGAAGCAACTTAGCAGCAGCAGCAGTGTATATATATCAATTCCACGCTCTCAATTCATCCCACCCTCTCCTTCCCCATCCTCCGATGTCCATAAGTCCATTTTCAATGTCTGTATCTCTATTCCTGCCCTGCAAATAGGTTCTTCAGTACCATTTTTCTATATTCCATATATATGCGTTAATATACAATATTGTTTTTCTCTTTCTGACTTACTTCCTGTTCTAGCTATTGTAAATACTACTTCAGTGAATATTGGGATATATCTATATTTTGTATTATAGTTTTCTCAGGGTATATGCCTAGTATTGGGATTGCTGGGTCATATGGTAGCTCTATTTTTAGTTTTATAAGGCACCTCCTTACTCTTCTCCATAGTGTGTATATCAGTTTACATTCTCATCAATAGTGCAAGAGGGTTCCCTTTTCTCAACACCCTCTCCAGCATTTATTTTTTGTGTTTTTTTTTATAATGGTCATTCTAATTGGTATGAGGTGATATCTCATAGTAGTTTTGATTTTCATTTCTCTAATAATAAGTGCTGTTGAACATCTTTTCATCTATTTGTTATATTGGGATGATAAACTTTTTCTGTAAAGGGCAAAAATAGTAAATATGTTAAGCACTGCATGTCCCTTCCTATCACTACTGTCATAACTTCTCCAATCTGCTGTTGTATCATGATAACAGCCATAGGCAATATTTAAGTAAATGAATGTGGTGCTTCCTAATTAAATTTTACTTATGAACACTGAAGGAGAAGAGGACATCAGAGGATGATATGGTTGGATGGCATCACTGATACAATGGACATGAACTTGGGCAAATTCTAGGAGATGATGAGGACAAGGAGGCCTGGTGTGTCCATGGGGTCACAAAGAGTTGAACATGAATTAGCAACTAAAAACAATATGAACACAAAAATTTGGATTTCATGTAAATGTAATATATAATAAAATCTATTCTTTTGACTTATTTTCAACTCTTTGTAAATGTGAAAATGTAAAAACCAAGCTTAACTTGAAAGCCAACTCTTTGTAAATGTGAAAATGTAAAAACCAAGCTTAACTTGAAAGCCATGCAATAAACAGGTGGTGGGTTGGATTTGTTAGAGAAATGAAGGAAGTGATGTTTCCTATGTTAAACAAAAAGTCATCTTTTAGACAAAGAAGACAAACAACCTCATAAAAGTTTCAACACCTGTTGTCCTAAGATACCTCTCACACGAGCAATCCTGTTCGTGTCAAAAGTTCTCCAAAATGGCTAATAAAATTTCAAATTATCCCATCCCTGGTGAAATTGGGTAAGGTGGAAAAGTAAGCTTATGCATTAGCACATTACCATTATCATTAGAAAATATAATGGATTCAGGTGTTTAGCCTGCAAAAAGCAAAGTTATAGATTAAGAGGACACATGAAAACTAGATGGTCTGTAAAGATAATGCTTGGATAATTTCATGTCTCCAAAACTTGGCTAAAGACCAGTCATTATCAGTCAAGAGTCAGACAAATATTCCTGACTCTGAATTGATGAAACTCAGCGTAGCTGTTCTCAGGGACACAAAGACAAGACTGTAGAAGTCCATATACTTTTTTTTTTTTTTTTTAATGGTGACTCTAGTACACAGAATCTAAGATGGCACCTAATGATCTCCTCTTGAGTGTTAGAGGAACTTGTTACTTGCTAATAGTCATCAGAAGGTGGTAAAACTAAGGAGATTTTGAAGATGTACTTAAAGTGTCAAATCAGTTGGTTTTGCATTAATCAAAAAGATTACACTGGCTAGGCTTGACTTAATCACATGAAAGCCTTTAAAAAACCATCTGGGTCCTCACTCAAGGAAGGACCTCCCCTTTCAGACTAGATGAAGTAAGAAATCATGTTGCATAAGCCCACATAACAAGGTGGTCTCTGCAGGTGAGTGATGAGAATTATGGATCACACCTGAATTGCAACCTGATGAAACTCTAAAGCATAGAACTCAACTAAGGTGTTTCCACACTCTGGCCTACAGATACCAAGAGATAAGAAATGAGTACGGTTATAAACTGTTAAAGTTGTCATCATTTGTTATATAGCATAAAAAATTAACACAGAGACAATTCAAAATTAGTCCAAAGATTAGCACTATGAGAAGATAACTCTTTAGTTCCCATGGCCAACTCATGGATAAACTTACAAGGCCTATGTTTCTACATTCTATATAGATTTTTTTTCACTTAGAGACAATACTCAAGGCATGAGACAACTACACAGATCATACAAGCAGATGTGAGAAAGCTAGAAATTAAATTACCAAGAAATAATACAAATATGACCAGATAAGTAATGGCATATCAAAGGACCTTATTCTTAAGAAAATAATATAAACCAAATGCTGAAAGTACTCAAAGAAATATCAGAGCTCAGTTCAGCAGGAACTTACTTCTCATCTAAGAGCTAGTAGCATCTTGAATAGGTAGAGACACAATGGTTTTCAGATGTGTGCACTATTACTAATTTGAGGGTCTTAGTCTAAGTCATGGAGAAGGCAATGGCACCCCACTCCAGTACTCTTGCCTGGAAAATCCCACGGATGCAGGAGCCTAGAGGGCTGCAGTCCATGGGATTGGTGAAGGTCGGACACGACTGAGCGACTTCACTTTCACTTTTCACTTTCATGCATTGGAGAAGGAAATGGCAACCCACTCCAGTGTTCTTGCCTGGAGAATCCCAAGGACGGGGGAGCCTGGTGGGCTGCCATCTATGGGGTCACACAGAGTCGGACAAGACTGAAGCAACTTAGCAGCAGCAGAAGCAGCAGCAGTCTAAGTCAGTGGGGGCTTTAACTCAAACTTAGTAGATTAGTAGATCTTCTGTTTCTATCAATGTCCTCCAGACAAAGACCACTAGTGATACACCTGTAGCTGAAAATTTGGATTTATTACTAGATACAGCAAAGGAGAACACACATCATTGAGAATGGCATGGCATCTCAGTAGGAGACTGTTAGAAAGGACTTTAAGGATTTGGGATTATGTTGGAAGATTTTGGTGAGTTTTTAAGGCAACAGTGCTTATTTTGGATTGCATGCTGTCAGGAAAAGGGGACATTCATCATTTCTGTGACTGACAATATTATCTAGAATGAGAAAAGACAAGGATAGGCTAAAGCTAAAATGAGTAAAGAAGCAGCAATCACTCACATTAACTGGGAGAAGGGAATGTTTGGTATTTTGTGACTTAAACAATGTTCACATTTTGTCTACATGCAGACACCTTTACAGAGAGATCTTGCTTTTTACTTGATCCATTATGGTCACAGAGTGGCCTTATCTGTGTAGGGGCTCTCTGAGATTTTTTATATTCAACTAGATATGGCCTAACTGGGGTATCAGACCATCTACTAGCAACATTAAAGCCTAGCTGATAGTTTCAGGCCAGCTCCAGGATGTCAGAGAATGTTTTTCTCTTTCTCAAAATCATACCTATACTAACATCTTTGTCAGTTCAGGGTACCATTAACTGATGTTCAAGTCTTTGCTGATTACAGAATCAGATCAGATCAGATCAGATCAGTTGCTCAGTCATGTCCGACTCTTTGTGACGCCATGAATCGCAGCACGCCAGGCCTCCATGCCCCCCACCAACTCCCGGAGTTCACTGAGAGTCAACGTCCATCCAGTCAGTGATGCCATCCAGCCATCTCATCCTGTCGTCCCCTTCTCCTCCTGCCCCTAATCCCTCCCAGCATCAGAGTCTTTTTCAATGAGTCAACTCCTCGCATGAGGTGGCCAAAGTACTGGAGTTTCAGCTTCAGCATCATTCCTTCCAAAGAAATCCCAGGGCTGATCTCCTTCAGAATGAACTGGTTGGATCTCCTTGCAGTCCAAGGGACTCTCAAGAGTCTTCTCCAACACCACAGTTCAAAAGCATCAATTCTTTGGCACTCAGCCTTCTTCACAGTCCAACTCTCACATCCATACATGACCACAGGAAAAACCATAGCCTTGACTAGATGAACAGTTGTTGGCAAAGTAATGTCTCTGCTTTTGAATATGCTATCTAGGTTGGTCATAACTTTCCTTCCAAGGAGTAAGTGTCTTTTAATTTCATGGCTGCAGTCACCATCTGTAGTGATTTTGGAGCCCAGAAAAATAAAGTCTGACACTGTTTCCCCATCTATTTCCCATGAAGTGGTGGGACCGGATGCCATGATCTCCATTTTACAGAATAGAATTGCTTAAAATTGATGCTTTTTACTGTGATAGTTGAAAGTATATGAATAAAAATTCTATCTATTAGTCTGGTCATGAGTAAAGGCAACAATGAGACTGATGAAGGGAGAATAACAAGTTAATTATCAATTATCCACAGGTCACTCTCCAGTCCACAATGCAGTGTGAACTTTGGGGAAGGATAATATAAGGAGTACAGATATTCCTGGGCTTCTCAGGTGTCACTAGTTGTAAAGAAATCACCTGCCAATACAGGAGACATGAGACTCGGTTTGATCCCTGGGTGGGGACAATACCCTGTAGAAGGGCAAGGCAACCTACTCCAGTATTCTTGCCTGGAGAATCCCAATGGACAGAAAAACTCTGATGGGCTACAGTTCATATGGTTGCAAAGAGTCAGACATGACTGAAGTGACTTAGCATACACATACACAAAGATAGTCCTGAAACAAATATTGTGAAACCTTTATTGATTACCAATTGTAAGAGTCATGTAAGGGCATTCCTTCAATATCATGTCAGCAAATCATGTCCTTAAGCACCAGACAGTAAATATTTTTGGCATTGTAGGTCATATGGTCTTTCACAACTCCTCAGCTCTGCCTTTGTAGCACAAAAGCAGCCATAGTCAGTACCTAAAAATAGGCACATTGCTGTGTTCCAATAAAACTTTATGTATGGTTGTGTTCCCCTCCTGCAGTTTGGCCTGACACCAATCTATGATATGAGTAATAGCTGTAATGGCGACCTCCTTGGAAAGGATTTATGCCAGGACTGTGGTATCAAGTGCCCCTGATCCCACAGCAGCCCACTGTAAATCGAAGTCTCTGCTGGAGACTCCTGGACACTCACTTGATTACAGAACCTCCATAGGACTTGGGAAACAGAGTCTTTGAGAGCACAAGCAAAACCTTGTGCACACCAGGACCCAGGAGAAAGGAGCCGTGACCCCTACCATCAAGGCTTTACCCAAAGTCCATCTATTTCATGACTTCTTTACCTTTCATGACACCCTCTCTATTCTACTTTACATACTTTATTGGATAGGACTTTCCATTCTCTGAACTTTGACTACATTTAAGTATTTATATTATGTTTGATATTTTAGTTTCAGGTATATTTGACTTATCTATTGTGTGTTTGTGCCCAGTGGCTCAGTCATGTCTGACTCTTTTGTGACCCCATGGACAGCACCCTCCAAGCTCCCTTGTCCATAGAATTTTTCATGCAAAAATATTGGACAGGTTTGCCATTTCCTAATCTGGGGGTTTTCCTGATCCAGAGAATCAAACTTGTGTCTTCTGCATGTCCTGCATGGCAGGCAGATTCTTTACCAATTCAGCCGCCTGGGAAACCCCTTATCTACTTACTGTACCTCCCACTAGATTTCAATTTTCTGTCATATATATGATATGTATTCAATATTTTCTTTGGATTTAATTGAATATAGTAGCCATCAAGTCAGGATCCATATGTGTGTGGCATTGGGAAACTTCTGTATTCATTTCATTATTACAGAAGAGATGTAAAACCAAAACGTCTGGAATCTTTGTCTCTGTTACTTTTATGGTATTATTCCAAACTTAGAAAATACTTTTGCTGTCAATTGGAGGTAACTCAATTAACTCAAGGTAAATGGTCTGAGTTACTATTTTGTATATATCCTAAGATACTTTCATATTTTATAGTCAAATTATACAAAGCCTGTTTTTACAACTGTAGTGTGACTGCCATGCCTCTATTCACTAAAGGTTTCTTCTATCTGTCTATGGTAAACGACATGAGATAAATGAACTGAGCTCTAGTTGCAGCTCTGTGGTAAAATGAAGATAATAATCCTTGCCTCAGAGAATTGTTGCAAGAACCTAGGGCAAGAATACATGTGACAGAAATTATTTTGAAGTAAAACAAAACAAGACATTGAAATCAGCTATTGCTAAACATTTATCTTCAAGTAAAATATTAGATCAGCATAATTCATTAAAGAGTGTACTTAGATTAGTTTATATAAAACTTTCATTTTCTTCCCTGATTGAAGAATATATAGATCCCAGAACACTTGATATGATCAAGTTGTCTGAGCAACCAAAAGATAAGAAATAAGCAATTCAGTTACAATGTGATTAATCTGCCAAAAATCAGTCCGACTTGCAAACTTGAATCCAGCTTTATCCCAAGTATATTCTCTAGTTCTTTGCATTTTACTCTAATGATATTACAAGTATGGTGAAACAGGAAACAAGAAATGTTTATGCTGAAGTAATCTTTGGTCCTTTTCCTTGATCAGATCTCTTCAGCTGTGGGGTAACTTGTATCAGATTCTCATGGGGAAAAAATGCTTGCTGATTCAAGAAGTTACTGTTGAATCTGGCATCTTAAGATTGTTTTCCAGTAATATAATCATTAATCTCATCACCTTTATGTGAATTAGGTTTGGTTCAAAAAATATAGCAATTTTAACATTTATTCAGAATCTTTGAAAGTCAAAGAGAAGACAAGGATGCTGCCACTTTTATTGGTTATATGTGGAAACTATTTCAAGGTACTTAAATGCTATTCAAGATAGGAGTTTGCTGATACTAAAATATTCAATATATCCCACAACAGCCAGTTGAAATATATGGTCTACTCAGGTTCCAGAATGGAAAATTTATCCAGTCACATTCTTAATAAAGGAGCATCACTGCTTGCTGTCTTCCAAAGTCTTCAACAATATTTTATTGTCATTCCCATAGAAATTGGTGAATTTAATGAAAATATTAATATATAGAAAAAATACCAGATCACCAAACATTAATATCATATTTATAATATCCGGTATTTGTGAGGATGTGGGGAATAAGCTCTACTCAAGCTGTTTTGAAGGGCAGTTTGGCAACATCAGGTAACATTTTAAATGCACAAACCCACTGACCCAACAATTCTACTTTTTAAAAATGCTCATTCAAGTGTTCATGAGTGTAGAAATGAGAAGATATTCAACAAGATAGTCTTTTGTTGTTGCAAAACAACTTTGTGACAACTGCTGCCACTTTAAATTATGGCAGAATGTAAACCAATGGAACTCTAATTCAACAAAACTAGTGGCACAGCACCAGCAACTGTTGAAGCTCCTTACATCTGAGTATATATGAGTCTAGAAACTACCAGATCATATGAGAAGATCAATTAGAAATATTTAATAGCTGCCCTTTTCTTTTATGAGGTTCTGTTTTACTGATAAAGAAACATATATCCAGAAAGTTGTAATTTGTCCATATGAATTCATCAAAGACTTGGGCCACTTCTCTCCCCATTTTCCACAATGACTTCTGGCTGTGCTGAGAACACTAACACATATATTTATCACCTGAAAGATCTATTATGGACTAGGGATTCTCAAATCCATATCTCCAGCCAAGAGTTCTTTTCCAAATTTCAAATTCATATTGAACAAGTACCTGCTGAACAACTCTACTTAAATGTTTCACACATTCAGTATGTTCAAATTTGAATTTACAATCTTCTCCCCAAACCTTCTTTTCTCCTTGTGATCAGTGACACTACTCAGGTCAGAAACTTAAACCTTGGTTCCTCTCTTTCTTTTGTTGGTGGTACCCAACCAATCATAATTTTTTATAATTATAATTTATTTCCAAAAAGTCTCTTAAATTCATCTACTTTTCTCCATCCCAACTAACACTACTCTGCTTCAGGTCACCATCATTCAGCCTGGATTATAGCAATTTTAATCATCTCCAGAGAGAATCAAACCCAGAAATCTTATTCTTTCCTCTCCTGCTTCTGAACTTTCAATGGTTCCCAAACGCTTTTAGGATAAATCCATATTTCCTAACATGGCTTGTAAGGTTCTATATGACTTAGACCCATCTAACTTGTTCAGTTTCATCTCTTATGAATGCTTGTCTCATATACTCATCTGCAGCTGTAGTAGAGACTCTAATTCCAATTCTTAGGCTGGGCTGCATGTACCTCTATGCTCCTGTGGCAGTTTGAATCTTCTCTAGCACAGCACTTATGCTACTTTTTTGGCAGTATCTATTCACTGCTCTGTGTTCCCCACTAGAATATTCAGCTCCATAAGAGAAACAACCATATCAGTCTTGATATCCCTAGTACCTAACCTTGTACATAATAGAAACTTAATAAATAGTTGTTGAATGAATAAATAAATTAACTTCAATTTATGGAGTTAGAGCCTAATGTAAAGTTGATAGATTTCCAGTTCAAGGCCCAACTTGTACATTCATCTATCACCTCCTCAAAAAAAAAAAAAAAAAAACTCAGAAAAAAGGATATCCTCTCTCCAACTTTGTCTTTGATCTAGCAGGCATACATTATGGGTATAACTGTTTTAAGGGTGTAAAAACTGATAAAAAATGCATTTAAACACAAAAGAAACTTAATTTTGAGTGATCCACTGGCAAATTTACTGCAGATAAATTCAAACTGCCTCTTCTTTCTCCTTGATTCAGGTCAAAGGAATTTTGTGCATTTCTTTCTGAACTGACTATTCTTAAGGATACTTTGTTAGAATAAGGCAGTCTGTCTCTCCCCAAGGTGACTTATATTTCCACCATTTCCTCATAACTCTAGTTCTTTCAGAGAAGCTTCTCTAATATTTGGTCAAAATTAAACAATAGATCTCTAAAGACAAGTCACTTTTTGCTCAGAGGTGAGTCTTCCAACATTCAAGGAACATCCTTAGGTAGTCAGTCATCCAGATGAATGAGAGAAAGCATTTTTATCCATCTTGATAAATATAGAAACAATTGCTGCTCAAAGCCAGTCGTGTATAGATTTTTATTTCTGTTTTCTCTTCAAACTTGTAACTTTACCAGGGATTTCAAAGACGTAGCCTTTGCAGGAAAAAAAAAAGTATTGCTAAAAATTATGAATAATTCAGAGCACAAATAAGTCCTTTATACTGACTATATAACATTGGAAAAATCACTAAATCTTTTTGAATCTCAGTTTCTTCATACATAAGGCAGAGAAAAAAATCTACTTTAAAAGATTGCAAAAATAAATGAAATATGGATGTATCTGGTATATAATAGAGGCTGAATAGGTCATCATCACCACAATCATCATTATCCAGGCATCAGAAATCTTAGAACTGTTTTTAATGCTTCTACCTTCCTTATTCTACATACCACAGCAACCTCCAAGTCCTGCTGACTTTATCTTCAGTATGTCTTTCTGATTCATCTCATCTGTTTCCACTGTTATAATCTATCTTCAGCTCCTCATCCTTTCTTTATGTTATAGCAGCCTCCAAAATGTCTTGTCTCCCCTCTAATGCTACCAAAGCCATTTTTGTAAAATTCCTGTCTAATAAAATTACTCCCCTGCTTACAATCTCTTTTTGCAGAGCTTCTCATTTGCAGCTCAGAATCAAACTCAAGTAAATTTTCAGTTTCTCCACATTCTGGCCATGTCTTAAATTTCCAATTTAATCTTAGCCTACATTTTCATTAGCCACTGAGTAACTAGGTTGCAAAGCATACTTCTCAACTTTTAGTGGACATAGTAAGAAGTCAATGTTTAATTCAGAAAACATGAAGCAGTCTGAACCACAAAACTGCATTTTACAAGTCAGTAAATATAAACTTCCTGAAACTCAATAGACTGTGGGATAGAAAAGATGTTAAGAGGATGATATTTTTCCCCTTTGTGTTATGTTTGTCTGCACAGTTTTGAGTGCTTCTCTCCCTATTTTCTATTTTTCCACTCAGAATCTATTTGAATTTTGTATTTCAAAAGCCAGAACAAAGGCTACACTCTTTGTGATATTTTCCTAAGTCTCTCAGAAGAATTAATCAACCCTAAAAAACCTAGTTAATATGTTCATTGCGGGTTTCCTCAAATATGTTTTATATTATAATTCAATGTATACTGCCCCTTAGACTGTGAATCCCCTAAGGACAGGAACCACAGGAAGCCCAAACAGAATTCTACAGTTTATTTGTTTATATAGCTAATAAGATGGAGAAGGGAATGGAACCCTACTCCAGTACTCTTGCCTGGAAAATCCCATGGACAGAGAAGCCTGGTGGGCTGCAGTCCATGGGGTCGCTAAAGAGTCAGACACGACTGAATGACTTCACTTTCATTTTTCACTTTCATGCATTGGAGAAGGAAATGGCAACCCAGTCCAGTGTTCTTGCCTGGAGAATCCCAGGGACGGGAGAGCCTGGTGGGCTGCCTTCTATGGGGTCGCACAGAGTCGGACATGACTGAAGCGACTTAGCAGCAGCAGCATAGCTAATAAGAATAGCCTCATCCCCATATACCCAGGGTGTATATAAATGAATTCATTTGCATAAGAACACTTGTTTGATTAAGACAGAGTTAGAGAAGTATTTGTGAACGAGAATTGCAGGAAAAGAAGTCAGAGGACTTTTGTGTTACATAAGCATTGGAAAATGTCCCTGAACAAATCCTTGGCTAAGGATTTCTTATTTTTAACACCAAATGTTGTGCCCTCACATGACCTCTGCTAAGCCTTAGTAATGATGCCTGGATCCATAGTTATATAGTAGTACTAAGTAGATAAATTGTGGGTTTGAAGGCTGGATTGAATGGGACAATCAATTTTTTTTAAGTTTTCTCTGGATCCTCCCATCACAGAAAATCCTAAACAACTCTAAGCAAACCATGACTCAGTTTGTCTTTCCATTTTGGTCTAGTAGCATTCCATTTCTTTGTTTCTTTGTGGCTGGGTACTAGTCTCAGAGGCCAGATCGAGAACAGCAGTAGAAGCTGAAGATTAGCACTGCTGTGTCATTATGAGTCCATGGCTGGGAAATGAAGAAGCAGTTCACTTGAAAATAGAGAAGTAGTTCACAGGGTTTTCTGTGTACTGAATTCTAAGAAGATTATTTCCTAGAGCTAAGTTTTTGGGTACTTTCCAAAGTGTTAATAAAGCTTAAGCCAGTGTGGAGGAGTTCCTCAACAAGGTTTCCAGACATAAATGGCTACTTAATGATGTCATTTTATACAGTTCATGAGGTTCTCATGGTAAATATACTGGGGTGGCTTGCCATTCCCTCCTCCAGTTAGAATCCTGTATGGAACAACTGATTGGTTCAAGATTGAGAAAAGAGTACAACATGCCTGTCTGCTGTCACCTTGTTTGTTTGATCTATATGCTGACTACATCATGAAAAATGCCCAGCTGGATGAGCTACAAGCTGGAGTCAAGATAGGTGGGAGAAATATCAACAGCCTCAGATATGCAATGCTACCACTCTAATGGCAGAAAGAGAAGAGGAACTAAAGAGCCTCTTGATGAGGATGAAGAAGAGTGAAAGAGCTGGCTTAGAACTAAATATTAAAGAAACTAAGATCATGGTATCCAGCATAATTACTTCATGGCAAATAGAAGGGGGAAAGGTGGAAGTAGTGACAAATTTCCACTTCTTGGGCTTTGAAATCACTGTGAAGTGTGACTGCAGCCACGAAATAAAAAACATGTGCTTCTTGGCAGGAAAGCTATGACAAACCTAGACAGTGTATTGAAAATCAAGGACATTACACTGCTGACAAAGTTCCCTACAGTCAAGGCTATGCTCTTCCCAGTGGTCACATACAGTTGTGAGAGGTGGACCATAAAGAATGTGGAAAGCCAAAGAATTAAAGCCAAAGAATTAATTTTGAATGGTGGTGCTGGAGATTCCCAAGAGTCCCTTGGACAGCAAGGAGATGAAACCAGTAAATCTTAAGGGAAATAAACCCTGAATACTCATTGAAAGGACTGATACTGAAGTTGAAACTCCAGTATTTTGGTCATCTAATGTGAACAGCTGACTCATTAGAAAAGTCCCTGATTCTGGGAAAGATTTAGGGCAGAAGGAGAAGAGGGCATCAGAGGATGAGATGGCTGGATGGCATCATGGATGCCATGGACATGAACTTGGGCCAACTGCAGGAGATAGTGAGGAACAAGGAAGCCTGGCATGCTTCAGTCCATGGAGTCTTAAAGAGTCAAACACGACTGGGTGACTGAACAAGTAAGGTCAGGTGCTGGGTGAGTCAGTGAGTAGAATCAGTTCTCCAGGAAGATCAAAACCAAGTGGCCAGTCCAAAGCTAACATGATGCAGGAAAATACAGAAGGGAGTCACTAAACTGCCGTGAAGAGCCAAGGTAATTCAGAAAAAGAGATCTCAGTTTTAGAGTTATCACTGACTGAAAGTTTATTACCTGGACCCTGCTTTTATGCTTAAGGTTTCTGTTCTAACTTTCTTTTAAAAAAGTATGAGAAATAAGGTTGACTCCTTCAGGGTACATTCTTTTATTATTATTATTTATTTTTTTTCTTACTTTACAATATTGTATTGGTTTTTCCATACATCAACATGCATTTGCCACGGGTGTACACGTGTTCCCCATCCTGAACCCCCCTCCCACTTCCCTCCGCATACCATCCCTCTGGGTCATCCCAGTCCACCAGCCCCAAGCTTCCTTTATCCTGCATCAAATCTGGACTGAGCTTTGGTAGGCCATAAATAGCAAGAGGTATTGATTGCTTTAAAACAGACTTGATGTTTCAGATGCCAGTTTTCTATCTCTTCTATTAGAAATAGTGTTTTAAAACATAAAATATGTTATGCTGAGAGAAAGATTTCTCTGTTTTGAGTATTTGTTTTACATTAATTTCTCTTTAAAAAGCTGAAAATTGTTTCTAAATTTCACATTATCCAAGTTGCTGAGTAACACATTTCTTTTTTTTTTTTTTCCTCATTTGTCATGCTAAAAGAAGTGTTCATAATAATATTAGGATCCTTATTTACATATAAATAAGCTTCACCTAAATGAAGCTTGGATCTGGCATAGAAAATATGAGGTTAATGCTGTCTGAACCTTGTATTCAAGGGGATATCAATTATCAGTGGCAGTTTGTTGAGGAGGAATGGTAGGGGAACTTCCGCTGGTAGAGAAGTGCATGTAAATGTGTGCACAATATAAGCTTGATTAACTTAAAGGAAAAGAAAACAGTAAAAGAAAAATAAAACAGATTTACAAAAAATAAGTAAATGAATAGGAAAAGAATAAGGGAACAATAAAGAAATGAAAAGTAAAGTGATAGAATAAGTATCAATAACTCTGCCTACCTGTGCTTGTTTGGCTTTGGAATTGGTTGAGGCCAGCTGTTCTCTGGTAACAAAGTTGGATGATTAAGGCCCATCCAGAAATCAGAGTACCTAAAGGAGTACCATGGGACCATAAAACTCTCCTCAACTGATCAGGGCTGCCACTGTGAGAGTATAAACTACCATACTTTAAACTTATATAGCTCTAGAGATGAATATTTTCATATCTAATGCTAACAGAAAATTCTGGAGGGTTCTCTATGTCCAGGTGTCATCCTGCAGACCAAAGCGCCATCAAATCTGGCAGACGAGCCTTGGACTCTACCTCCACTACATGAGGTATTTTTTGTTCCTTTCAATTTTATTGAGGTATATAATTGAGATACAGTACTATATAAATTTAAGATGTATATCGTAATGACCTGACAAATATATTGTGAGATGATTACCATAATAAGTATAGTTAAATCCAGAACACAGGTATACCTGTGGCGGATTCATTTCGATATTTGGCAAAACTAATACAATATTGTAAAGTTTAAAAATAAAATAAAATTTTAAAAAAAAGATAAAAAAAATGTTTTTCCTTGTGATGAGAATTTTATGACTTACTTTCTCAAAAACTTTCAAATATACTACATCGTAGTGTTAACTATACTCATTATGTTGTTCATTGCATCACCAATACTTATTTATCTTATAAGAAAGTTTTTACCTTTTATTCTTTTGACATTTTTTTATCTAATTCCATAATTTTCCACACACCTCTGGTAACCAAATGTCTGATTACTTCTTCTGTAAGCTAGGTGAGTTTTTCAGGGGAGCAGGAGGTTGTTTGTTTTTAAGATTTCATATTTAAGTGAGATCACACAATATTTGTCTTTCTCTGCCTGACATATTTCACTTAGCATAATGTCCTCAAGATTCGTCCATATTGGCACAAATGGCAGGATTTTCTTCATTTTATGAACAAACAGGATTCCAATATATATATATATATATATATATATATATATATATATATATCAGATCAGTCACTCAGTCGTGTCCGACTCTTTGCGACCCCATGAATCGCAGCACACCAGGCCTCCCTGTCCAACGCCAACTCCCGGAGTTCACTGAGACTCACGTCCATCGAGTCAGTGATGCCATCCAGCCATCTCATCCTCTGTCGTCCCCTTATGCACACATATATATCATGTTTCCTTTATTCACACACTTGTTGATGGATGTCTAGGTTGTTTCTGTGTCTTGGCTATTAAAAATAAGACTGCAATGAACATGGGGGTGTGGATATTTCTTTAGTAGTCATTTTGAGATAGGAATCTGAGTTCTTGTTCATGGAGCCAAAGAATGGAATCCAAAAACACACAAGCACTCACTCATGGTAGCAAGCAAATAGGATTTATTAAAGAGGAGGAATGTACAAAGCACTCAGCATAGACACTAAGAGGGGGTAAAGAGTCCCCACAAGATGGGACTTACAGTAGTTTTTATATCCTTCCTTAGATTACATTATTTCTAACCAGTCAATTTAAAGGTCAAGATATTTAACTTAACATTTTTATGGCTTCTCTAGATCCTTGGATTAAGTAACCAGCATTTTTCATGCATCTGGCCAGATGTATGGGCTTAAGATTAATGATTACCAATTGTTTTTCCATCAAGAATATTAAATCATTTAATTATTGCCCTTTCCTGGATCTGAGTGCTGATGATTTGTCAGACTATAGACACATTCCAGGAATTCAGGACAATGAAGCAGGATGTTTACTGAAAACAAGACTGAGCTCTCAGAGTTCTACACTGACTGCCTAGTAATTTCTACCTCAGTTTGGTTTCCTTCAGATATATATCCAAAGTGAAATCACCAGATCATCTATTTACATTTGTTTGTTTGTTTGTTTGTTTGTTTTTTTTGGCCTCCAGCTTGCAAGACTTTGGTTCCTTAACCAGGGATCAAACCCAGGCTCCATCAGTGAAAGTGCCAAGTCCTAACCACTGGACCACAGGTGTGTGCTTAATCGCACAGTTGTGGCCAACTCTTTGTGACCCCATGGACTGCAGCCTACCAGGCTTCTCTGTCCATGGGAATTCCCCAGGCAAGAATACTGGAGTGGGTTGCCATACCCTCCTCTGGGGGATCTTCCCAACCCAGGGATTGCAAGTAGATTCTTTACCATGGGTTTGCAAAGAGTTAGACATGATTGGCCAACTGAACAACAACACTCTTTTTTTGTAATTTATTTATTTTCAAATTGAAAGACAATGGCTTTACAGAATTTTGTTTATTTCTGCCAAACATCAACATGAATCAACCTTAGGCAGAAATGTGTTCCCTCCCTCTTGAACCTGCCTCCAATCTCCCACCTGATCTCACCCCTCTAAGTTGTTATAGAGCCCCTGTTTGAGTTCCCTGAGTCACACAGCAAATTATCATTGGTTATTTATTTTACATATGGTAATGTAAAATTCCATGTTTTTCTCTCCATATATCTCAACCTCTCCTTCCTCCCCCACCTCCATAACCTTAAGTCTGTTCTCTGTGTCTGTATCTCCATTGCTGTCCTGCAAACAATTTCATCAGTACCATCTTTCTAGATTCCATATATATGCATTAGTATACATTATTTATCTCTTTCTGACTTACTTCACTCTGTATAATATGCTCTAGGTTCATCCACTTCATTAGAATTAAGTCAAATGCATTCCTTTCTATGGCTGAGTAATATTCCATTGTATATATGTACCACAGCTTCTTTATCCATTCACTTTCAATGGATATCTAGATTGCTTCTATGTTCCAACTATTGTAAATAGTGCTTCAATGAATATTGGGGTGCATGTGTCTTTTTAAATTTTGATTCCATCATGATATGTGCCTAGCAGTAGGATTGCTGGGTCATATGGTGGTTCTATTCCTGGATTTTTAAGGAATCTCCATATTGTCTTCCATAGTGGCTGTATCGACTTACATTCCCAACAGTGCAAGAGGGTTCCCTTTTCTCCACACCCTCTCCAGCATTTATTGTTTGTGAACTTTTTGATGATGGTCATTCTGACTGGTATAGTGTGATATCTCACTGTAATTGAGCATCTTTTCAGGTGTTTGTTAGCCATCTGTATGTCTTCTTTAGAGAAATGCCTGTTTAGGTCTTTTTCCCACTTTTTGATTGGGTTGTTCGTTTTCCAGGTATTGACTTCTACAAGCTGCTTGTATATTTTGGAAATTAATCCTTTGTCTGTTGCTTTATTTGCTATTATTTTCTCCCATTCTTGGGGCTGTCTTTTACATTGTTGATAGTTTCCTTTGTTGTGACAAAGCTTTTAAGTTTAATTAGGGACCATCCTCTTATTTTGATTTTTATTTCCATTACTCTAGGAGGTGGGTTATAGAGGATTTTGCTTTGATTTATGTCAATGAGTGTTTTGCCTGTTTTCCTCTAAGAGTTTTGTGTTTTCTGGTCTTATATTTAGATCTTTAATCCATTTTGAGTTTATCCTTGTATATTGTGTTAGGAAGTGTTCGAATTTCATTCCCTTACACATAGCTCTCCAGTTTCCTTGGTACCACTTATTGAAGAGGCTATCTTTGCCCCATTGTATATTCTTGCCTCCTTTGTCAAAAATAAGGTATCCATAGGTGTGTGGGTTTATCTCTGGGCTTTCAATCATTTTCCATTAGTCTATATTTCTGTGTTTGTTCCAGTAACATATTGCTTGATGACTGTAGCTTTGTAGTATAGTCTGAATTCAGGAAGGTTGATTCCTCCAGGCCCATTCTTTCTGAAGATTCCTTTGGCCATTTGGGATCTTTTGTGTTTCCATATGAATTGTAAAATTTTTTGTTCTAGTTCTGTGAAAAATGTGGGTAATTTAATAGGGATCACATTGAATCTGTAGATTGTATTTGGTATTATATTCATTTTCACAATATTGATTCTTCCAACCTAAAAACATAGCGTATCTCCCCATCTGCTTGTGCCATCTTTGATTTCTTTCATCAGTGTCTTATCATTTTCTGAATATAGTTCTTTTGTCTCCTTAGGTAGGTTTATTCATAGATATTTTATTCTTTTTGTTGAAATGGGGAATAGGATTCTTTAATTTCTCTCTCTGATTTTTCATTGTTAATATATAGGAATGAAAATGACTTCTCTGTATTGATTTTGTATCCTCCAGCTTTGCTAAATTCACTGATTAGCTCAAGTAGTTTTCTGGTAGTACCTTTAGGGTTTTTTATGTATACTATCATGTCATCTGCAAATAGTGAGAGTCTTACTTCTTACACAATTTTAATTCCTTTTAGCCCTTTTTTTTTTTTTTTTGCCTGATTCCCATAGCTAGGACCTCCAAAACTATGTTGAATAATATTCACGAGCATGGTCACCCTTGTCTTGTTCTGATCTTAGAGGGAATGCTTTCTGTTTTTCACCATTGAAAATATTATTTGCTGTGGGTTTATTATATATGGCCTTTATTATTTTGAGGTAGGTTCCTTCTATGCCCATTTTCTGAAGAGTTTTTATCATAAATGAGTGTTGAATTTTGTCAAAGTCTTTTTCTGCATTTATTGAGATTATCATATGGTTTTTATCTTTCAATTTATAATATGGTGTATCACATTGATTGACTTGTATATACTGAAGAATCCTTGCATTTCTGGGATAAACCTGACTTGATCATGGTGTATAAGCTGTTAATGTGTTGTTGAATTCTGTTTGCTAGAATTTTGTTGAGGATTTTTGCATTTAAGTTCATCAGTGATATTGGCCTGTAGTTTTCTTTTCTGTGTGTTGTCTTTGTCTGGTTTTGGTATCAGGGTGATGGTGGCCTTGTAAAATGAGTTTGGGAGTGTTCCTTTCTCTGCTGTATTTTGGAAGAGTTTTAGAAAGGCATTAGCTCCTCTCTAAACGTTTTATGGCATTCACCTGTGAAGTCATCTGGCCCTGGGCTTTTGTTTTTTGGGGAGATTTTTTATCACAGTTTCTATTTCAGTGGTTGTTATTGTACTGTTCATAATTTTTATTTCTTTCTGGTTCTGTCTTGGAAGATTCAACTTTTCTAAGTATCTGTCCATTTCTTCCAGGTTGTCAAATTATTGGCATATAATTACTTATAATAATCTCTTATAATTCTTTGTATTTCTGCATTATCTGTTGTAACTTCTTTTTCATTTCTAATTTTGTGGATTTGATTCTTCTCTTTTTTCCTTGATAAATCTGGCTAGTTTTGCCAATTTTGATAATCTACACAAAGAACCAGATTTTAGTTTTATTAGTCTTTGCTATTGTTTCTTTCATTGCTTTTCCATTTATTTCTGCTCTGATCTTTATGATTTCTTTCCTTCTGCTAACTTTGTGGTGTTTTTTATTCTTATTTTTCCAGTTGTTTTAGATGTAAAATTAGGTTGTCCATTCAATGCTTTCCTTGCTTCTTGAGGTAGGATTGTTTTGCTATTAACTTTCCTCTTAGAACTGCTTTTGCTGCATCCCATAGGTTTTTAATTGTCATGTTTTCATTGTCATTTGTTTCTAGGAATTTTTTTTATTTCCCTTTTGATTTCTTCAGTAACCTGTTCATTATTTAGAAAGATACTGTTTATTCACCATGTGTTTGTGCTTTTTATTTTTTTTTTTTTTTTTTTTCTCCAATTTTATTTTATTTTTAAACTTTACATAATTGTATTAGTTTTGCCAAATATCAAAATGAATCCGCCACAGGTATACATGTGTTCCCCATCCCGAACCCTCCTCCCTCCTCCCTCCCCATACCATCCCTCTGGGCCGTCCCAGTTTGTGCTTTTTAGTTAGTTAGTTTTTTTTTTTTTTTTATCGATATTAAGTTTCATAGCCTTGTGGTCAGAAAGGATGCTTGATGATATTTAAATTTTCTTAAATTAAGTGAGGTTTGAGTTGTGACACAAGCTGTTGTCTATCCTGGAGAATGTTCCATGTGCACTTGAGAGGTAAGTGTATTGTGCATTTGGATGGAATGTCTTGAAGATATCAATGAAATTCATCTGGTCATATGTCATTTAAGGCTTGTGTTTCCTTGTTAATTCTCTCTTTTGATGATATGCCTACTGATGTAAGTGATGTGTGAAAGTCCCCTATTATTGTGTTACTCTCAATTTCTCTTTTTATGTCTGTTAGTGTTTGTCTTATGCATTGAGATGTTCTGATGTAGGGTGCATAAATATTTACAATTGTTATGTCTTCCTCATGGATTGATCCCTTGATCATTAGATAGTGTTCTTCATTATCTCTTGTGAGATTCTTTAAGATCTATTTTGTCTGGTGTGAGGGTTACTACTTCAGCTTTCTTTTGATTTCTATTTGCATTGAATATATTTTTCCATCCTTTCTCTTTCAGTCTACATGTGTCTTTAGGTATGAAGTGGGTTTCTTGTAGACAGTGTATGTATATATATATATATATATATATGTGTGTGTGTGTGTGTGTGTGTGTGTGTGTATATATATATATGGGTCCTGTTTTTGTATCCATTCAGCCAATCTGGGTTTGTTTTTTTTTTTTTTTTGGTTGAGGCATTAAATCCATTTATATTTAAAGTAATTATTGATATATGTGTTCCTACTGCATTTTCTTTATTGTTTTGAGTTTGTTTTTGTAGGTCCCTTTCTTCTCTTGTATTTCCTGATTATATAAGTCCCATTAACATTTGTTGTAAAGCTGGTTTGGTGGTACTGAATTCTCTTAACTTTTGCTTGTCTGTAAAGCTTTTGATTTCTCCATCAATTTTGAATGAGATCCTTGCCAGGTACAGTAATCTTGGTTGTCGATTTTTTTCCCTTTCACTACTTTAAATATATCCTACCATTCCCTTCTAGTCTGCAAAGTTTCTGCTGAAAGATAAGCTGTTAAATGTATAAGCTTTCCTTTGTATGTTACTTGTTGCTCTTTCTGTTGCTGTTTTTAATATTATTTCTTTGTGTTTAATCTTTGTGAGCCTGATTAGTATGTGTCTTGGCATCTTTCTCCTTGGCTTTATCCTGTATGGAACTCTTTGTGCTTCTTGGACTTAATTAAGTATTTCCTTTCCCATAATGGGGAAATTTTCAACTATAATCTATTCAAAATTTTTCTCATTTGCTTCCTTTTTCTTTTCTTTCTCTGAAACAACTATAATTCAAATGTTGGTGCATTTAATATTGTCCCAGTCGTCTCTGGGGCTATCCCCAGTTCTTTTCATTCTTTTTACTTTATTCTGCTCTTCAGCATTATTTCCACCATTCTATTTTCCAGCTCACTTATCCATTCTTCTGCCTCAGATATTATATTATTGATTCCTTCCAGAGTATTTTTAATTTCAGTAATTGTGTTGTTTGTCTCTGTTTGTTTATTCTTCTTGTTGGTCTTAGTTAAGTGTATCAATTGAGTCTTAGATTTTCTCCATTCTATTTTTGAGGTTTTCAGATCATCTTTACTATCATTATTCTGAATTCTTTTTCAAGGAGTTTGCCTATTCTTCATTTATTTGGCCTTGTGTGTTTCCAGATTATTCCTTCTTCCATGCATTATTTCTCTGCATTTTCATTCTTTTAACTTATTGTGTTTGAGGTCTCTTTTTTCCCAGGCTTCGACATTGAATTATTTCTTCCTTTTGGTTTCTGCCCTAGTAAGGTTGGTCCAGTGGTTTGTATAAGCTTCCTGTAGGGTGTGGCTTGTGAGGAGGTGGGCTTATTTTTTCTTTTTCATTCTGATGGACAGGGTTGTGTGAGGTGGTAACCCTGTCTGCTGATAACTGGGTTTGTATTTTGTCTTGTTATTTGGATGAGGCATCCTTAACAGGGTGCTGCTGGCAGATGGGTGATGCCAGGTCTTGTATACAAGTGTTTGCCTTTGTGGGAGTTCTCATTAATTAATACTTCCTAGGGTTAGGAGTTCTCTGTTAGTCTAGGGTCTTGGAGTCAGAGCTCCCTCTCCAAATGCTCAGGGTTTGATCTCTGCTTGAGCAATGGAGATTTCACAAGTGGTTTGTTATTGCATTAAGTGCAATTAAAACAAATACACAAAAATGAGAAGCAAAAGATACACCCCAGACAAATGGCAGTTACAAAGTCAGCAAATAATGGCAAAAACAATGAAATATACTCACACACATATACACCTGTAGACAAAACCAAAACAGCCCAAAAAGAATAAAGTACAATAGACTGACCCAGCAAACAAAGGAAACCAAAAATGATATCAACCAGTTAAAAAAAAAAAAAAAAAACTAACTGAAGCACAAACTGGAAAACAAAACTAAAGCCAGGTGCAAACTGGGGAATAAAGCAACAAAAACAAAACTATCAAACATGGTGAGAAAAAGAAAGAACAAGAAGAAATGAAACAAAGAATTGAAATGTTAATAGAAGTAGACAAAGAAAATTTATACATATTAAAGATTAACTACTGTGGGAAAAGAACAGTACAAAATGCAAACAAAGGAATAAATGTAGAAAACAATAATAGATTGTTAAAATTAAAAAAAATAATAATAAATTTTAAAAAGAGAGGAAAAAAGAAGAAGAAAGGAAAACCCACAGACCCCATAGATCCACTAAAGGCCCAAGGTAGAGGCAGTAGTATATAGAAGAAATTTAAAAAACATTTTTTTCAAAAGCTTAAATAGATTTAATAATACTAATAAAATCAACAAGTACAGCAACAGAGAGGGAAAAGGTCGGGGGTAGGGGGGAGAAAGAAGAAAAAAGTCTAGAAGCAACTATAGAACAAGTCAAAATATAAGAATAATATTTTTTAATAAAATTAACCATTTATTTTTTTATATTTTATAATTTTTATCTTTTTTATTTATTTTATTTTATTTTTTAACTTTACAATATTGTATTTGTTTTGCCGTATATCAACATGAATCCGCCACAGGTATACATGTGTTCCCCATCCTGAACCCTCCACCCTCCTCCCTCCCCATACCATCCCTCTGGGTCATCCCAGTGCCCCAGCTCCAAGCATACAGTATCGTGCATCAAACCTGGACTGGTGACTCATTTCATATATGATATTACACATGTTTCAATGCCATTCTCCCAAATCATCCCACCCTCTCCCTCTCCCACAGAGTCCAAAAGACTGTTCTATACATCAGTGTCTCTTTTGCTGTCTCGTATACAGGGTTTATTGTTACCATCTTTCTAAATTCCATATATATGCGTTAGTATACTATATTGGTGTGTTTCTTTCTGGCTTACTTCACTCTGTATAATAGGCTCCAGTTTCATCCACCTCATTAGAACTGATTCAAATGTATTCTTTTTAATGGCTGAGTAATACTCCATTGTATATGTATATGTACCACGGCTTTCTTATCCATTCATCTGCTGATGGACATCTAGGTTGCTAAATATTTTTCTTAAGCTATGACAAACTTAGACAGTATCACTTAGCCAAAATAAATAAATAAATAAATAAAATAAATGTTTTTCTTGAGTCTCTGCTGTCGGAGTCCTTTACCTTGCCTCACTTCCTAATGCCCTCCAACAGTGTGTTGGATTCTGGACCTGCTGTAGGGGTAGCACAGACTTTAATTTTGTCTTACCCCTGTGTGTTCTCAACTCCAATATCCACAGCTGTCATAACTAGTACATTCCCTTCTGTGGGAACTCCCATTGTCCTTGTATATATTTCATGGACACAGAGTCTGTCTAGATTAAATGATGTGAATTTAATTTATAGCTTGTACAGCTGGTAGAAAGGTTTTGGGTCCTCTTCCTTAGCCACCCTTCCCCTGGTTTTCAACTGTGGTTTTCTCTCCCCTCTGCATGTGAATCATCCACAGGAGTTTGCCCCTGATGCTTCTATAGGGGATTTGGATATGCCCCAGTGAGGGCCAGTGTGGAGGTGATGCAACAGCTTGCATCAGAGGAGCGCTGGTAGCACCAGGTAGTCAGGGAAGCCAGTGGCTAGGGCAGCAGGAAATATGGTGCTCTAGAAGGACATGGGGAAAAGGCAATGGCACCCCACTCCAGTACTCTTGCCTGGAAAATCCCATGGATGGAGGAGCCTGGTGGGCTGCAGTCCATGGGGTCACTAAGAGTCAGACACGACTGAGCGACTTCTCTTTCACTTTTCACTTTCATGCATTGGAGAAGGAAGTGGCAACCCACTTCAGTGTTCTTGCCTGGAGAATCCCAGGGACGGGGGAACCTGGTGGGCTGCCATCTCTGGGGTCGCACAGAGTCGGACACGACTGAAGTGACCTAGCAGCAGCAGCAGCAGCAGAAGGACATGGCAACTCACTCTAGTATTCTTGCCTGGAGAAGTCCACAGACAGAGAAGCCTGGTAGGCCACAGTCCACAGGTTTGCAAAGAGTCAGATACAACTGAAGTGACTCTGCATACATGGGTGCAGGATATCTTCTACCCTCTGGCAGCTCTATTCCAGTGCAGATCATGCATAGAAGCAGCACAGTTGCTTGGATCATGGGGACCCTGGCAATGCTAGCTATGCAGGAGTGCCAGCAGCTCTTGTTACAGGAGACATGGTGTTATTAAGGCTTTTTCTAGCCTGTGGCAGTTCTGCCTCAGTCAGGATTGGGCGTGGAGGTGGCACAGCCATTTGGGTTGTGGGGACCCTGAAGGCTCCAAGTGTGCAGGGACACTGACTCCCTCAGCCACAGGAGCTATAGCCCTATCAGAGGCCTGTTCTAGCCTCCAGCAGGTGGCTATCAGAAAGCCTCTTTGGTTCTTCTCTGTTGCTCCACCTGTTCAGGAACTTAAGGGGCTGAGGTCCATCTCTGTTGTTCAGCACATCAGTTGCTTAAAGGGCCAAACTCTCTATTGTTCAACTGCCAGTGCTGGTGTGTGGGGAGAGAGAGGTTACAGTGGTGGCTGTACCCACTATGCATAATGCAGCAGTATTGCCTTGCCTCCATGGCTGCCTGATTTTCCTCCACAGGCATTTCCCACAACAATCTCCTCCCTCATGTCCCCTTGGACTATCTCCCTGAAGTCAATAGCAGACCTCACCCTGGGATTGCTCCATAACCCTTATGTTCCACCTCCCAACTACTGTGCTTCTAGGGGACCCACATCTCTGTCTGGGGTACATATGGTTGCAGCAAGTGTTCTCTGTGTGATTCTGATTCTATTTAGACCGTCACTGATCAGCTATTTCATGCTCAGCCTCAAATGTTTCTCCTCTGTCCCAATTGCCTCAATATGGGGATCAGACCCCTGCTTCAGTTCCTCCACCTGCCAAGGGCAGGTCCAATCACACTAACTCTGCTCTTTACCCCCTACTTCCTTTATCCTACCAAGCTTTGTGGGGTTCTATTCCAGTCGTCAGGTACTCCTACCTGCTGTTAGCTCATGTTCTGCAAACTCTTCTGTGTCTGAAGTTGTATTCCTGATGAATCCACGGAGAGAGATGTATTCCACATCCATCTACTCCTCTACCACCTTGTTCTCTCTCACATAACTTTTTGAATTACCGTTTTTGACTTTTTTCAGATATATACCCAAGAGTGGAACTGCTTGTTTATATGGTAGTTATATTTTTAATTTTTTGACAAACCTTCTTACTGTTCTCCACAGTGAAAATTTACTTTCTTACAGAAGGAGAAGGGAATAACAGAGAACAAGATGGTTGGATGGCATCATTGACTCAGTGGATATAAGTATGAGCAAGCTCCAAAGATGATGAAGGACAGGGAAGCCTGGTGTGCTGCAGTCCATGGGGTCGCAAATAGAGGGACATGACAGAACAACTGAATAACAACAGCCAATAGTGTACAGTTTTCCCTTTATATTTGCCAACATTATTATTTGTATCCTTTTTGATGTTAGTCATAGCAAATACCCTCTTCCAACAACACAAGAGACGACTCTACAAATGGATGTTACCAGATGGTCAATACCGAAATCAGATTGATTATATTCTTTGCAGCCAAAGATGAAGAACCTCTACACAGTCAGCAAAAACAAGACTGGGAGCTGACTGTGGCTTAGATAATGAACCCCTTATTGCCAAATTCGGACTTAAGTTGAAGAAAGTAAGGAACACTAGACCATTCAGGTGAGACAGATCCCTTATGATTATACAGTGGAAGTGAGAAATATATTCAAGGATTAGATCTACTAAACAGAGTGCCTGAAAAACTGTGGGCAGAGATTCGTGGTATTGTACAGGAGGCAGTGATCAAGACCATTCCTAAGAAAAAGAAATGAAAAAAAGTAAAATGGTTGTCTGAGAAGGCCTCACAAATAGCTATGAAAAGAAGAGAAGTGAAAAGCAAAGGAGAAAAGGAAAGATATACCCATCTGAATGCAGAGTTCCAAAGAATAGTAAGGAAAGATAAGAGGGCTTTCCTCAGTGATCAATGCAAAGAAATAGAGGAAAACAATGGAATGGGAAAGACCAGAGATCTCTTCAAGAAAATTAGAGATACCAAGGGAACATTTCATGCAAAGATGGGCTCTAAAAAGGACAGAAATGGTAGGGACCTAACAGAAGCAGAAGCTATTAAGAAGAGGTGGCAAGAATACACAGAAGAACTATACAAAAAAGATCTTCATGACCCAGATAACTCACCTAGAGCCAGGCATCTGGAATGCAAAGTTAAGTGAGCCTCAAGCTCCAGAAGTTGGTGATGGACAGGGAAATCTGGCGTTCTGCAGTCCATAGGGTTGCAAAAGAGTCAGACACGACTGAGTGACTGACCTGAACTGAACTGATGTTAAACATTCTGACCTGTGTGAGGTTATATCTCATTTTCATTTTAATTTGCATTTGCTGATGTTAAGTGAGGTTGAACATCTTTCATTTCACCATCTACATTTCCTCTTGGGAAAAATGTCTATTCAGTTAATCTGCCAATGTTTAAATCAGGTTGTTTGTTTTCTTCATGTTGAGTTGCATAAAAAACTATATACTTATAAAATAAATAGTTCAGAAGAAACAGAAAAATTATTTTTTATTAATTCATTTATTTTAATTGGAGGCTAATTACTTTACAACATTGTGGGGTTTTTTGCCATACACTGATGTGAATCAGCCATGGGTACACATGTGTCCCCCATCCTGAACCCCCTTCCACATCCCTTCCCATCCCATCCCTCTGGGTTGTCCCAGTCCACTAGCTTTGAGTGCCCTGTTTCATGCATCAAACTTGGACTGGTCATCTATTTCACATATGATAAAATACATGTTTCAGTGCTATTCTCTCAAATCATCCCACCCTTGCCTTCTCCCACAGAATCCAAAATTCTGTTCTTTATATATGCATCTCTTTTGCTGTCTCACATATAGGGTCATCATTACCATCTTTCTAAATTCCATATATGTGTGTGTGTGTGTGTGTGTGTGTGTGTGTGTGTGTGTGTGTGTGTTAATATACTCTATTGGTGTTTTTCTTTCTGACTTACTTCGCTTTGTATAATAGGCTCCAGAAACTGACAAATTCTTAGAGAAGGCACAATATCCCAAATTTGAATCAGAAAGAAACAGGAAATACGAGCAGAAATATTACCAGCAATAAAATTGAATTAGTGATTTAAAAACTCCCAACAAACAAAAGTGCAAACCAGATGGCTTCACATGTGAATTCTACCAAACATTTAGAGAAAAGTTGACATGAATACTTCTCAAGCTATTTTAAAAATTTTCAGAACAAATTAAGCCAAACTCATTCCATGAGGCCACTATCACTCTGATACCAAAACCAGACAAAAATATTTACACACAAAAATAAATTATAAGCCAATATCACTGATAAATATAGATGGAAAAATTCTCAACAAAATTCTAGGAAACCAAATCCAACAAAATATTAAGAAGATCATACACCATAGTCAATTGGGATTTATCTCAGGCATGCAAGGATTTTTCAATACCCACAAATCAGCCAAAGTGATACATCACATTAACAAATTGAAGAATAAAAATATCAAAATAAGAATAATCATATCAATAGATGCAGAAAAAGTTTTTGATAAAATTTAGCATCCATTCATGATAAAAACTCACCAGAATGTGGGCATAGAGGGAACCTATCTCAACCTAACAAAGGCCATCCATGAAAAACAAACAGCTAACATCATACTCAATGGTTAAAAGCTGGAAGTATGTCCTATAAAGTCAGGTGAAGACAAGGATGCACACTCCTGCCACTTTTTTTCTTTTCTTTTCTTTAAATTTACTTATTTTAATTGGAGGCTAATTACTTTACAATATTGTATTGGTTTTGCCATACATCAACATGAATCCGCCACAGGTATACACGTGTTCCCCATCCTGAACCCCCCTCCCACCTCCATCCCTGTGCCATCCCTCTGGGTCATGCTTGGGGCTGGTGCACTGGGATGACTCCTGCCACTTTTATGTAAAATAGTTTTGAAAATTCTAACCACAGAAATCAGAGAAAAAAATAAATAAAACCAATCCAAATTGAAAAAGAAGTATCAATGTCACTATTTACAGATGACATAATATTATTCACAGAAATATCCTAAAAACACCACCAGAAAACTACTAGAGTTCATCAATGAATTTGGTAAAGCTACATGATACAAAATTAATAGACAGAAATCTGTTGCATCTCTATGAACTAACAGAAAATCAGAGAAAGATACTAAGGAAACAACCATATTTACCATTGCATTAAGTAGAATTAACACCTAGAAATAAACCTTCCAAAGGTGGCAAAAGAGCTGTACTCCAAAAACTGAAAAATGTTAATAAAAGAATGTGAAGACAACAAAAACAGATGGACAGATATACTACTTTTTTATATTGGAAGATTTTATATGACTAAAATGAGCATACTACCCAGGTAATCTACAGATTCAATGCAATCCTTGTCAAAATATCAAAGGAATTTTTTACAGAATTAGAGGAAGTTATTTTAAAATTTGTATGGAAACACAGAATAGCCAAAATAATCCTGAAAAAGAAAATCAGAACTGAAGCAATCATGTGCCATGATTTCAGACTATACCATAAAGCTGTAGTAAGCAAAACAGCATGGTACTGCCACGAAAACAGACATATATATTAATAGAACAGAATAGAGAGTCCAGAAATAAACCTACATATGTATGGTCAGTCAAACTATGACAAAGGAGGCAAGAATATACAATGGAGAAGAAAGTGACTTCAATAAGTGGTGCTGGAAAAAGTGAGAAATTACATGTAATAGAATGAAATTATAACATTCTTTAACACCAAATATAAAAATAAAATCCAAATAAATTAAAGACTTAAATGTAAGAAGGCATACCATAAAATCTGAAGAGGAAAACATAGGCAGAACACTTTTTGACATAAATCATAGAATTAGTTCTTTGGGATTCATCTCCTAAAATAAAGAAAATAAACATGAAAGTAAACAAATGGGACCTAATTAAACTTAAAAGCTTTTGCACAGCAAAGGAAACCATCAACAAAACAAAGATACAACCTACTGAACTTTCTTGGTGATCCAGTGGTTAAGACTCAGTCTTTCCACTGCAGGGAGCACAAGTTTGATCCCTGGTAGACGAAGTTCCACATGGCATGTGGTGCAGCCTATGTGTGTGTGTGTGTGTGTGTGTGTGTGTGTGTGTGTATTGCAATATATATATATATATATATATATATATATATATGAGGATAATTACAATAGTGTGATGGTTTTTGCCATACATCAACATGAATAGGCCATAAGCATACATGTGTTCCCTCTCTCCAGATGGCAGAGGAATACGATGGGGAGATGACCTTTTCTCCCACAAATACATCAAAAGATAATTTGTATCTGGAACAATTACCACAGACTAACTTCTGAACACTAGTGGAGGATCCCAGATGTCCAGAAAGGCAAACCAATGTATTTTTGTTATACATTTATATATATGAGTGTGTGCTAAGTCAGCTCAGTCATCTCCAACTCTTTGTGACTCTGTGGACCATAGCCCACCAAACTTCTCTGCCCAAGGACTTCTCCAGGCAAGAATACTGGAGTAGGTTGCCATGTCCTTCTCCAGGGGATCTTTCCAACCAAGGGATCGAACCTGCATCTTTTTGTCTCCTGCCTTGGCAGGCGGGTTCTTTACTACTAGCGCCACCTGAACAAATGTATATACAACCTACTAAATGAAAAATGGATAAGAATAGAAGTGCGCCGGCTGCGAAGAAGAAGCGTGGCCGAAAGGAGCTACCCCACGTCTGAGGTCAGGGACAGGGTCTGAGAGTGCCAGGCTGTGACAGTGCAGGAGCAGCCGAGAAGAGCTACCCCACGTCCAAGGCCAGGAGCAGCAACCGGGAGGAGCTACCTCATGCCTGAGGTTATGGGCGGCGGTGGAGAGGAGCAACCCCACGTCCAAGGAGTGGTGGCTGAGTGGGTGCAGAAGGGCTGAGAGGAGCTACTGCGTGTTCAAGGTCAGGAGGGGCGGTGGTGAGGAGATATCCCTCCTCCAAGGTAAGGAGCAGTGGCCGCACTTTGTTGGAGCAGCCGAGAAGAGATACCCCATATCCAAGGCAAGAGAAACCCAAGTAAGATGGTAGGTGTTGAAAGGGGGCATTAGAGGGCAGAAATACTGAAACCATAATTACAGAAAACTAGTCAATCTAATCACACTAGGACCACAGCTTTGTCTAACTCAATGAAACTAAGCCATGCCCGTGGGGCCACCCAAGATGGGCAGGTCATGGTGGAGAGGTCTGACAGAATGTGGTCCACTGGAGAAGGGAATGGCAAACCACTTCAGTATTCTTGCCTTGAGAACCCCATGAACAGTATGAAAAGGCAAAATGATAGGATACTGAAACAGGAACTCCCCAGGTCGGTAGATGCCCAATATGCTACTGGAGATCAGTGGAGAAAAAGCTCCAGAAAGAATGAAGGGATGGAGCCAAAGCAAAAACAATACCCGGTTGTGGATGTGACTGGTGATAGAAGCAAGATCCAATGCTGTAAAGAGCAATATTGCATAGGAACCTGGAATGTCAGGTCCATGAATCAAGGCAAATTGGAAGTGGTCAAAAGGGAGATGGCAAGAGTGAACATCGGCATTCTAGGAATCAGCGAACTAAAATGGACTGGAATGGGTGAATTTAACTCAGACGACCATTATATCTACTACTGCGGGCAGGAATCCCTTAGAAGAAATGGAGTAGCCATCAAAGTCAACAAGAATCCAAAATGCAGTACTTGGATGCAATCTCAAAAACGACAGAATGATCTCTGTTCGTTTCCAAGGCAAACCATTCAATATCACAGGAATCCAAGTCTATGCCCCAACCGGTAATGCTGAAGAAGGTTAACTTGAACAGTTCTATGAAAATCTACAAGAACTTTTACAACTAACATCCAAAAAATATGTCCTTTTCATTATAGGGGAATGAAATGCAAAAGTAGGAAGTCAAGAAACACCTGCAGTAACAGGCAAATTTGGCCTTGGAATACAGAATGAAGCACGGCAAAGGCTAATACAGTTTTGCCAAGAGAAGGCACTGATTATAGCAAACACCCTCTTCCAACAGCACAAGAGAAGACTCTACACATGGACATCACCAGATGGTCAACACAAAAATCAGATTGATTATATTCTTTGCAGCCAAAGATGGAGAAGCCCTATACAGTCATCAAATACAAGACCAGGAGCTGACTGTGGCTCAGATCATGAACTCCTAATTGACAAATTCAGACTTAAAATGAAGAAAGTAGCGAAAACTACTAGAGCATTCAAGTATGACCTAAATCAAATCCCTTATGATTATACAGTGGAAGTGAGAAATAGATTTAAGGGCCTAGATCTGATAGACAGAGTGCCTGATAAGCTATGGAATGAGGTTCGTGACATTGTACAGGAGACAAGGATCAAGACCATCCCCATGGTAAGAAATTCCGAAAAGCAAAATGGGTGTCTGAGGAGGCCTTACAAATAGCTGTGAAAAGAAGAGAAGTGAAAAGCAAAGGAGAAAAGGAAAGATATAAGCATCTGAATGCAGAGTTCCAAAGAATAGCAAGAAGAGATAAGAAAGCCTTCTTCAGTGATCAATGCAAAGAAATAGAGTAAAACAACAGAATGGGAAAGACTAGAGACCTCTTCAAGACAATTAGAGATACCAAGGGAACATTTCATGCAAAGATGGGCTCGATAAAGGACAGAAATGGTATGGACTTAACAGAAGCAGAAGATATTAAGAAGAGGTGGCAAGAATACACAGAAGTACTGTACAAAAAAGATTTTCATGGCCCAGATAATCATGATGATGTGATCACTGACCTAGAGCCAGACATCCTGGAATGTGAAGTCAAGTGGGCCTTAGAAAGCATCACTATGAACAAAGCTAGTGGAGGTGATGGAATTCCAGTTGAGCTATTTCAAATCCTGAAAGATGATGCTGTGAAAGTGCTTCAGTCAATATGCCAGCAAATTTGGAAAATTCAGCAGTGGCCACAGGACTGGAAAAGATCAGTTTTCATTCCAGTCCCAAAGAAAGGCAAGGCCAAAGAATGCTCAAACTACCACACAATTGCACTCATCTCACAAGATAGTAAAGTAATGCTCAAAATTCTCCAAGCCAGGCTTCAGCAATATGTGAACCGTGAACTTCCAGATGTTCAAGCTGGTTTTAGAAAAGACAGAGGAACCAGATATCAAATTTCCACCATCCACTGGATCATGGAAAAAGCAAGAGAGTTCCAGAAAAACATCTATTTCTGCTTTATTGACTATACCATGTCCTTTGACTGTGTGGATCACAATAAACTGTGAAAAATTCTGAAGGAGATGGGAATACCAGACCACCTGACCTGCCTCTTGAGAAACCTATATGAAGGTCAGGAAGCAACAATTAGAACTGGACATGGAACAACAGACTGGTTCCAAATAGGAAAAGGAGTTCGTCAAGGCTGTATATTGTCACCCTGTTTATTTAACTTCTATGCAGAGTACATCATGAGAAACGCTGGGCTGGAAGAAGCACAAGCTGGAATCAAGATTGCCAGGAGAAATCTCAATAACCTCAGATATGCAGATGACATCACCCTTATGGCAGAAAGTGAAGAGGAACTAAAAAGCCTCTTGATGAAAGTGAAAGAGGAGAGTGAAAAAGTTGGCTTAAAGCTCAACATTCAGAAAGCAAAGATCTTGGCATCTGGTCCTATCACTTCATGGAAATAGATGGGGAAACACTGGAAACAGTGTCAGACTTTATTTATTTATTTATTTTTTGCTCCAAAATCACTGCAGATGGTGATTGTAGCCATTAAATTAAAAGACTCTTACTCCTTAGAAGGAAAGTTATGACCAACCTAGATAGCATATTCAAAAGTAGAGACACTGCTTTGCCAACAAAGGTCCATCTAGTCAAGGCTATGGTTTTTCCAGTGGTCATGTATGCATATGAGGGTTGGACTGTGAAGACAGCTGAGCACTGAAGAATTGTTGCTTTTGAACTGTAGTGTTGGGGAAGACTCTTGAGAGTCCCTTGGACTGCAAGGAGATCCAACCAGTCCATTCTAAAGGAGATCAGTGCTGGGTGTTCTTTGGAAGAATTGGTGCTAAAGCTGAAACTCCAGTACTTTGGCCACCTCATGCGAAGGGTTGACTCACTGGAAAAGACTCTGATGCTAGGAGGGATTAGGGGCAGGAGGAGAAGGGGACGACAGAGGATGAAATGGCTGGACGGCATCACCAACTGCATGGACGTGAGTTTGAGTGAACTCCTGAAGTTGGAGATGGACAGTGAGGTCTGGCGTGCTGCTATTCATGGGGTCGCAAAGAGTCAGCCATGGCTCAAGGGCTGAACTGACTGGCTGACTGATGGCTGCTGCTGCAGCTGCTGTCAGCCAGGAGAGAATAAATCTGTCTGCTGTTCCTTGGCTCCTCAAATTTTCTTCCAGCGTCTTAGCTCACACCTGGCCTACCCTGGGTTTAGCGAACAGTGCAGACAGTGTGAACAACAAAACAATTGGCATCACAAATAGGATGATCAGTAATACAATTGACATAGTTGGCAGGATACCCAACTGGTAGAGGAGACTGAGGTTCCACTGTTTGGAGGAAGCCAGAGGCTACCATGTGGCTGTGATCCTCTTGGCATGGCCTCTGATGGAAGACTGGGAAGAAATGGGATGGTTCACCACATTAAAAATGCATTACAGGCAGTGAGTTCCCATTTGCTGAACAAGGCGACACAGACTGCCACTGGCACTGTGGGGTGGATTTTCCTGGCTGCCCTGAAGGCAAATATAGATCAAACCCTATGTAATGCTGTGCTGGTCCACAGTGTGCAGAGACATTTGGAAGAACTAGAGCAATGTATTTTCGTGTTTGTTACAGCAAGAATCCAGGGGCCCTGAAGAACCCAGCATCTCAAACAGCGAGCCGGTAAGTGATAGTGATAATGGGCATTATGAGACTAAGGATGGTGATGATGGATGTTATGAGACTGTGGGTCCCTGCTTGGCAGCAAGGCCTACAGTACAGAAGAAAGTGAAGCATGAACAGCCTGTGACCCAGCAAGGGGCATCCTCAAGGGGCCCCCAGTGTGAATGAGTTCACAACATATCAACTATATATATTGAGGTGGAGTTGGTTGACTTGGGTAACCAGTTTCAATGAAAGAAAGGGGAACCCTTGGCAGCATGGTTTTTGTGACGGGGTGGGCCCTGTGCCTCTTGGGGGTTTTGTGGGTCCTTACAGGGACGCCATGCAAGATGCCATTTTGAAAGTGTGAAGATCCCAAAGGTGACCTGAGCTGGCAGGGTCCCACCTGGGTTATGTGGATCCAAATATGGGCTGATTTGTGTGAAGGTATATTGTAAAGGCTGTGTCCCATACTATATGATGTAGATTTAGGCTGTGTCCTATGATGTAGGTTTAGAACAGCATACTTTAAAGGCTGTGCCATATGATGTAGATTGTACTGTAAAGGCTGTGCCCTATGATATAGACTGTGTCCTCATATTTAGAAAAGTGTAATGTGGGTGGACTGTGAATGCTCCACAAAAAAAAAGAAAAAAAATCCCCTTTTTGAAGGGATGGGTCCAGCACCTGTGGGGGGTTTTGCGTGTCCTTAAGGAGAAGCCTCACAGGGGTGAAGTTGACCCTATGGAGGCTTTCTTGTAATCTCACAAGGACAGACTATGGGCTGAACTTGGCCAGGGAAGATAAAGGCACTCCACATGTGGCAGGTGGCTCTTCCAGCCCTGTGAGGACAAGGACTGCAACATGAGTTCTAGGTGATACCTGGCATTGGGTTTTGCTATGTATTGGGAATGTAACTGTTTGTTGTTGTAGCTACTGCTGTTGCAAGATGTAAACCCAAGGATCAGTATTACTCACCAAGGGAATATTGCCGAAGATGGACTACTCATAGAATGTGAGGTGAGAGACCCTGAAGGGGTGGAGTGTGGGGGAAGAGCAAATTAGTCAAGGTGGCGTGTTCAGGCTCTCTCACTCCACGTTTTGTAAATAATGATTATGTAACAGCTGAGATCGCACCCCACTCCAGTACTCTTGCCTGGAAAATCCCATGGGTGGAGGAGCCCGGTAGGCTGCAGTCCGTGGGGTCGCTAAGAGTCAGACACGACCGAGCGACTTCACTTTCACTTTCACTTTCATGCATTGGAGAAGGAAATGGCAACCCACTCCAGTGTTCTTGCCTGGAGAATCCCAGGGACAGAGGAGCCTGGTAGGCTGCCGTCTACGGGATCGCACAGAGTCAGACACGACTGAAGCAACTTAGCAGCAGCAACAGCTGAGATCATGCTATGAGGTGCTTGCTTGGTCATGAGCTACTTTGTGCTGTAGGGATACGTGTGCTCCAGTTATAAAGTGGTGGCATTACTGCTGCATCACAACTGTGTCCAGTCCATTGGATCAGCCATGAGAGGAGTGAATATAGTGTGTCTACTGCTATAGCTGCTGCATCAGCCAGGAGAGAATACTGTTATGGCTGCTGTGTCAGCTAGGAGAGAGTCTGTATTCTGTTAGGACATACAATGGCTGCTGCTATGGTTGCTGTGTCAGCCAGGAGAGAATAAACATGTCTGCAGTGTCTATGGCTCCTCAAGTCTTCTTCAAGCCTCTTAGCTCATGACTTGCCTATCCTGGGTTCAGCAAATAGTGTGAATAGTGTGAACAGTGAAACAACTGGCATTACAAACAGGATAAGCAACGATAAGCATGCATAAAATGGAATCACATTCTTAGTTTTTAACACTGGCTTTTATTATGACATTGAAGTAGTCAAGACTATATTGCTTGTTGTTTAGTCACTAAGTCATATCTACTCTTCTGCAACCCCATGGACTGTAATCTGCCAGGCTCCTCTGTCCATGGGATTTCCCAGGCAAGAATATTGGAGTATGTTTCCATTTCCTTCTCCAGGGAAGTCTAAATAATATGATTGCAAAATATAATATCTATTAAGTGTAACCATGTAAACTGATTTTCCAAGGAGTTTTGGTAAATAAACGAGCAATATTACCATCCAAAAATCCAATAACAGTTTTAAACCTGGCTATGATCAACTCAAGCAGGTATAGGGAAGTATATATAGGCTAATGTTAGTGGTTAGGGCTAGACATGAGGATTTTACAGTTATGAGCAAAGATGGATTATTTGGATCTATTTTATTTATTGGGCTATCTATTTATTTGTTGGATTATTTTATTTATTGGATCATTGAGAATCTTGGAGAATAAAGATGTTGGGGTGGGTGGAGAGTGGTGAAAAAACAGCATCAGAATAGAGTTTAGGTATAGTAATGGGAGGAAAACAATTTAGCAAAGAAAAATAAGAGGTTATAGTCATAGAAAAAGAGGAGAAACTAGGATATATGATTTATAAGAAACATAAAGAAGAAGAGGGCTTCATAAAGACAAGGGTATTCAGCTTTGTAAAGTGAAACACAAAGGTCAAAGAGTGCGAAGATAAATGGGAAGAGTAATATGGAAACTTATATTACCATATGTAGAATAGATAGCCAACGGGAATTTGCTGTATGTCTCAGGAAGCTCAAACAGGGGCTCTGTATCAACTGAGAAGGGTGGGATGGGAGGGAGATGGGAGGGAGTTTCAAAAGGAGGGGATGTATGTATACTTATGTATGTGGCTGATTCATGTTGAGGTTTGACAGAAAACAGTAAAATTCTGTAAAACAATTATCCTTCAATAAAAAAAAAATTTTTTTTAAGTTAAAAAAAAGAATACCACAGGAGAGGGAAAGTATCTTTTTAATGTCAAGTTGTATGGGACATTCAACTGTTTATTGAAGAAATTTTCTTTAAGAACTATACTTTTTTCCCACCATTTTATGATTCCAGGTTTCTATTACAGACATTTTAAAACACACATAAAATAAAAGTTTATCAACCCCCACATAGTCATGACCTAGTTATCAACATTTTGCTAGTCTTGATAATATCTGCTTGCCTAAAGTAAATTCCCAAAGTAAAGTCATTTTCTAATGGTAAAAAAAAAAAAAAAAAAGTAATTGGATTTACCTTAAAGTCTAGACATGAAGGAAACTTCAGGGAAGTGATTAGGGCAAAAATGATACTAGGTTAATAATAGTATGAATGGTAAAGAAAAAAAAGCAATAGCTATAGACTCTCTTTCAGTTCAGTTCAGTTCAATTCAGTCGCTCAGTCATGTCCGACTCTTTGCCACCCCATGAATTGTAGCACGCCAGGCCTCCCTGTCCATCACCAACTCCCGGAGTTCACTCAGACTCACGTCCATCGAGTCAGTGATGCCATCCAGCCATCTCATCCTCTGTTGTCCCCTTTTCCTCCTGCCCCCAATCCCTCCCAGCATCAGAGTCTTTTCCAATGAGTCAACTCTTCACAGTGGTAGGAAAAAAAAAAAAACATGTTGACAGGAAGAAACAACAGACTTATGAAATTATTCATTATTGTAAACAATAGAGATTTGTGTGCACTGAAAGAAATGAGAACAAAGGCCCTCAGAATGATGAGATACAATCTCACTTACTTTCAAATAAACTTGAGAAGAAAGCTAAAAACAAAACCAAAACAGGTTTTGGCTTCCTGTTTTGGACAAGCATGATTCACTTAAAAATCTTGACTTACTCCTTAAAAGAAAATGTCCTTGAAATGTAAGTCTCCTCTTTGAGCCTCCAACATACCAGCTAAGCTAGTTCACTTTTCACTTAACATAACACTGCATCCAAATATGAGGAGGTCCAAAGTCTTGTGAGCTTCCTTAGTGCATCATACTGCACTCATTCTATGAACTTATTTTTTTCTTTTCTTTTTTTTGAGTTGCACATTTTCAAAGAATGAACTTTATTCAAATGTTTATGCTATTTCCTTGGTATCCTTAGTCTCCACCTGACCTTAGTCAACACTGGAGATTTTATAGTTATTTTTTTTTATATTTTATTTTTTAAGAATACCTTTTGATGTATTTTAAAAATTAATTGTATTGGAGGAATGATTTGGGAGATTGGGACTGAGATACATAAACTATTAATACTATATATAAAATAGATAAATAAAAACCTATTGTATATCTCAGGTGACTCTCCTCAGTGTTCTGTGGTGACTTAAATGGGAAGGAAAGCCTTTTGTTGCTTTGTTCTCATTTCATTTGCTTGTCACAATTTCTTTAACTATCATCTGTCCCACTTTATCAATATAGGTAGAATAAATGCCACTCACTAGGGAAGAAGATGATTTGAAAAGGTTACAGTTCAAACATATGCTCCCCAACCTTTTTAAGTCATTCAGAATTTAAGTATTAGACATTGATTCTTTTGGAGCTTCAGAGAGGAAATATCTGAAATTATTTCCCTCTTGTATTCAGAAAGAGAGCCTCCCTTTGAGTAGACCTGATATCTGGGGCGGGGGTGGGGGGGTGGGGGGCGGGGAATGGAACACAGGATTCATGAGAAGGAAGTTATCCCTGTAGGATAAAAGCAATAAAAGATTGGAAAATTCTGAAATAAAATGCATCCAGCTCTGTCTTTACTTTTCTATGAACATACTTGGAATTTTTATTTTCTTAAATTACTCCTTTATATATCCTTTCTTCTATATTCTTTATGTACACTAGATGGCAGTGCAATGACAAGAGGAGAAAGCAGACTCTGTAAAGGACTTTAATAGAGTTTATATCTTCAAGCATCTTCATTTTAACAAACAAGCTGAGCCTCATTAAGGAGACGACTTGTTTAACGTTACAACGTATTTAGTGCTAGAGACCAGTCAGTCATTCATCCATGCTCTTCAGCCTACCAGTTCTCTCCATTCCCTCAGCCCCTCTGTTCCTCCCAGTTCAAACTAGGGGTTTCACTTTCTTCCCCAAACAGCCAAATCTCTTTTATTGGAAATACCCTATAAACCCTCATCTTGTTAACCCTTCTGCTCCACTATCCTTTCTCAGAATCTACATTGGAACTGCCTAAACATTGCTGAAGAAAACCATCTATATTACAAATTTTTGCCTTTAAAAATTTGTAGTCTCCAACTTTACCTTGAAGGTCACTGCTAAATGGGGATTATCTTCACTCTCTTGTGTAAGTTTCCACCTTCACTCTTCATAATGGAAATCCACAAATACTCTGCAAAGCCCCCAAACCCCTGCTTTCTGCAGACAATTTGACCTCATACTTCACAGAGAAAAATAAAGCCATCATGAAAGAACTTTTCACTATATTCACATTTACTTATCTGTGTCTCTGCTCACTTCACTTCCTTTCCCCCAGTCTTAAATAAACAGCTCTCCTCCACAGTTAATTCTCCAGTTGTACTTCTCACTCCTTCCACATCAATTCTCTACCAGAAATTGAATCTAACTTAATTAGTATTCCTCATCAAGCCTTTATTATCAATCTTTCACTTATTTCACTCTCTTACAATGAGGCCTATAAACATACTAAAGTTTTTGTAACCATTATTTTTTCTCCCTCAATATATTTAATATAAATAAGTGATAAAACACATAGAATACTTACAATGTGCCAGGAACCTTTCTAAGTGATTTACAAAGCCTAACTAATTTAACCCTCACAACAACCTTATAAAGTAATTAACTACTATTATCATTTCTTTGAACTTGACAAAGGGGAAGTACAGTGGGGTCAAGTACCTTACTCAAGATCATAGAGCTGGTAAAAACCCAAAGATAAGTTTTAAAACCTATTTGAATCTAGACTTTCATGGTCCAGATTATGTAGCTGTGTACAGACTCTGCATCACAGAAAACTAGCCAAACTGATCACATGGATTACAGCCTTGTCTAACTCAATGAAACGATGAGCCATGCTGTGTGTAGAGCCACCCAAGATGGACGTGTCATGGTTGACAGTTCTGACAAAACGTGGACCCCTGGAGAAGGGAATGGCAAACCACTTCAGTATTCTTGCCTTGAGAACTCCATGAACAGTATGACAAAGCAAAAAGATATGATACTGAAAGATGAACTCCCCAGGTTGGAACGTGCCCAATACACTACTGGAGAAGAGTGGAGAAATAGCTCCAGAAAGAATGAAAAGATGGAGCCAAAGCAAAAACAACACTCAGTTCTATATGTGACTAGAGATGGAAGTAAAGTTCAATGCTATAAAAAAACAATATTGCATAGGAACCTGGAATGTTAGGTACATGAATCAAGGTAAATTGGGAGTGGTAAAACAAGAGATGGCAAGAACAAGCATAAAAATTTTAGGAATCAGTGAATTAAAATGCACTGGAATGAGCAAATTTAATTCAGATGACCATTATATATACTACTGTGGGCAAGAATCCCTTAGAAGAAACGGTGTAGTCCTCATAGTCAACAAAAGAGTCCAAAATGCAGAACTTGGCTGCAATCTAAGAAACGACATAATGAACTCTGCTTGTTTCCAAGGCAAACCATTCAATATCAGAGTAATCTAAGTCTATGCTTCAACCATTGATGCCAAAGAAGCTGAAGTTGAATGGTTCTATGAAGATAAGAACATCATGAACAGTATTAAAAGGCAACAAGATATGGCATTGAAAGATGAACTCCCCAGGTTGGTAGGTGCCCAATATGCTACTGGAGAAGAGTGGAGAAATAACTCCAGAAACAATGAAGAGACAGAGCCAAAGTGAAAACAACACCCAGTTGTGGATGTGACTGATGATGGAGGTCAAGTACAATGCTGTAAAGAACAATATTGCATAGGAACCTGGAATGTCAGGTCCATGAATCAAGGTAAATTGAAAGTGGTCAAACAGGAGATGGCAAGACTGACCATTGACATTTTAGGAATCAGGGAACTAAAATGGACTGGAATGGGCAAATTTAATTCAGATGACCATTATATCAATTACTGTGGGCAAGAATCCCTTAGAAGAAATGGAGTAGCCCTCATAGTCAACAGAAGAGTCCAAAATGCAGTACTTGGGTACAATCTCAAAAATGACAAACTGATTTCTGTCTGTTTCCAAGGCAAATCATTCAATATCACAATAATCCAAGGCTAGGGCCCAACTAGTAATCCTGAAAAAGCTGAAGTTGACTGATTCTATGAAGACCTAAAAGAACTTCTAGAAGTAACACCCCAAAAGGATGTCCTTTTCATCATAGGGGACTGGAATGCAAAAGTAGGAAGTCAAGAGTTACCTGGAATAACAGGTAAATTTGGACTTGGAGTACAAAAGAAAGCAGGGCAAAGACTAACAGAGTTTTGCCAAGAGAACACACTGGTCATAGCAAACACCCTCTTCTAACAACGCAAGAGAAGACTACACATGGACATCACCAGATGATCAATACCAAACTCAGATTGATTATATTCTTTGCATACAAAGATGAGGAAGCATCATAAAGTCAGAAAAATACAAGACTGGGAGCTGACTGTGCTTCATATCATGAACTCCTTATTGCCAAATTCAGACTTAAATGGAAAAAAAATAGGGAAAACCACTAAACCATTCAGGTATGAACTAAATCAAATCCCTTATGATTATGCAGTGAAAGTGAGAAATAGATTCAAGGAATTAGATGTAATAGACAGAGTGCCCGAAGAACTATGGGAAAAGGTTCGTAACATTGTACAGGAGGCAGTGATCAAGAGATCAAGACCGTCAACAAGAAAAATAAATGCAAGAAGGCAAAACTGTTGTCTGAGGAGGACATGCAAATAGCTAAGAAAAGAAGAGAAGCTAAAGGCAGAGAAAATGAAAGATATACCCATTTGAATGCAGAGTTTCAAAGAATAGCATGTAGAGATAAGAAAACCTACCTCAGTGATCAATGCAAAGAAATAGAGGAAAACAACAGAATGGGAAAGACTAGAGACCTCTTCAAGAAAATTAGAGATCCCAAGGGAATATTTAATGCAAAGATGGGCACAATAAAGGTCAGAAATGGTATAACCTAACAGAAGCAGAAGATATTAAGAAGAGGTGGCAAGAATACACAGAAGAACTATACAAAAAGGATCTTCATGACCCAGATAACTACGTCTGTGTGATCACTCACCTAGAGCCAGATACACTGGAATGTGAAGTCAAGTGGGCCTTAGAAAGCATCACTAAATACAAAGCTAGTGGAGGTGATGGAATTCCAGTTGAGCTATTTCAAATCCTAAAAGATGATGTTGTTAAAGTGCTGCACTCGATATAACAGCAAATTTGGAAACCTCAGCAGTGGCCACAGGACTGGAAAAGGTCAGTTTTCATTCCATTCCCAAAGAAAGTTAGTGCCAAAGAATGTTTGAACTACTGCACAATTGCATTCATCTTACACACTTGCAAAGTAATGCTCAAAATTCTCCAAGTTAGGCTTCAACAGTACATTAACCAGGAATTTCCAGATGCCCAAGCTGGATTTAGAAAAGGCAGAAAAACCAGAGATCAAATTGCCAACATCCGTTGAATCATAGAAAAACAAGAGTTCCACAAAAACATCTGCGTCATTGACTATGCCAAAGTCTTTGACTGTGTGGATCACAACAAACTGTGGAACATTCTTAAAGAGATGGGAATACCAGACCACTTTACCGGCCTCTTGAGAAATCTGTATGCCCGTCAAGATACAACAATTATAAACAGACATGGAACAAGAGATTAGTTCAAAATTGGGAGTACGACAAGGCTGTATATTGTCATCCTGCTTGTTTAACTTATATGCAGAGTACATGATGCAAAATGTCAGGCTGGATGTAGCACAAGCTGGAATCAAGACTGTCGGGAGAAATATCAATAACCTCATATACGCAGATGACACCACCCCTAAGGCAAAAAGGGGAGAGTAACTAAGAGCTTCCTGATGAAAATGAAAGAGGAGAGTGAAAAAGCTGGCTTAAAATTCAACATTGAAAAAATGAAGATCATGGCATCAGGTCCCATCGCTTTATGTCAAATAAAATTGGGAAAAAATGGAAACAGTGACAGAATTTATTTTCTTGGGTTCCAAAGTCACTGCAGATGGTGACTGCATCCATGAAATTAAAATACCCTTGCTCCTTTGAAGAAAAGCTATGATAAACCTAGACAGCAAATTAAAAAGCAGAGACATTACTTTGCCGACAAAGGTCCAGGTAGTAAAAACTATGGTTTTTCCAATAGTCATGTATGGATGTGAGAGTTGGACCATAAAGAAAGCTGAGTGCTAAATAATCAATGCTTTTGTACTTTTGTGTTGGAGAATACTCTTGAGCGTCTCTTGGACTGCAAGGAGATCAAACCAGTCAATGCTAAAAGAAATCAGTCCTAAATATTCATTGGAAAGACTGATGTTGAAGCTGAAGCTCCAATTCTTTGGCCACCTGATGCGAAGAGATGACTCATTGGGAAAAAATAAAAAACCCTGATGTTGGGAAATATTCAATGCAAAAGGAGAAGAGGACAGAAGAGGATGAGATGGTTAAATAGCATTACTGACTCAATGAACATGAATTTGAGCAGATTTCAGGAGATAGTAAAGGACAGGGAAGCCTGGTGTGCTGCAGTTCATTGGGTCACAAAGAGACAAAACTGAGAGACTGAATAACAACAGCGTACTTTGAATAACACATTTTTGTGGCCCTGGTGACTTCTCTTTTTCTAAGATAAAAATTTATAAATTGGATAGTCTCAGAATATCAAACACTTGAAATAATTTGTAGAATGTGCCCTTTTCTGGCAAGAGTCCACTAATTTCCATCATATTTTCATAGGAGTGATTGACTCAAAAAAATTTGAATAGTCACAGCTAAAAATCAAAAGATAGGGATTCCTAAGATAATTTTGTGAGTTTTGCATTACTTTATTTATCCTCTACTAATTTTTTACCCCAACATCTGTTGGAGTACATACCATGGAGAATGGACCCATGTGCTCTACTCTTGAAGAACTGCCTACATTACCAATATACTAAGAAGGGAGTCAATTAGTGTGATTGAGATGAACACTAAGAGCATCCAAAATTCTATTTCTGGTTTTGAAACTCACTGTAGCAATTCACTAAATTTCTTTGCATTCCACTTTATGAAGATAATAATCTCTATCTGCTACTTCACAGAGTTGCTTTTAGAATCCAATGAATTTTTATGGAAAGAAAAGGAAAGAACTCATGCTTGAAAGTCACACTTTCCTGGGGTTGAATCCCAGTTCAGACATTCTCATACTTATTAGCCTTGGGCAAAATAATTATCTGAACCTTCACTTCCTAATTTATAAAAAATGCATATTATCTCTTACTTAGTAAAATTTGGTGGGAATGGTAAGCTAATGTATGTAAAGAGCTTAGGACAGTGCTTATGTTTAATAACTGCTTCATGACTATATCCCCTAACCTCAGTTCTGCCTCCTACCCCATTGAAACCTGCTCTTAGGAAGAACTATCTGCCATTTATGTCTGCTTATAAATGAGAATCAGTCTTTGAATTTTATATATAGTACATATGGAGTGTGATCTCCATTATAAGCCTAGATATAGAGGGAATAGGTTTGGAAAAGTAACTGCATAAAATCTAACCACTTAGAGCTGAAACAACAGAGAACTAATGTTTGTGAGATAATTACTATTTTCACCCCCATTTAACAAATAAGAACACAGAGCCTCAGTGTGATTAAGTGATTTGCCCAAGGTTACACAGCCAGTTAGTGAAATGGGCAGAATTCAAATCCAGATATATTTGACTTCTAATCTCTTTATTCCCTGTATTTACAAGTTATCTATTATAATGACTTATCTTAAACAGATATCTCTTCCATGATACGCCAAGCCTTGCCTTGAATACTCCTTGAAAGTACTTACTCTTTCAATAGTGCCCTTATTCCTCCTTGTTTGCTTCTCCTACTCTCCCTTTTCCTTGTCCATATTTTGGATGAGTCTCTGTTAGAAAGCTCAGTTGCTTTAGCCACCACTATTAATCTTTAAGTTTTAATTTTACAGAGCAGCCCAGCTAGGACATATTTTATTCAAGACAAAGAAATAAACCATGGCCATAAGGAGGCTCTTTGGTGACCTCAGTCAATTATATTGGTCATATATGAGAATCATTGATGTGTACTATAACTGGTGATGATTCAGTACCCATGGTGTGCTAGGTTTTCCTTCTTAGTCAACCAAAACTATCACAGAACAGAATAATGAAGATTTCATTCCTTACCTGAGTTCAAATGAAATTTTTTTTAAAAGTCTCAAGCATCTGAAAGACTCATCTCAAATGCCTGAAAATTTTATGTTTTAAGCTCAAACCCAGAAACAGAACCCAGATGACTTTCACTGAGAACAGTTCTCTCATCTTCACGTTTCCAGACCATAATTTGGCTCATAGTTGTCAGAGGTACTACCTTCAACTGACAAAGCAGAGGCACCTGTATACGTTTTCTGGCTGGTCTTTAGTTGACTATTCTTGTCATGTACTCGATCTGGCTGACATAAGGGAGAGAGTTACCTCCAGAAATCATGGTGATCTCTACTGATTATGTTAACCTTATCTGTGCAGAGATACTATTGCCTAAATGTCACTTGAGCTCCTTTCCCAGTCTTAAAGATAACCAGAACTTCTATTGAAACTTGTATTGGTAAAATGATTGGAAGGGAGATGGGGAATACTGTTAGGATATAGGCTGCAGCTAGGAAACAAACAAAACTAGCTGGCTCATACGGTAAATGACTCTTATGATCTTGGCCTCATTAACTCCACACTCTGAATTATAACCCAGAAGAGCCAGCGTGCCTTCAAAAAGAACTAAGAAAACCTTAATCCCTAAAAATAAAGCAGCTCACCCCTACAGTTTGTGGGGATTTTGTCACCATGGATAACCAATACACAATGATGTCAAGCCAAGGCAAACTCAATTAATGATCCATCCCACTAGAATCCCAGAATGTCAAGTTGGAATGGAATTTCAAGGATTGTCTGTTCCAAACCCCTTACTTTACAGATAGAGAACTGAGTCCCACGAAAAGGAAATAGCTTGTTTATGCATTTAGTTAGTGGTAACACCAGGAAAAGGCCCAAATCTCTTAACTCACAGTTCAGTACATACACTATCCTGCATTTCAATACACTGATGCTTATTCTCAGAGAACAGAGAGGAATTTAGAAACATGTGTTAAGTCTAACAGTGCCTAGAAGAGAAAAAGATCACAGAAGCCAATTTGGAGCCTATTGTAGGCAGCTGCCTCAGAGATCCTGAGGAAGTTTGTATTTCATTGCCTTCTAATTCATGTAAAATTAATTACATGGCACTTGAGAGAAAAAGATTCAGACTAACTTCAAGTTCAAGATTGTTTTTACAAGTAAGAACAAGTAAACCAGGGATAAAAGTAGAAAATATAATTTTATATGTAAAATATAATCAATATTATACCTTTTCCCCACAAAAGGCACAGTCCAACAACATCATTTGTCCTCTCATCATGTTCTCTCAGCTAGACAAAAATAATGTTATCTACCTCAGATGCCATAAGAAAGATAGATCTATTATTATGTTTAAAATAACCTCCTCCTGGCCTGCTTTCAGATTTATGGCTGTAAACCACCCAAAATAGCTTACTGACCCTCTTCATTCACTACACAGATTCAGACAAAAGAAGAAATACATTTTCTTTCACAGTTACCATTTAAACCATGTTTCTTCTTCTTGGTGTATCTCCAGCTTAGTTGCCCTATACCATAAAATCATCCTATATCTAGATGAGGGCTTTTAGAAAGGACCCTCCTATAAGGCAAAAAGTGAATGTAAGAAGCCATGTAATGTGCACATTCTTTGAAGGACATGAGTTTACTAATTCTGTTCACTGTTTTAGCACCTAGAATAGTGCTTGGCACAGAGTAAGTACTCAAGTACAGTTGTTAAATGAATGAATGAGTTAAATGGATTAAAGATAAATTGACCTAGATCTATGTGTAGTCCTGCCACAGGTATGTTTGACAGGCAAAAAAATAAAAAATAAAAAAATAGGCCACCTTGCAAAAGCTGAGAATTTATAGAGGAAAATAAGGAGTTAAAGGGTAGGAAAAAAGTGGGATGAGATCACTGAGAGCCTTTTGCCCATGTCAAATTTGTTGTTATTGTTGTCAGTGAGACAATATTGGAGTCACTTGATCCTGGAAGTAATATTATCAAATCTCTATTTGGGAAAGACTTGTCTGGTTCTAACACAGGTGGTGCAAAGAAAAGTAGCTAGGGGGAGGGAGACTTCAGAATTATGAATTCCTAGAGTTGGGGGTTCAGTATTATCTAGTTCAGCCTCCCAACAACTGCTAAAATTATATTTACCACCTCCATGATTAAAAGAGTTACCTTTTCTAGAAAATAATCTCCATGAACACAAGGACATTTTATATCTTTTTTATTTGTGTATACACACAGTCTAACACAGAGCTTGAAAATGGTAGGCACACAATAAACATCTGTTACATGAATAAATGAATGAAGCTGACTAGTGTTTACATACTTACAATGACAGTGTGCTAGCTAGTTCAAAATCATTCTGTCGGAAGAGGTAGGTGTTGAAAAATCAATCTATATATTACTTGACAAAAAACCTGTCTTTCCTGTAGTTTACAACCAATGACTTTACTTCTGCCCCTTTGAATCTAAATAAACAGCAGTATGGATAGCCATCATCTTTGAATCTACAGAATATTTCTAGCTGTGAAATCACTGAAACCTGAAAAAGGCTGTTAGTAAGGAGTAAGGCAAGAGATTTTACAGGTATTTTAAGCTTTATGAAGGCAGTAAACTGGTTAACAGCTATATGTTATATCCCCAGTATCTTGCACAGAATCTGTAACATAGTAGAAGCTCAATAAGTTTTTCTTAAGTGTTTATTTATTGACTAAAATAATGGGAGAACCAATAAGCAAGTAAGTAGGAGAATCACTTCAAGGTTTGGGGTTTTGATAAATGAAAGTACAATTGCAAAAAAGAAAAAGTCATGAGGAGGAAGATAGAAGTGTGGGGAGTGAGTTATTACTCTCACTTTCAGAAACTCTTTTGTGATGGTAGTAGCATGATAGCCCTAGTTCACAGTTCAGTTTAGTTCAGTCAGTCATGTCTGACTCTGCGACCTCATGGACTGCAGCACGCCACACTTCCCTGTCCATCACCAACTCCCAGAACTTGCTCAAACTCATGTCCATTGAGTCGGTGATACTTTTCAATCATCTCATTCTCTGTCATCCCCTTCTCCTCCTGTGCCTTCAATCTTTCCCAGCATCAGGGTCTTTTCCAGTGAGTCAGTTCTTTGCATCAGGTGGCCAAACTATTGGACCTTCAGCTTCAGCATCAGTCCTTCCAATGAATATTTAGGACATTAGCATTGACTGGTATGATCTCCTTGCAGTCCAAGGGACTCTCACGAGTCTTCTCCAACACCACAGTTCAAAAGCATCAATTCTTCAGTGTGCAGCTTTCTTTATGGTCCAACTCTTCAATCCATACACAACTACTGGAAAAACCATAGCTTTGACTAGATGCACCTTTGTTGGCAAAGTAAGGTCTCTGCTTTTTATTATTCTGTCTAGGTTTGTCATAGCTTTTCTTCCAAGGAGCAAGTGTTTTATAATTTCATGGCTGCAGCCACCATCTGCAGTGATTTTGGAGCCTAAAAATATAAAGTCTGTCAGTGTTTCCACTTTTTCCCCATTAATTTTTCATGGGGCCAGATACCATGAATTCATTTTTTGAACGGTGAGTTTTCAAACCAGCTTTTTCACTCTCCTCTTTCACTTTTATCAAGAGGCTCTTCAGTTCCTCTTCACTTTCTGCCATAAGGGTGGTGTCATCTGCATATCTGAGGTTATTGAGATTTCTCCTGGCAATCTTGATTCCAGCTTGTGCTTCTTCCAGCCCAGCGTTTCTCATGATGTACTCTACATAGAAGTTAAATAAGCAGGATGACAATACACAGCCTTGACGTACTGCTTTCCCAATTTGGAACCTGTCTGTTGTTCCATGTCTGGTTCTAACTGTTGCTTCTTGACCTGCATATAGGTTTCTCAAGAGGCAGGTAAGGTGGTCTGGTATTCCCATCTCTTTAAGAATGTTCCACAGTTTCTTGTGATCCACAAAGTCAAAGGCTTTGGCATAGTCAATGAAGCAGATGTTTTTGTGGAATTCTCTTGCTTTTTCTATTTTTCAATGGATGTTGCCAATTTGATCTCTGGTTCTTCTGTCTTTCCTAAATCCAGCTTGAGCGTCTGGAAATTCCCAGTTAATATGCTGTTGGAGCTTAGCTTGGAGAATTTTGAGCATTACTTTGCTAGCATGTAAGATGAGTCCAATTGTGTGGTAGTTTGAACATTCTTTGGCATTGCCTTTCTTTGGGATTGGATTGAAAACTGACATTTTCTAGTCCTGTGGCCACTGCTGAGTTTTCCAAATTTGCAGGCATTTTGAGTGTAGCACTTTCACAGCATCATCTTTTAAGATTTGAAATAACTCAACCGGAATTCCATCATCTCCACTTATTTTGTCGTAGTGATGCTTCCTAAGGCCCACTTGACTTCACATTCCAGGATGTATGGCTCTAGGTGAGTGATCACACCATCGTGATCATCTGGGTCGTTAAAATCTTTTTTGTATAGTTCTTCTGTGTATTCTTGCCACCTCTTCTTAATATCTTCTGCTTCTTTTACGTCCATACCATTTCTGTCCTTTATTTTGACCATTGTTCCATGAAATGTTCCCTTGGTATCTCTAGTTAACAGTTTTTGGTTCCAAATGAACCTTAACTTTTTTTGAAAACAATGAGACTTGCTGAATCTATGTAAATCATGAGACAGCAATTTGGGATTTGTCCACATGAATGATAATCAAACTGTGAAATTAAACATGTCATTCAAAGGACAAAATTATTAGAATTGGACACAGAGGGCTTCAAACTGAAGGTAGAGAAACAAAGGTAAGAGGAACCAGCAAAGAAGACCAAGAACAGTGATAGAAATAACGGAAAACCTAAGATAGTGTTTAGTCAATGGAACCAAGGAAAAAACTGATTTCAAGTATTTCAAGAACAGATTCAAAAGGACTAAATAAACACTGAAGGGTTGTTTGGACTAAAAGGTCATTGATCTCCAAAAGTGTTACTGGGAGAGAATATAGCATGATTGTTGTTGCTTTTGTTCAGTTGCTAAGTTTTGTCTGAGTCTTTGTGACCCCATGTACTGTAACCTTCCAGGCTCCTCTCTCCATGGGATTTCCCAGGCATGTATACTTGAATGAATTGTCATTTCCCTCTTCAGGGGATTTTCCCAACTCAGGGACTTAACCTGCATCTCCTTCATTGGCAGGCAAATTACCGCTGAGCCACCAGTGAAACCCATAGTATAATGGGAAAAACCATCAACTCTGGAGTCAAATAGCCTGAGTTTGAATCCAGGCTTTACGACTTATTATTTGTGTGACCTTTGGCAAGTTTCTTGACTTCATCATGAGTATATGTCTTCATTTGTAAAACTGGAAGGGTAATAAAAAATAGTACCTACTCCAAGTAATTATTGTGAAAATTAAAGCAGTTAAGGTACATAAAGTAGTCAGTAAACTAACTATGATTACTATGTGGGCAGAGAGGAGATGGATGTAGTACTTTGGTAATGAAAGAATAACACAGCTAACAAGAAAAGCAGGAAAAGCAATAAAAGTGAAATTGTTTCAGGATGTGGAGTAATTGAGCACATACATAAGGTAGAGGCTAAGAAGTCTGTGTTGCTCTCCGACATAAACCACAGCAGGATCCTCTATGACACACTTCTCAGAATATTGGAAATAAAAGCAAAAAATAAAATTAAAAGCTTCTGCACAACAAAGGAAACTATAAGCAAGGTGAAAAGACAGTCTTTGAAATGGGAGAAAATAATAGCAAACAAAGCAACGGACAAAGAATTAATCTCAAAAATACACAAGCAACTCCTGCAGCTCAATTCCAGAAAAATAAATGACCCAATCAAAAAGTGGGCCAAAGAACTAAACAGCCATTTCTACAAAGAAGACATACAGATGGTTAACAAACACATGAAAAGATGCTCAACATCACTCACCATCAGAGAAATGCAAATCAAAACCACAATGAAGTACCATTTCATGCCAGTCAGAATGGCTGCTATCCAAAAGTCTACAAGCAATAAATGCTGGAGAGGGTGTGGAGAAAAGGGAACCCTCTTACACTGTTGGTGGGAATGCAAACTAGTACAGCCACTATGAAGAACAGTGTGGAGATTCCTTAAAAAACTGGAAATAGAACTGCCATATGACCCAGCAATCCCACTGCTGGGCATACACACTAAGGAAACCAGAATTGAAAGAGACACATGTACCCCAGTGTTCATCACAGCACTGTTTATAATAGCCAAGACATGGAAACAACCTAGATGTCCATCAGCAGACAGATGGATAAGAAAGCTGTGGTACATATACACAATGGAATATTACTCAGCCATTAAAAAGAATACATTTGAATCAGTTCTAATGAGGTGGATGAAACTCTAGCCTATTATACAGATGAAGTAAGCCAGAAAGAAAAACACCAATACAGTATCCTAATGCATATATATGGAATTTAGAAAGATGGCCATGATAACCCTGTATGTGAGACAGCAGAAGAGACACAGATGTATAGAACAGTCTTTTGTACTCTGTGGGAGAGGGCGAGGGTGAGATGATATGGAAGAATGGCATTGAAACATGTAAATTATCATATGTGAAATGAATCGCCAGTCCAGGTTCGATGCATGATACAGGGTGCTCAGGGCTGGTGCACTGGAATGACCCAGAGGGATGGGATGGGGAGGGAGGTGGGAGGGGGGATTCAGGATGGGTAACACATGTACACCCATGGCAGATTCATGTTGATCTATGGCAAAACCAATACAATATTGTAAAGTAAAATAATAATAATTAATTAAAAAAAAAGTCTGTTGATGGGAGAGGTGGAATCAAATAGGGAATGAGATTGAAAATGTAATTCAATAGGTTATTCTAGAAGAGGAGGATAAAGAGAGAGAGATGGAAAAAGAATAATTCTGGGGTTATTTATAAAATGATGCATCTCTTAAAAGACCAACAAAGAAGTTTATATCAAATGGCCTCAGTCTTCCTAGAAAAAACAGTCAACTATCAGAGGGAAGAGGCTGTTCCTGGGTGCCAAGTATCTTAGAATAAGCAAACAACCACAGCAAGGCAGGCATATACTACAGAAGCAAAGGACCTTATTGGTACCCATAACTTACAATGAGTAGGTATCTACTCACTTATTTTTGGCTGAAATGGAACTCTGGTTTTGTTTGTCTGGGGGAAAAAAAGAGCTATCCAAGTTCTGGGATTCATATAAAAGGGCACAATTTATAAAGTTTCTCTATACAGTGGATCATGACATGTGTCAAAGATAATCTCAAGCTAGATTTCTTCCCAAGAAGACTCAAGTACAACCATATGGCTCTGGCAGTAAGGAAAACTTGGCACACTGTCTAAGTGAACTGAATGTGTGTAATTCACTTTTCTTGAATCTGTGCCAGTATAGACAATACCTGAAGGCACACTTGAGAGGAAAAGCTCACTGCTGGAAAAGAAGTATCTTTGTTGTTGTTGCTGTTTTAATTACTGATTATTAGTGACTTTTGCTATTCTTTTTCATTTCCTAAATCTGATTTTTCCACCTGGGTCATCTCCTTTCACTCAACTCTAGACAAAAAGGCAACAAATATGAAATTACACTGCCATGCTGCTGCTAAGTCACTTCAGTCATGTCCGACTCTTTGCGACGCCATAGATGGCAGCCCACCAGGCCCTGCCATCCCTGGGATTCTCAAGGCAAGAACATTGGAGTGGGTTGCCATTTCCTCCTCCAATGCAAGAAAGTAAAAAGTGAAAGTGAAGTCACTCAGTCGTGTCCGACTCTTAACGACCCCATGGACTGCAGCCTACCAGGCTCCTCCATCCATGGGATTTTCCAGGCAAGAGTAGAAATCAATATCAGGATATGCTTAGATAGATGTGGTAATACACTCCAAATGTTTCTACCAGGAAATGATTTTCATTAGGCTGCACCAACATCCAATGGTAGGATAGATTACAGTTAGTGCACACACTAACCTCCTTCATTTTGTAATGGGCATACTCAGTGGCTCATCATTCTGAGTTTAATCTGACCTAATGAAAATAATCTTTCTAGCTCTTGCCATGCTCAAAGGCATTTAGTGGCCCTCTATGCCCAAGGACCTTAGCCTGGTAATCAGAGGCCTTCAGAATGTGATCCCAAATACTCATGTATGTACTCCGAAAATACAAATAAATTTTCCCTTCCACTTCTCACTCTTATCCTGTAAACAACCTTTTCTAAACAAAGTATTCACTCTTTTTAATACATTCTACAAACTTTTGATCCCACATTACTTTACTTGGGCTGTTCCTTCTGCCTCAAATCTCATCCCACCTCTTTAGAACTGTTTCTTCATGCTCAAACCCTGCTATTATTCTCTCTATATATATTTCTCTTGCAACACACTTTTCCCCTTTGCATTATATGGTTTTTTATATATGTCTCACACGTGACATTGTTACCATGTTTACTACATCTAAAACTTCATGCCACTAGGAGAGGCTTCGGCATTTCTTAGAACAAGAGGGTAGCTAGAGACAAGTAAGAGACCTTGGAACTACTCGGACTAACTCCAATCATACATAGAATATGGGTATATACTTCCATGAAAGCACCTAAGAACTGGGCAGACTAATCTGGAGCAATGACATACATTAAAGATACTAAATCTGTTAGTTTACTTCAGTCGCTCAGCCATGTCCAACTATTTGTGACTCCATGGACTGCAGCACACCACACTTCCCAGTCCATCAACCACTCCTGGAGTTTGCTCAAACTCATGGCCATCGAGTCAGTGATGCCATTCAACCATCTTGTCCTCTGTCATTCCCTTCTCCTCCTGCCTTAAACCTTTCCCAGCATCAGGGTTTTTTCCAATGTCCCAGTTCTTCATATCAGGTGGCCAAAGTATTGGAGTTTCAGCTTCAGCATCAGTCCTTTCAATGAATATTCAGGATTTATTTCCTTTAAGATTGACTGATATGATATCCTTGTAGTCCAAGGGACTCTCAGTTAGAAGAAGTGGGTAAATCTCCTCAGTAGGTAAAATATACAAGTCATGACTATAGAAACTTATGATTAGGCCTAGGGAAGGGATTCATACCCCATGAACCGTATGAAAAGGCAAAATGATAGAATACTGAAAGAGGAACTCCCCATGTCAGAGTAGGTTGGTAGGTGCCCAATATGCTACTGGGGATTAGTGGAGTAATAACTCCAAAAAGAATGAAGGGATGGAGCCAAAGCAAAAACAATACCCAGTTGTGGATGTGACTGGTGATAGAAGCAAGGTCCAATGCTGAAAAGAGCAATATTGCATAGGAACCTGGAATGTCAGGTCCGTGAATCAAGGCAAATTGGAAGTAGTCAAACAGGAGATGGCAAGAGTGAACGTCGACGTTCTAGGAATCAGCAAACTAAAATGGACTGGAATGGGTGAATGTAACTCAGATGACCAATATCTACTACTGCAGGCAGGAATCCCTTAGAAGAAATGGAGTAGCTATCATGGTCAACGAAAGAGTCCGAAACGCAGTACTTGGATGCAGTCTCATAAGTGACAGAATGATCTCTGTTCGTTTCCAAGGCAAACCATTCAATATCAGAGGAATGCAAGTTTATGCCCCAACAAGTAATGCTGAAGAAGCTGAAGTTGAACCGTTCTATGAAGATCTACAAGACCTTTTAGAACTAACACTCAAAAAAGATGTCCTTTTCATTATACGGGACTGGAATGCAAAAGTAGGAAGTCAAGAAACACCTGGAGTAACAGGCAAATTTGGCCTTGGAATATGGAGCAAAGAAGGGCAAAGGCTAATAGAGTTTTGCCAAGAGAACACACTGGTCATAGCAAACACCCTCTTCTAACAACACAAGAGAAGACTCTACACATGGACATCACCAGATGGTTAACACCGAAATCAGATTGATTATATTCTTTGCAGCCAAAGATGGAGAAGCTCTACACAGTCAGCAAAAATAAGACCGGGAGCAGACTATGGCTCAGATCATTAAGTCCTTATTGCCAAATTCAGACTTAAATTGAAGAAAGTAGGGAAAACCACTAGACCATTCAGGTATGACCTAAATCAAATCCCTTATGATTATACAGTGGAAGTGAGAAATAGATTTAAGGGCCTAGATCTGATAGATAGAGTGCCTGATGAACTATGGAATGAGGTTCATGACATTGTACAGGAGACAGGAATCAAGACCATCCCAATGGTAAAGAAATTCCAAAAAGCAAAATGGTTGTCTGGGGAGGCCTTAAAAATATCTGTGAAAAGACGAGAAGCGAAAAGCAAAGAAGAAAAGGAAAGATATAAGCATCTGAATGCAGAGTTCCAAAAAATAGCAAGAAGAGATAAGAAAGCCTTCCTCAGTGATCAATGCAAAGAAATACAGAAACGCAAAAAAGGGGGAAAGATTAGAGATCTCTTCAAGAAAATTAGAGATACCAAAGGAACATTTCATGCAAAGATGGGCTCGATAAAGGACAGAAATGGTATGGACCTAATAGAAGCAGAAGATATTAAGAAGAGGTGGCAAGAATACACAGAAGAACTGTACAAAAAATGATCTTCATGATCCAGATAATCATGATGGTGTGATGACTCACCTAGAACCAGACATCCTGGAATGTGAAGTCAAGTGGGCCTTAGAAAGCATCACTACGAAAAAAGCCAGTGGAGGTGATAGAATTCCAATTGAGCTATTTCAAATCCTGAAAGATGATGCTGTGAAAGTGCTGCACTCAATATGCAAGCAAATTTGGAAAATTCAGCAGTGGCCACAGGACTAGAAAAGGTCAGATTTCATTCCAATCCCAAAGTAAGGCAAGGCCAAAGAATGCTCAAACTACCGCACAATTTCACCCATCTCACACACTAGTAAAATAATGCTCAAAATTTTCCAAGACAGGCTTCAGAAATACATGAATTGTGAACTTTCAGATGTTCATGCTGGTTTCAGAAAAAGCAGAGGAACCAGAGGTCAAATTGCCAACATCCACTGTATCAGGGAAAAAGCAAGAGAGTTCCATAAAAACATCTATTTCTGCTTTATTGACTATGCCAAAGCCTTTGACTGTGTGGACACAATAAACTGTTGAAAATTCTGAAAGAGATGGGAATACCAGACTACCTGACCTGCCTCTTGAGTAATCTGTATGCAGGTCAGGAAGCAACAGTTAGAACTGGTCATGGAACAACAGACTGGTTCCAAATAGGAAAAGGAGTATGTTGAGGCTGTATATTGTCACTCTGCTTATTTAACTTATATGCAGAGTACATCATGAGAAATGCTAGGCTGGAAGAAGCACAAGCTGGAATCAAGATTTCTGGGAGAAATCTCAGTAATCTCAGATATGCAGATGACACCACCCTTATGACAGAAAGTGAAGAGGAACTAAAAAACCTCTTGATGAAAGTAAAAGAGGAGAGTGAAAAAGTTGGCTTAAAGCTCAACATTCACCAGTGTTTTATAGTTTTCTATATATAGGTCTTTTGTTTCTTTAGGAAGATATATTTCTAAGTATTTTGTTCTTTTCGTTGCAATGGTGAATGGAATTGTTTCCTTAATTTCTCTTTCTATTTTCTCATTATTAGTGTATAGGAATGCAAGGGATTTCTGTGTGTTGATTTTATATCCTGCAACTTTACTATATTCATTGATTAGCTCCAGTAGTTTTCTGGTGGAGTCTTTAGGGATTTTCTATGTTGAGGATCGTGTCATCTGCAAATGGTGAGAGTTTTACTTCTTCTTTTCCAATTTGGATTCCTTTTATTTACTTTTCTGCTCTGATTGCTGTGGCCAAAACTTCCAAAACTATGTTGAACAGTAATGGTGAAAGTGGGCAGCCTTGTCTTGTTCCTGTCTTTTGGGGAAATGCTTTCAATTTTTCACCATTGATGATAATGTTTGCTGTGGGTTTGTCATCTAAAGCTTTTATTATATTGAGGTATGTTCCTTCTATTCCTGCTTTTTGGAGGGTTTTTTTTTTTTATCATAAATGGATGTTGCCTTTTGTCCAAGGCTTTCTCTGCATCTATTGACATAATCATATGGCTTATAATTTTTAATTTGTTAATGTGGTGTATTACATTGATTGATTTGTGGATATTGAAGAATCCTTGCATCCCTGGGATAAAGCCCTCTTGGTCATGGTGTATGATCTTTTTAATGTGTTGTTGGATTCTGATTGCTAGAATTTTGTTAAGGATTTTTGCATCTATGTTCATCAGTGATATTGGCCTGTAGTTTTCTTTTTTTGTGGTGAAAGAAATCAAAGAGGACACTAATAGATGGAGAAATATACCATGTTCATGGATTGGAATAATCAATACAGTGAAAATGAGTATACTACCCAAAGCAATTTATAGATTCAATGCAATCCCTATCAAGCTACCAATGGTATTCTTCACAGAGCTAGAACAAATAATTTCACAATTTGTATGGAAATACAAAAAACCTAGAATAGCCAAAGCAATCTTGAGAAAGAAGAATGGAACTGGAGGAATCAACCTACCTGACTTCAGGCTCTACTACAAAGCCACAGTCATCAAGACAGTATGATACTAGCACAAAGACAGAAATATGAATCAATGGAACAAAATAGAAAGCCCAGAGATAAATCCATGCACCTATGGATACCTTATCTTTGGCAAAGGAGGCAAGAATATACAATGGATTAAAGACAACCTCTTTAACAAGTGGTGCTGGGAAAACTGGTCAACCACTTGTAAAAGAATGAAACTAGAACACTTTTTAACAGCATACACAAAAATAAATTCAAAATGGATTAAGGATCTAAAAGTAAGACCAGAAACTATAAAATTAATAGAGGAGAACATAGGCAAAACACTCTTGGACATAAATCATAGCAGGATCCTCTATGACCCACCTCCCAGAGTATTGGGAATAAAAGCAAAAATAAACAAATGGGATCTAATTAAATTTAAAAGCTTCTGCACAACAAAGGAAACTATAAGCAAGGTGAAAAGAAATTGAAAGAGACACGTGTACCCCAATGTTCATCACAGCACTGCTTATAGTAGCCAGGACAAGGAAACAACCTAGATGTCCATCGGCAGATGAATGGATAAGAAAGCTGTGGTACATATACACAATTAAGTATTACTCAGTCATTAAAAAGAATACATTTGAATCAGTTTTAATGAGGTGGATGAAACTGGAGCCGATTATATAGAGTGAAGTAAGCCGGAAAGAAAAACACCAATACAGTATACTAATGCATATATATGGAATTTAGAAAGTTGGTAACAATAACGCTGTATACAAGACAGCAAAAGAGACACTGATGTATAAAACAGTCTTTTGGACTTTGTGGGAGAGGGAGAGGGTGGGATGATTTGGAAGAATGGCATTGAAACATGTGTAATATCATATATGAAAGGAGTCGCCAGTCCAGGTTCAATGCATGATACTGGATGCTTGGGGCTGGTGCACTGGGACTACCCAGAGGGATGGTATTGGGATGGAGGAGGGAGGACGGTTCAGGATGCGGAACACGTGTATACCTGTGGCAGATTCATGTTGATATATGGCAAAACCAATACAATATTGTAAAGTTAAAAAATAAAAAACAAAAAAGCTCAATATTCAGAAAACTAAGATCATGGCATGTGGTCCCATCACTTCATGGGAAATAGATGGGGAAACAATGGAAACAGTGTCAGACTTAATTTTTTTTTGGCTCCAAAATCACTGCAGATGGTGACGCAGCCATGAAATTAAAATACGCTTACTCCTTGGAGCAAAAGTTATGACCAACCTAGATAACATATTCAAGAGCAGAGACATTACTTTGCCAACAAAGGTCTGTCTAGTCAAGGTTATAGTTTTTCCAGTGGTCATGTATGGATGTGAGAGTTGGACTGTGAAGAAAGCTGAGTGCCAAAGAATTGATGCTTTTGAGCTGTGGTGTTGGAGAAGACTCTTGAGAGTCCCTTGGACTGCAAGGAGATCCAACCAGTCCATTCTAAAAGAGATCAGTCCTGGGTGTTCTTTGGAAGGAATGATGCTAAAGCTGAAAGTCCAGTACTTTGGCCACCTCATGCGTAGAGTTGACTCATTGGAAAAGTCTCTGATGCTGGGAGGGATTGGGGGCAGGAGGAGAAGCTGACGACAGAGGATGAGGTGGCTAGATGGCATCACCGACTCGAAGAACGTGAGTCTGAGTGAACTCCGGGAGTTTGTGATGGACAGGGAGGCTTGGCGTGCTGCAGTTCATGGGGTCGCAAAGAGTCGGACACGACTGAGTGACTGAACTGAACTGAACTGAAGAAATTTACAAAATTGCACAAATGGTATTTAGTTAATCAACCCACAGATCCCTACTGTCAAATATGCTTGATGTTAGGTGCTGAGGAGGACATAGATGTTGAGGATCATACCTTGTTGCAGTAATTGCATTTGAAAGACAGTAATAGCAGAGGGAAACTATCAGTAAGTACCACTAGATTTCTGGTGACATGTTCAGTGGTTTACTGTATGGGGATAAATACAAGAAACACTGTCTTTGGAAATATAGCACCTGATTTAAGTCTTAAAGGTTAGATTAGCTTGGGTTAAATAGAAAGAACTGTATAGGGAATGAAAAGGCACTTGGTGGGAGGAGACAAAACAACTTAGAGGGACCCTCAGAACCAAAGCTAGAAAAACAAAAAGTTGGATCAAACTAGAGCTGCAAACCAGTTTCTATGGGGAAATAGTGAGTAAAGGATAGATTTGCTCCTTTTGTCCCCACACTCTTTGGTTTAGTTCAATCTCCCATTCTTGAAAACACTTTATTTGTCCCTGGGGCTCTGAAAGGCAACAGTGAACAGTTTGTAATATCCATTAGTATGCTGGGTAAATATATTGCTTCTCACACAAAATACTCAGAACAGATATAATGAATAAATTCTAAAATCTTCTAAAGAAAAGTAGCAAACTTCTCATCAGTAACCTTTATGTAGTCCCAACCAGCATCAAGGCATGAAGAATTCTTCAATTCCAAATGCCCAATGTAATTGATATTCTCATAAAGGGCTCTAGTACTCAGGGAAGAATCCCACAGGGTTTAGCAGTGTTAGAAACCTAAGCCCAAGGTGAGCAGGCTTGCTTGAAATAATATGTTATGGAGCAGAGAGCAGTAATCAAGTGGTAAGAGAAAGGAAACCAATATCTATTGAGGGCCTACTCCAGGCCAGGTACAGCATTCCCTATCTTCACAGCCCATCATCTCGTTAACTCATACAATTTTGAGGAAGGTTGATATAATGCTAATTTTATTATTTGATATAATAAAAATGAGAGATTTTGCTGGGAAAAGTTGAATAACTTGCCTAAGATTAAATTCCTAGAAACTGCATATCAGAATCTAGATTTGAATCCAAGCCTGTTTGGTGAACAGTATTGGGTGAAACTTATATTGTTTGCCCTGAACTATTCTGGTTTTACAGCTTAAAGTTTTGAGTACTAGATTTCCATTGTTCACAAGTAAACTGGGATTGATGGTCATGCTAAGAGACACATTATCTTTTACTAACCATGAAAAAGTCACATAGTTTTTCCTTTTTTTTCTTCTTTCTTCTTCTTCTTATTACTTTAAAATATTGTATTGGTACACTGGGACGACCCAGAGGGATGGTATGGGGAGGGAGGAGGGAGGAGGGTTCAGGATGGGGAACACATGTATACCTGTGGTGGATTCATTTTGATATTTGGCAAAACTAATACAATTATGTAAAGTTTAAAAATAAAATAAAATTAATTAAAAAAAATATTGTATTGGTTTTGCTATACACTTACATGAATCCACCATGGGTGTACACCCATGTGTTCCCCATCCTGAACCCTCTCCCACTTTCCTCCCCATCCCATCCCTCTGGGTTATCCCAGTGCACCAGCCCTGAGCACTCTGTATCATGCCTCGAGCCTGGACCAGTGATTCGTTTCACATATGATAATTTATATGTTTTAATGCCATTCTCCAATATAACACCACCCTAACCCTCTCCCACAGAGTCCAAAAGACTTCCATACATCTGTGTCTCTTTTGCTGTCTCGCATACAGGGTTATCATGACCATCTTTCTGAATTCCCTATATATGTGTTAATATACTAGATTGGTGATTTTCTTTCTGGCTTAATAAACTCTGTATAATAGGCTCTAGTTTCATGCACCTCATTAGAACTGATTCAAATGTATACTTTTTAATGGCTAAGTAATATTCCATTGTGTATATGTATCACAGGTTTCTTATCCATTCATCTGCTGATGGACACCTAGGTTGCTTCCATGTCCTGTCTATTACGAACACTGCCGCGATGAACATTGGGGTACACGTGTCTCTTTCAATTCTGGTTTCCTCGGTATGTATGCCCACCAGTGGGATTGCTGGGTCATATGGCTGTTCTATTTCCAGTTTTTTAAGGAATCTCCACACTGTTCTCCATAGTAGCTGTAATAGTTTGCATTCCCACCAACAGTGTAAGAGGGTTCCCTTTTCTCCACACCCTTTCCAGCATTTATTGCTTGTAGACTTTTGGATAGATTTATCTCTGGGCTTTCTATTTTGTTCCATTGACTATATTTCTGTCTTTGTGCCAGTACCATATTGTCTTGATAACTGTAGCTTTGTAGTAGAGCCTGAAGTCAAGCAGGTTGATTCCTCCAGTTCCATTCTTCTTTCTGAAGATTGCTTTGCCTATTTGAGGCTTCTTGTATTTCCATACAAATTGTGAAATTATTTGTTCTCATTCTGTGAAAAATACCACTGGTAGGTTGATAGGGATTGCATTGAATCTATAGATTGCTTTGGGTAGTGTACTTAGTTTCACTATATTGATTCTTCTGATCCATGAACATGGTATATTTCTCCATCTATTAGTGTCCTCTTTGATTTCTTTCACCAGTGTTTTATAGTTTTCTATATATAGGTCTTTTGTTTCTTTAGGTAGATGTATTCCTAAATATTTTATTCTTTTCGTTGCAATGGTGAATGGAATTGTTTCCTTAATTTCTCTTTCTATTTTCTCATTATTAGTGTATAGGAATGCAAGGGATTTTTGTGTGTTGATTTTATATCCTGCAACTTTACTATGTTTATTAATTAGCTCTAGTAATTTTCTGTTGGAGTCTTTAGGGTATTCTATGTAAAAGATCATGCCATCTTCAAACAGTGAGTGTTTTACATCTTCTTTTCCAATCTGGATTCCCTTTATTTATTTTTTTCTTCTGCTCTGATTGCTGTGGCCAAAACTTTCAAAACTATTTTGAATAGTAGTGGTGAAAATGGGCACCTTTGTCTTGTTCTTGACTTTAGAGGAAATCCTTTCAATTTTTCACCATTGAGGATAATGTTTGCAGTGGGTTTGTCATATATAGCTTTTATTATGTTGAGGTATGTTCCTTCTATTCCTGCTTTCTGGGGGGTTTTTGTCATAAATGGGTGTTGAATTTTGTCAAAGGCTTTCTTTGCATCTATTGAGATAATCATATGGATTTTATCTTTCAACTAGTTAATCTGGTGTATTACATTGATTGATTTGTGGATATTGAAGAAGTGGGATAAAGCCCACTTGGTCATGATGTATGATGTTTTTAATGTGTTGCTGGGTTCTGTTTGCTAGAATTTTGTTAAGGATTTTTCCATCTATGTTCATCAGTGATATTGGCCTGTAGTTTTTTCTGTGGCATCATTTTCATGTTCTGGTGTTAGGATGATGGTGGCCTCATAGAATGAGTTTGGACGTTTACATTCCTCTGAAATTTTCTGGAAGACTTTGAGTAGGCAAGGTGTTAGCTTTTCTCTAAATTTTTGGTAGTATTGAGCTGTGAAGCTGTCTGGTCCTGTGCTTTTGTTTGCTGGAAGATTTCTGATTACTGTTTCAATTTTCGTGCTTGTCATGGGTCTGTTAAGATTTTCTATTTCTTCCTGGTTCAGTTATGGAAAGTTGTACTTTTCTAAGAATTTGTCCATTTCTTCCAAGTTGTCCGTTTTATTGGCATATAATTGCTGATAGTAGTCTCTTATGATACTTTGTATTTCTGTGTTGTCTGTTGTGATCTCTCCATTTTCATTTCTAATTTTGGTGATTTGATTTTTCTCCCTTTGTTTCTTGATGAGGATGGCTAATGGTTAGTCAATTTTATTTATCCTCTCAAAGAACCAGCTTTTGACTTTGTTGATTTTTGCTATGATCTCATTTGTTTCTTTCACACTTATTTCTGCCTGAGTTTTTACAATTTCTTTCCTTCTACTAACCCAGGGGTTCTTCAGTTCTTCCTTTTCTGGTTGCTTTAGGTATAGAGTTAGGTTATTTATTTGACTTTTTTCTTGTTTCTTGAGGTAAGCCTGTATTGCTATGAACCTTTTGCTTAGTACTGCTTTTATAGTGTCGCACAGGTTTTGGGTTGCTGTGTTTTCATTTTCATTCGTTTCTATGCATATTTTGATTTCTTTTTTTATTTCTTCTGTGATTTGTTGGCTATTCAGCAGCATGTTGTTCAGCCTCCATATGTTAGAACTGTTAATAGTTTTTTTTTTTTCCCCCCTGTAATTGACATCTAATCTTACTGCACTGTGGTCAGAAAAGATGCTTGGAATCATTTCAAATTTTTGAATTTACCAAGGCTAGATTTATGGCCCAGGATGTGATCTTTCTGGGAGAAGGTTCCATGTGCACTTGTGAGAAAGGTGAAATTAATTGTTTTGGGATGAAATGTCCTAGAGATATCAATTCGGTCTAACTGGTCTATTGTATTATTTAAAGTTTGTCTTTCCTTGCTAATTTTATGTTTAGTTGATCTATCGATAGGTGTGAGTGGGATATTAAAGTCTCCCACTATTATTGTGTTATTGTTAATTTCCCCTTTCATACTTGTTAGCATTTCTCTTAATATTGCTGTGCTCCTATGTTGCATGCAAGTATATTTATAATTGTTATATCTTCTTCTTGGATTGGTCCTTTGATCATTATGTAGTGTCCATCTTTATCTCTTTTCACAGCCTTTGTTTTAAAGTCTATTTCATCTGATATGAGTATTGCTACTCCTGCTTTCTTTTGATCTCTGTTTGCATGGAATATCTTTTCCCAGCCCTTCACTTTCAGTCTGTATGTGTCCCTTGTTCCAAGGTGGGTCTCCTGTAGACAACATATATAAGGGTCTTGCTTTTGTATCCATTTAGCCAGTCTTTATCTTTTGATTGGTGCATTCAACCCATTTACATTTAAGGCAATTATTGATAAGTATGATCCCGTTGCCACTTACTTTATTGTTTTGGGTTCCAGTTTATACACCCTTTTTGTGTCTCCTGTCTAGAGAATATCCTTTAGCATTTGTTGGAGAGCTGGTTTGGTGGTGCTGAATTCTCTTAGCTTTTGCTTGTCTGAGAAGCTTTTGATTTCTCCTTCATATTTGAATGAGATCCTTGCTGGGTACAGTAATCTGGGCTGTAGGTTATTTTCTTTCATCACTTTAAGTATGCCTTGCCATTCCCTCCTGGCCTGAAGAGTTTCTATTAAGAGATCAGCTGTTATCCTTATGGGAATCCCCTTGTGTGTTATTTGTTGTTTTTCCCTTGCTGCTTTTAATATTTGTTCTTTGTGTTTGATCTTTGTTAATTTGATTAATATGTGTCTTGGGGTATTTTGCCTTGGGTTTATCCTGTTTGGGACTCTCTGGGTTTCTTGAACTTGGGTGATTATTTCCTTCCCCATTTTAGGGAAGTTTTCAACTATTATCTCCTCAAGTATTTTCTCATGGTCTTTTTTTTTTTTGTCTTCTTCTTCTGGGACTCCTATGATTTGAATGTTGTGGCATTTAACACTGTCCTGGAGGTCTCTGAGATTGTCCTCATTTCTTTTAATTTGTTTTTCTTTTTTCCTCTCTGATTCATTTACTTCTACCATTCTATCTTCTACCTCATTAATCCTATATTCTGTCTCCGCTATTCTACTATTTGTTCCATCCAGAGTGTTTTTGATCTCATTTATTGCATTATTCATTATATATTGACTTTTTTTTTTTTTATTTCTTATAGGTCCTTGTTTAACTTTTCTTGCATCTTCTCAGTCCTTGCCGCCAGGCTATTTATCTGTGATTCCATTTTTATTTCAAGATTTTGGATCATTTTCACTATCATTATTTGGAATTCTTTATCAGGGAGATTCCCTATTTCTTCCTCTTTTGTTTGGTTGGGTGGGCATTTATCCCGTTCCTTTACCTGCTGGGTGTTTCTCTGCCTTTTCATGTTGTTTATACTGCTGTGTTTGGGGTGGCCCTTCCATTTTCTGGCAGTTTGTGGTTCCTCTTCACTGAGGGTGGGGTTGGACAGGTGGCTTGTCAAGGTTTCCTGGTTAGGCAATCTTGTGTCGGTGTCCTGGTGGGTGGAGGTGGATTTCTTCTCTCTGGTGTCCAGTGAAGTGTCCAGTAGTGAGTTTTGAGATACCAATGTGTTTGGTGTGACTTTGGGCAGACTGTATATTGAAGCTCAGGGCTATGTTCCTGTGTTGTTGGAGAATTTGTGTGGTATGTCTTGCTCTGGAAGATGTTGGCCCTTGGGTGATGCTTAGTTTCATTGTAGGTATGGAGGTGTTTGATGAGCTCCTATCAGTTAATGTTCCCTGGAGTCAGGAGTTCTCTGGTGTTCTCAGGATTTGGACTTTGGCCTCCTGCCTCTGGTTTTCAGTCTTATTTTTACAGTAGCCTCAAGACTTCTCCATCTATACAGCACCAATGATAAAACATCTAGGTTAATGATTAAAAGTTTCTCCACAGTGAGGGACAACCAGAGAGGTACACAGAGTTACATGGAGAAGAGAAGAGGGAGGAGGGAGATATAGGTGACCAGGAGAAGAAGAGGGGAAATTAAAAGGGGACAGAGCAAGCTAGCCAGTAATCACTTCACTATGTGCTCTCCACAGTCTGGATCCCTCAGAGATTTTCACTGAGTTAAACAGAGAAGAGAAAATGGAGGAAGGAGACAGAGGTGGCCAGGAGGATAAAAGGGGGAATCAATAGGAGATAGATCCAGCGAGTAATCAGTTCCTGAAGTGTTCTCCACTGTCCGGAACACACAAAGAGATTCACAGAGTTGGGTAGAGAAGAAAGGGGGAGGCAGGAGATAGAGGTGATCTGGTGGAGAAAATGGAGAGTCAGAAGGGGAAGAGAGCAATCAGGCCAGTGATCTCACTCCCAAGTAAAAATGGGTACTGAAGATTGGGTTCTTAAAGGTACAAAGTTGATAACAAATACCAAAAAGCAAAAATTAAAAATTTAGAGGTTAGACTTTCAAAAATATAATATTTTTAAAATGTCACAATAATTGTGTGTGTGTGTGTGTGTGTGTGTGTGTATAAGTTTGCTTTAAAAATAGGATTCTTTTTTTTTTTCCCACAAAATCAGGAAGCAACAGTTAGAACTGGACATGTAACAACAGACTGGTTCCAAATAGGAAAAGGAGTATGTCAAGGCTGTATATTGTCACCCTGTTTATTTATCTTATATGCAGAGTACATCATGAGAAACGCTGGGCTGGAAGAAGCACAAGCTGGAATCAAGATTGCCAGGAGAAATATAAATAACTTCAGACATGCAGATGACACCACCCTTATGGCAGAAAATGAAGAGGAACTAAAAAGCCTCTTGATGAAAGTTAAAGAGGAGAATGAAAAAGTTGGTTAAAGCTCAACGTTCAGAAAATGAAGATCATGGCATCTGGTCCCATCACTTCATGGCAAATAGATGGAGATACAGTGGAAACATTGTCAGCCTTTAACTTTTTGGGCTCCAAAATCACTGCAGATGCTGACTGCAGCCATGAAATTAAAAGACGCTTACTTCTTGGAAGAAAAGTTATGACCAACCTAGATAGTATATTGAAAAGCAGAGATATTACTTTGGCAACAAAGGTCCGTCTAGTCAAGGCTATGGTTTTTCCTGTGGTCATGTATGGATGTGAGAGTTGGACTGTGAAGAAAGCTGAGTGCTGAAGAATTGATGCTTTTGAACTGTGGTGTTGGAGAAGACCCCTGAGAGTCCCTTAGACTGCAAGGAAATCCAACCAGTCCATTCTAAAGGAGATCAGCCCTGGGTGTTCTTTGGAAGGAATGATGCTAAAGCCCCTCCAGTACTTTGGCCACCTCATGCAAAGAGTTGACTCATTGGAAATGTCTGTGATGCTGGGAGAGACTGGGAGCAGGAGGAGAAGGGGACGACAGAGGATGAGATGGCTGGATGGCATCACCGACTCGATGGACGTGAGTTTGGGTGAACTCCGGGAGTTGGTGATGGACAGGGAGGCCTGGCATGCTGCAATTCATGGGGTCATAAAGAGTTGGACACAACTGAGCGACTGAGCTGAACTGAACTGTATAGTAGGTTATAAAAATGAAAATTAAAGTGGTAATAGCAGACTTAAAAATTAAAACAATTGTTTTTATTTAAAAAATGATAATAGTAAAAATATATCTAGGACTTTCTCTGGAGCTGTTGTGGACATTGTGGGGTCAGTTCATTTTCAGATATTTCCTTAGTCTGCCTTGTACTTCTCAAGGTCTCTAGGCCCCTTCCTATGTAGCCAGTGCTAACTTCAGGGTTTTAATCTATTGCACCTATTTTAGCTTCTGTTTTCTGCTCTTTTCAGTGTCTAGTTTCCACCCTGACACAAGGAGGGCAGTGGTGGTCACTTTTTTTAGGCTCACTTGTTCAGTCGTGCTGTGGGGAGGGAGGAACACTGCAAACAAATATCACTGGCACGTGCTCACAGTATTTCAGCCACACTGGGTTTGCGCCCATTCATGCTATGTGTGCTTTCCCAGTCTACACTGCTCATTTTCCAGGTTATTCTGCCGAGAACTCTCTGATGCGGGCCCTGGGTTGCCTGCACTCCCCAGGTCTAAGCTGCTCAGGTTCAGATTCTCGGGTACTCTACATAGGTGCAGACTTGGTTGGGCCTACGTTTTGTGCCCGTCCCAGGTCTGAGCAGCTCAGGTGACCAGGTACTTGGCAAGCACAGTTGCCCCCAGTTGAAGGCTGTGACTTATTGCCTCCCCAGTCCCAGCTGCTCTGTTTTCTGGGTGTACAACAGGCGGGCCTTCTCAGGTGTGCCGTGTGTCTCTTCTGGGGAACTGATCTCTGGCTGCGACCCTCCCAGTGGATGTCGACCATCCTAAATCCCAAGAAGTCTTGGTTAGCAACAGAGTCTGCTTGCAGTTTGGTACAGGATGCATCTCTGGGGCCGTGATTGCCCCCTTCCAGCTCTGGCTGCTCTCGCTGCCTGTCTTTGATGGGGGATGGGCTGGTCTGCAGCCAGCTAGATCTGCTCAGTCCTTTGTTCTGTGAGCAGGCCTGGCGGCGTCTTAGGTTAGGGCTTTTCATGGGATAACTAACCCACAGTATGGGTTGCTATCTCAAGTTAGTTCCCGCAGATTGCTCTCGGGGCATTCAGGCTGGGTCCTCACCCTTAACAATGCAGCCCACCCTTCCCTGTCCAGCTCCCACTTGCTATGGGGGATGTGTGCATCTGGGCCGCTGCACCACTTGGAGTTGCTGTTAGGTACGTGATCTGTGGGTTTTAATTATTTATTTATTTTTCCTCCCAGTTATTTTGCCTTCTGAGATTCCAAGGCTCTCCAAGGATGCACCGGAGAGAGTGTTTCCTGGTGTTTGGAAACTTCTCTCTTTTTTAAGACTCCCTTCCTGGGACGAATCTTTTGCCTTTCTTTTTGTCTTTTTATTTTGTCCTACCTCCTCTCGAAGACAATGGGCTGCCTTTCTGGGTGCCTGATATCCTCTGCCAACATTGAGAAGTTGTTTTCTGGAATTTGCTCAGCGTTCAAATGTTCTTTTGATGAATTTGTGGGGGAGAAAGTGATCTCCCCATCCTATTCCCCCACCATCTTAGGACCTCCTCTCCATAGTTTTTCTAAATCTTAGTTTCCACCTATATAAAATACTTATAACAGTTGCTGTCCTATGTAAATCAATAAGACTGTCATGAAAATCCCATGAATAATTGATGTGAAAGAGCTTTAGGAATTATAAAGAACTATTTTCAGATATGATGAAAAACAGCTATCAGGTTTAAAAGATTCTGAGTATATATATACATATATTTTTAAAAATACTGGCATTGAGAGCTAATGTCCACTTTTTAGCCTTAGATGTTGAATGAGGTTCTGTCCATATAAACTTAAATTTAGGGAAACACGAAGGCTATAAAAATAAAGATCTTTCTTTGTGTGATTTATGCTCCCATTCAAGCTTCACTTTTTTTTTTAATTTTCTAGACATTTTATTGAAATTCGAACAACTGGACAATGAGAGTGAGATGCCAGAGAAGAAGGATGTGCCTTCAACTTCTGTAAGATCACTGAAATTGCAACAAGCTGTTGAACAGCCATCAATGAGAAGACACTGGAACCCACCAAAAAGATATCCTATGTCCAAAGACAAAGGATAAGCTGCAATGAGGTGGCAGGAGGGGTGAAATCTTGATAAAATCAAATCCCAGCCTATGGGGTGGGTTACCCGTGAATTGAAGCTGGAATCAAGATTACTGGGAGAAATATCAATAACCTCAGATAGAAAGATGACACCACATTTATGGCAGAAAGCAAAGAGGAGCTGAAAAACCTCTTGATGAAAGTGAGAGTGCAAAAGATGGCTTAAAACTCAACATTCAAAAAACTAAGATCATGGCACCTGGTCCCATCACTTCATGGCAGATAGATGGGGAAACAATGGAAACCATGACAGACTTTATTTTCTTGGGTTCCAAAACCACTGCAGATGGTGACTGCAGCCGTGAATTTAAAAGACGCTTGCTCCTTGGAAGAAAAGTTGTGACAAAACTAGATAGCATATTAAAAAGCAGAGGCACTACATTTCCAACAAAGATCCATCTAGTCAAAACTATGGTTTTTCCTCAGTCATGTTTGGGTGTGAGAGTTGGACCATAAAGAAAGCTGAGTGCAGATGAATTGATGGTTTTGAACTGTGGTGTTGGGGAAGACTCTGGAGACAGCAAGGAGATCAAACCAGTCAATCATAAAGGAAATCAGTCCTGAATATTCATTGGACTTTGGCCATCTGATGTGAATAACTGGCTTATTGAAAAATACCCTGATGCTGGGAAAGTTTGAAGACACAAGAGGAGAAGGGGATGACAGAGAATGAGATGGTTGAACAGTATCACCAACTCAATGGACAAGCTCTGGGAGTTATTGATAGACAGGGAAGCCTGGCGTGCCACAGTCCATGGGGTCGCAAAGAATCAGACATGACTGTTCAAATGAAATGAAATGGACAGAATATCAAATAAGTTCCCCCATTGCTGTAAAGGTTCTGAGCCCCATGTCAAGCTTTCTAGCCTAAGGATCTGGCAAAAGAACTAGAAATTCCTGGGGAATCTGACTTTGAAGGCCACTGGGATTTTTTACAGGACTTCCAGAGGACTAGAGGAAAAAGAAACTCCACTCTTGAAGAGCACAAACAAAATTTTGGATGCACCAGGACCCAGAGGAAAGGATGAGCGACACCACAAAAGACTGAACCAGGCCTATCTGGTAGTGTTGGAGGGCTTCCTGTGGAGTCATGGATTGGCAGTGGCTCACCATAGGGATGGGGACACTGGCAGCAGCAGTCCTGGGTGTGCCCTCCTGGAGGTTACCATTAACCCTATCATAGAGCCTGTAGACTTCAGGGCTGGTTGGCCTCAGGCCAAATAACTAACAGACTGGGACCTCAGCCCCACCCATCAACAGGCAATTGAATTAAAGTTTAGTGAGCATGGTCCTGCCCACCAGAGCAAGACCCAGCTTTTCCCATGCCAGTCCCTCCCATCAGAAAGCTTACACAAGCCTTTTAGCCTCATCCATCAGAGGGCAGACAGAAGAAGCAAGAATAACTACAGTTCCATAACTGCCAAAATGAAAACCACATCACAGAAAGTTAATCAAAATGAAAAGGCAGAGGATTATATCTCAGATGAAGGGACAAGAAAAGACACCAGAAAAACAACTAAATGAAGTGGAGATAGGCAAATTTACAGAAAAAGAATTCAGAATAATGATAGTGAAGATGATCCAGAATCTCAGGAAAAGGATGGAGAAGATACAAAATGTTTACCAAAGACTTAGAAGAACTAGAGAAGCCAACAAACAGAGATGAACAATATATTAGAAGGAATCAGTAACAGTAGCTGAGGCAGAAGAATGGATCTGGAAGACAGAATGGTGAAAATCACTGCCACAAAGCAGAATACATAAAAAATAATGGAAATTAATGACGACAGCCTAAGAGATCTCTGGGACAACATAAAATGCACCAACATTTGCATTATAGGGGTCCCACATTATAAAGGAAAGGAGAAAAGAGAAAAGACCTGAGAAAATATTTGAAGAGATAATAGCTTAAACCTTCTCTAACATGGGAAAGGAAAGTGAAAGTGAAGTCGCTCAGTCATGTCCGACTCTTGGCGACCCGTGGACTGTAACCCACCAAGCTCTTCTGTCCATGGGATTCTCCAGGCAAAAATACTGGAGTGGGTTGCCATTTCCTTCTCCAGGGAAATGAAAGGAAAGGGAAATGAAAGGAAAATGAAACATGGGAAAGGAAAGAGTCAACCAAATCCAGGAAGCAGAGAGTCTCAGACAGGATAAACCCAAGGAGGAACACACTGAGACATATAGTAATCAAACTGACAAAAGTTAAAGGCAAAAATAAAATAGTAAAAGCAAAAAGGGAAAAATGGCAAATAACATATAAAAGAACTCCCATAAGGATATCAGCTGACTTATCAACAGAAACTCTTCAAGCCAGAAGGGAATGCCACAATATATTTAAAGTGATGGAAGGGAAGAACCTACAACCAAGAATAGCCAGCAAGACTCTCACTCATGGCTGCTCTTTACATGTAAATGAGCAAGGTTCTTGAGGGCATTTATGGGTTGAGTAAGGTTAAATGTGGCCTTTATTAAGTTTAAATGCCATTATCTTCATTCTTAAATTAACTATAGACTTTTATCACTTGTTTCTCTTTTTCTACTTCATTTTCAGTTTTCTCATTTCATTTAGTTTATGTTTTCCAATTTTTTCCATCTGTTTTGTTGTTCTTTCTCAATCCTTTATCAGGTAAAGTAGAAAAGCTTTCATGTATGTGTACATACATATATACTCTAGACTTAGTTCACTAATAGGCTGTGACTTGATCTTCTCTCTCAGACTGCATCCATTCTCCCCAAGCAGCAGGCCTTCCCTCCTCTACAACAGTTGGAGAGCTGTTGTGCTTCTTTTCAATACATTAATCTTTGTCAGAAACCTATTTGTCATTGTGGTTTGGAATATAAAGCTCTGATTGGACTTTTTGTTGTTGTGTTAGTCACTCAGTTGTGTCTGACTCCTTGCGACCCCATGGACTGTAGCTCGCCAAACCCCTCTGTCCATGGAATTCTTCAGGCAAGAATACTGATTTGAGAGGGTGGCATTGAAACATGTATATTATCATATGCAAAGCAGATCCCCGGTCCAGGTTTGATCCATGAAACAGGGTGCTCAGGGCTGGTGCACTGGGATGACCCTGAGAGATGATGGAGAGGGAGGTTCTGGATGGGAAACACATGTGTGCCCATGGCTGATTCATGTCGATGTTTGGCAAAAACCACTACCATATTGTAAAGTAATTAGCCTCTTATTAAAATAAATAAATAAATTAATTAAAAAGAATACTGGAGTATTACCTTGACTTGAATACTTGAGAATCCCCTGGACTGCAAGGAGATCCAACCAGTCCATCCTAAAGGAAGGAAATCAGTCCTGAATATTCATTGGAAGGACTGATGCTGAAGCTGAAGCTCCAGTACTTTGGCCACCTGATGCAAATAACTGACTCATTGGAAAATGCCCTGATTCTGGGAAAGATTGAAGGCAGGAGGATAAGGGGACGACAGAGGATGAGATGGTTGCATGGCATCACCAGCTCGATGGCCATGAGTTTGAGCAACCTCTGGGAGTTGTTGATGGACAGGGAAGCATGGTGTGCTACAGTCCATGGGATCACAAAGAGTCAGACACAACTGAGTGACAGAACTGAGCTGAACTGGAGTGGGTTGCCATTTCATTCTCTGGGATCTTCTCGACCCAGGAATGGTCTAGGGTTGCAAAGAGTCGAACATGACTGAAATGACTTAGCACACATCCCAAAAATAAGCTCCTGGGACATTCAACTCAGCCCAAGTTTTCCAACCCAGAAACCTATTGTCCCCAGGACACTGTAACCGTCCCTAATTTTCATACCTTGTTTACAAAAGATCCTAATTTAGACTGATATATACAAAATTCTGAGTGGAGTCATCCTAGCCCCTTTGTCACCCTACTGGAGGGCCACCTCCTCTCATTGTAATTTTGAAA